>NC_091118.1:2439368-2781039 GCF_040183065.1 Periplaneta americana
CTTAATTCATGAACAATGGAACACTTAAGAGTAATAAGGGATATTACAAGCAATGATTTACGGTTACTAGTTATTCAGGAACAAGTACAATAATTACAATATAGGACAAGTAATGACTTACTTACTTACTTACTTACTTACAAATGGCTTTTAAGGAACCCGAAGGTTCATTGCCGCCCTCACATAAGCCCGCCAGCGGTCCCTATCCTGTGCAAGATTAATCCAGTCTCTATCATCATACCCCACCTCCATCAAATACATTTTAATATTATCCTCCCATCTACGTCTCGGCCTCCCTAAAGGTCTTTTTCCCTCCGGTCTCCCAACTAACACTCCATATTCATTTCTGGATTCGCCCATACGTGCTACATGCCCTGCCCATCTCAAACGTCTGGATTTAATGTTCCTAATTATGTCACGTGAAGAATACAATGCGTGCAGTTCTGTGTTGTGTAACTTTCTCCATTCTCCTGTAACTTCATCCCGCTTAGGCCCAAATATTTTCCTTAGCACCTTATTCTCAAACACCCTGAACCTATGTTCCTCTCTCAGAGTGACAGTCCAAGTTTCACAACCATACAGAAGAACCGGTAATATAACTGTTTTATAAATTCTAACTTTCAGATTTTTCGACAGCAGACTGGATGATAAAAGCTTCTCAACCGAATAATAACAGGCATTTCCCATATTTATTCTGCGTTTAATTTACTCCCGAGTGTCATTTATATTTGTTACTGTTGCTCCAAGATATTTGAATTTTTCCACCTCTTCAAAGGATAAATCTCCAATTTTTATATTTCCATTTGGTACAATATTCTGGTCACGAGACATAATCATATACTTTGTCTTTTCGGGATTTACTTCCAAACCTATCTCTTTACTTGCTTCAAGTAAAATTCCCGTGTTTTCCCTAATCGTTTATGGATTTTCTCCTAACATATTCACGTCATCCGCATAGACAAGAAGCTGATGTAACCCGTTCAATTCCTTACAACTAACGAATATAGAAATTCTTGAAGGACAATATATAATAGTAGGGCAATACAAAAGATTTAAAAACAATTGTAAACAGTAGGCCTACAGTAAAGTTTTCAGTATTAACAAAAAACTGATTTATATCTATATTTTTGAAATGTCTTAGTTATTATACAGCTCATAACATAGCATTTATCTTCTTGAACCTTAAATATCTTAAATTCAACACTTGAAATATGCTTTGAAACCTCCGGGCTTGTGCCCTTTTCACAAAATGGCGATATAAAGGCAGCATTTTAAACTGATTTATAACTAAGATATTGCAGTCCATTTCACATAGAACCGTGCATCTACCATTTTAGATTCATAATCAATGAAAAAGTAAAAAATGTGACATCTGCCCTTTTAACAAATGCCCATTCATTTGAGGGATGATATTGCACGAAATAACTGATATCTGTGTCAGGAGCATTTTTGGACACTCCATCACTTTTCACCTCAAATCGCGTACTTATTATTCTTCTTCTTCTTCTACTACTTGTTCTTGTCCTTTTTCCTGTTTCCTTGTTCTTGTTGATAACAATAAGTTTTCTCTTTTTGTCCCTTTCCATATTCTTCTCTGTCCTGAACGCAGCGTAAACTCCGAGCCTTAACTGCCGTGTACAGCAGTGTCGGCTACTATTTCATAATTAGGTGAGCGATCCTTCCTTTGTGTTTGCATACGGAATTGTTTCCCGCTGTGAGAATTGATGAAGCGAATTAAAAGGGGGCAACAGCTCTGCATCACAGGGTGTGGCATATACAGCAGGGGTCGGAACAGTGACGTCATCGTCTTCTCCTTTCTACGTAATTTTCATCTAATCAAACCTTCCACAATCCTGCAGTAATTTCTTGTGCGATACATTGATTGAAGTAATAATAATACTTACTTACTTACTTACTTACTTACTTACAAATGGCTTTTAAGGAACCCGCAGGTTCATTGCCGCCCTCACATAAGCCCGCCATCGGTCCCTATCCTGAGCAAGATTAATCCAGTCTCTACCATCATATCCCACCTCCCTCAAATCCATTTTAATATTATCTTCCCATCTACGTCTCGGCCTCTACAAAAATCTTATTGTATAGTTTCGTAACAAGCTGTTTTTTTACGGTGATGGATTGTTAGCCCTTCGCCCAACCCCCAAGCTGGAGGACCACCCCTTATCGGCTGTCCACGACTGCTTATTCAATATATTCGCAGCTACCCTCCATATCTGGAGGCCGTCTCCTCTATCCGCAACCTGAGGACGCGCCATGCCGTGGTGATAGGGACCTATAATAATAATAATAATAATAATAATAATAATAATAATAATAATAATAATAATAATAATAATAATATTGAGCTGTTTTACAAAAATTTAAAATCATAGAGTTTATAATTAGCTCAACTATTCTAGAGAACCAAGATTTTTGATCGCGTGTTTTCTTTGAAAGCTAGAAGTAAAAATGTATAATTATGTTAAGATAATATAAAAATATAAATTGTGTGCATTACAGGGTTAAATAAGATTAATTATAATACAAGTAATATAAAAGTGAAGACAATATTCTTAAGAACCCATTTTTCTGTTACAGAAAAGTTTGCAAAAACATTTGTACATTTCCTTTATAAAACCAAAAATTATTAATAAGGTGTGGATAATATTTAGTAATATAATATAGGCCTAGTAATATAATAATATTTAATAAAAGAGGATATTGTGCGGACCTCTGGAGAAAGATCTAAGGAAGGGACTAGTCAAATGCTTTGTGTGGAGTGTAGTATTGTATGGCGGCAGAAACATGAAGGGAAGCGACTAGAAGCATTTGATATGTGGATATGGAGAAGAATGGAGCGTGTGAAATGGACAGACAGAATAAGAAATGAAGTTGTGTTGGAAAGAGTGGGTGAAGAAAGAATGATGCTGAAACTGATCAGGAAGAGGAAAAGGAATTGGCTGGGTCACTGGCTGAGAAGAAACTGCCTACTGAAGGATACACTGGAAGGAATGGTGAACGGGAGAAGAGTTCGGGCAGAAGAAGATATCAGATGATAGACGACATTAAGATATATGGATCGTATGAGGAGACTAAGAGGAAGGCAGAAAATAGGAAAGACTGGAGAATGCTGGTTTTGCAGTGAAAGACCTGCCCTTGAGCAGAACACTATGAATGAATGAACGAATATAATATAATATAATATAATATAATATAATATAATATAATATAATATAATATAATATAATATAATATAATATAATATAATATAATATTTATTGTATGTGCTATTACCCTGTTCAGCTTTGTCCACCCCTTATATTTTCTCGTATATAAACATAATTTATTTCGCTCAGGTTTTAACCTATTATGCAAGCTCGTGCCTTCTTTTGTTTATTTTTATGTCGTGTCATAAATATCTTCTAGAGGCGCTGCGAAATTTGTTTTATACGAGCCGGGAACTCCACTTAGCGTTAACGAACCGAATCGTTGTTGAATAAATGACTATCAAGAGTATTTGTACACATGGCAACAATGTAATGTTGATTTGTAGATGCTTGCCTTTACCTTCATTTAAAAAGACAGGGAATAGCAGAGAAAATAGCGCTCTGGTGGGAATTGATAGAGCTAGCCAATTTAGGTTCTCAAATGCATCAGAGACCTCCAGACCACTTATAGTTTTTCACAATCTCTGGACTGCAGTTGGCACGAGAGAATAGTGGATTCTGTTTTAACAAGATTTACATTATTCGTTTGACCAGACTATGTATGTAAGTTACGTACATAAAAAGGTATAAAAATCACTGCAAATGAATTTCAAAATTCTAAGATACGGCAATAAAACCACTATTGGCATTTGATATGCAATCAGCCTTCTTAACGAAGGTACGTGTTCAAATCCTGGCAACGAGTTTTGATTTATGAATAAATAAGTTTCCCATTTTCTGTTCGTATGACGACCATTGTTATATTTTGTTACTTTGAGCTTAGATTTCCCGGAAATAACTATTTTTCTTGATCATATTCGATCCCATTATGTTTTAAACACATTTAGAAACGTCTTAAATCAGGCATGTCAATATTGATTCCCGCAGGAGCAAGCGCGCGCTTTAGAGCCCAGGAGAGCCTGAGCGCTTTACAGCGGAAAGGAAAGAGACAGACGAAAGAGGTGGTATATGTCGCTTGGTCGAGCTATATTCAGGGATGGCCAGCACTGATTCAATGGATAAAGGGAAGAGAACTTATTAAAACTGTATCCATGTTAAATTTTGTATTTGCCTGAGAAGTATAAGTGCATTATAAGAATGTAAGTTTTAATTTTAATGCTTATTTTTCACAAGTTTAATTTTTTTATTCAAAAGAAATATTTTCTCAACTTTTCGTATACAAAAGTGAAATTTTCAGGTATAGGCCTATTTATTTAGTAGCCTTACAGAATGTTTTCGTAAATCTAATGTACCGTATATACGTATTACTGAAGATAGTGTATTGAAAATTTTGAAAATATTCGCATGGAAATTGTTTGTATGGAAATGAATTAACAAAGCAACTACTGTTACATCATAAGCAAAAGATACGTGCCCATGTGTTGTAAAAATGTCAGCTCTATAGCTTGAGCAGATTTCGAGAAAATAATTTAATATTCTGATGATAGGAAGTTGCTCACAAATATCACCTTAAAAGCATAATGCGATAAGAGTTTTGTTATGTAATATTAGTTACACTTAAAACAGATACAGTACCTAGGTAACTTTGCTTTGTACTGTAATATTGTTTTGATTAGTTTATTGATTACTTTTGTAAGGCTAAAGATACCATCAATATAAATTCCAACTTATCATGTCATACTCAATCTCTTTCTTTGGAATATCACTTTCTTTATGAATGATGTGTTTCATCCACTTAATACAGTGCAATATTATACTACTATGGAATTTAAGTGAATATTCCTTCTTAACTCTCTATTATGTTATTAAGATTTAAAACACAAGTGCAATATTAAGAAATCAGTGTTAGCACTTTTGTTTTACAACAATATAGATAATATTAAACAGAAAGAAGCCATATAAAAATAACGACATAAAACTTCACTTTCCGTTTGAAGTTTGTGCACCACTGTTTTCTTAATCCAACAGGCTGCTTATTCATATACACAACCCTTCCCCTTTCCATACTTAGCGCTTGCTGCCCGCGCACGACGTCAAGGTCAGAAAAATGCGCTTGCTTTGACATCACTGTCTTACAGTATAGTTCTCAATTCCAACAAATATTTTGCATAATAGGTCTGTCTCGTTTGGTGTTTAAGAGTATTTTAATACTGTAATTATTAATAAAAAGGCTTCAAGTGATAGACATTTGGCAGCACTGTTACCGATGTGTAGACGCATTCTACATTATTGTTTACACGAGTGTAACATACTGCCTTTTTGTGATTACTTCCTTTGACAGGTACGATTTCCCTACGAAAGAGATTCTAGCTTTTATTTTTGTAAAATTATCTTGGGTTTGCTGTATTTATTACTTACTTACTTACTGGCTTTTAAGGAACCCGGAGGTTCATTGCCGCCCTCACATAAGCCTGCCATCGGTCCCTATCCTGAGCAAGATTAATCCAGTCTCTATCATCATATCCCACCTCCCTCAAATCCATTTTAATATTATCTTCCCATCTACGTCTCGGCCTCCCCAAAGGTCTTTTGCCCTCCGGCCTCCCAACTAACACTCTATATGCATTTCTGGATTCGTCCATACGTGCTACATGTCCTGCCCATCTCAAACGTCTGGATTAAATGTTCCTAATGATGTCAGGTGAAGAATACAATGCGTGCAGTTCTGCGTTGTGTAACTTTCTCCATTCTCCTGTAACTTCATCTCTCTTAGCCCCAAATATTTTTCCGAAGCACCTTATTCTCAAACACCCTTAATCTCTGTTCCTCTCTCAAAGTGAGAGTCCAAGTTTCACAATCATACAGAACAACCGGTAATATAACTGTTTTATAAATTCTAACTTTCAGATTTTTTGACAGCAGACTGGATGATAAAAGCTTCTCAACTGAATAATAACAGGCATTTCCCATATTTATTCTGCGTTTAATTTCCTCCCGAGTGTCATTTATATTCATTACTCTTGCTCCAAGATATTTGAATTTTTCCACCTATTCGAAGCATAAATCTCCAATTTTTATAGTTCCATTTCGTACTATATTCTGGTCACAAGACATAATCATATACTTAGTCTTTTCGGGATTTACTTCCAAACCTACCTCTTTACTTGCTTGCAGTAAAATTCCCGCGTTTTCCCTAATCGTTTGTGGATTTTCTCCTAACATATTCACGTCATCCGCATAGACAAGCAGCTGATGTAACCCGTTCAATTCCAAACCCTCTCTGTTATCCTGGACTTTCCTAATGGCATACTCTAGAGCAAAGTTAAAAAGTAAAGGTGATAGTGCATCTCCTTGCTTTAGCCCGCAGTGAATTGGAAACGCATCTGACAGAAACTGACCTATACGGACTCTGCTGTAAGTTTCGCTAAGACACATTTTAATTAATCGAACTAGTTTCTTGGGAATACCATTGTATTTATTTCCTTAACTAATTTATTTAATTCTAGCTTTCAATAGACGTGTTATATAAAGTGATATAAATGGTGCAGTCATTTTTTATTTTAAACATGGTGTGTAGTTTCTATGGAAATTCTTCATAAACAAATGAAGACCAATTCCACTGGGTCTCTCTCCGTTCTACCCAATTCCTTTGTCTGCAGCGAGATGGGTTACATCGCCCCAGGCAAGGCATAAAGTGACTTCAGTTTTGGGGAGGTTTGAACCAAGAGTCGTTGTTTCTGGATGGGTCTGAGTCAGCACACTTACTGACAGATTATATAAGGGATAAATTCTTATCATTTCCTCAATTTTGTCGTCGTCGAATGTTGTAGTGAAAGAAGGATTTAAGAAACTCACGTTAAAAGACATACGGTTGTGAAATGTTGGATAATATGAATCTTAGATTTAATATTCCAACTGTCTGCTATTGGTGGTAGTGATGTTTATGCTTGTCTTTGAATATTGTGTACTAGCCGTACCCGTGCGCTCCGCTGCACCCGTTAGAAATAAATATAAAGTAATTACATAATTAAAATAGGACATTTGATCCAGGGAACATTCGTGTTTGATAGAAGGATAAATCGTTTAATATGTTACTTAATTTAAATTGCATCCAAATAATTAAAATGCGATCATTTTGGTCCAGAGACCACTCATTGGTGCGGTGACAATTCCTTTAACATGTTTCTTAATTGTTATTACATGCAACTATAGTTTAATGAAGATTGACATCATTTAGATTTAATGTGTATACTTTATATTACTTGCTATATGTTTCCATTGAATTATGGTAATAACTTAATTTTAACCCTTCTTTTCTACGTCTTCAGTAAATGGCGCTTGGCCCACCATGGTTCTGAACCCTTCAAATAACTTAAATATTGATACAGCATATATAGTGATATGTAATTATATTTCTCTCTTTCGAAAATATAAGAATTAACGATCTACTATCTACCATTGCCGTGGAATGAATAAATGTGTTTTTTCTTCCTACTCAAAAATGTTATATTTTGCACATAGGAGTTACTGCAGGAACAACAACGCTATAATCTGAGGCGGCGGTGAAAGCGTACTGTATTGTTATTTTAAAAGTCTTGTATATCTTTAAATATCAGTTCTATCAAAATTTTGCATAGAATAAAACTTATCGGAAATCATTTTTAAAGAAACGTTTGTTATGTAATATTTTTCACAAAAATCAATAATAAGCGAGATATTTCGATTTATTTAATTCAGGCTCCCTTATAACCCCCCTTTTAAATAAAGTATTTTAAATGTCATATAGCCTAAAATCTAAGTTACAACGAACTTAATTTATATTCCAATTTTCATAGAAATCCGTTCAGCCATTATTGCGTGAAAATATAACAAACATCCAGACAGACAGACATACAAACAAAAATTTCAAAAAGCGATTTTTGGTTTCAGGATGGTTAATTATACATGTTAGCACCAATTATTTTTGGAAAATAAAAAATTACCAGAAAAATTTTGGCTACAGATTTATTATTAGTATAGATTATATTTTGCAGAAAATCAGATCGTTTACGTAATCACGTACACGTCATGTTTACATTAATAATATTACTTTTAATTAATTTTGGTAGTTCTTTGATAAAATATAAGCCAAGCGGAAGTGAAACGTGTTAGGGTACCTATTGTTATGTTACGTAACAGAAAACATAAATATCAGAACTTAGCCGTATCAGGTTGGCTGCATTGTCTTTTTGTTTTGCGTTCAAAATTTCGAAAGAAGGCTACTGAATAAGACTTGACTCCATCTTAATTACAACAATGTGTATATTGCGATTGAATTAATAATTTCACAATTTTTAATTGATTAGTGTTTCTTTGGTCAAATAAAAGCTAAGCGATAGTTAAACGTGTTCTTATATTCACAACAGTGAAAATGTCTATGAAATTAATAAACCAGCCATGAGTCATGTTGGCTGCATTGTTTTAAATTTCGAAAGACATTCGAAATCGTTCGTACCGTGTTCGATTGGAAGACATTGTTATAAATCTTATCACAGCGGTTTCAGAACTTAGAATAACTGACTTCAGGGTAACTTAATACGCATTTTGTTTATACAGTTCTCTTTTCTTCTTAAACATTGTTATTTACTGCATAAATCTTTCAGTTATGTGAAATATAATGTGGTGATATTCAGTGTACATTTTGGCTCTTTAGTTTCTGAGATTGAGCTAGAATTTACAACCGGAATTATACAGGGACATCATTTTATTTTTACTAACATTTTTAACATTAACTTGCCTGTACCTCTGGATCAACGCCGTTTGCTACCCCCTTCCACGACTGGAGTTCGATACAAACAAATCACTTTACTAGGTATAGGAGGGAAGAAAAGTAGTTCATCCATTTACGTAAACTAGGAAATATTGCGATTTTGAGTTTGATCATTTTCATTAGGTTTTTGTTTAATCAAAATACAGTACAGTATTAACAATGAGTGTTTTTACTCACGAACTGAGCTGTCCATGTGAACGTATTATGCAGTGTATATTATACTGTCTACAGCACATTAGCGTACAATATAGAGAATGAAGTTAATTGAAAAATAATCATAATATGGATATTTAAACACATTTTTTAAAATGGTGGCCATTCATTTGGATACAGGCTTCAGTTCTTTTGTGTATATTATCACACTATAGACTATTGCATCTGATTCCAATTGCCAGTTTCGTTCTTCGTACTAGTAACTCATGTTGAAATAATTCTGTACCTACTCTACGTACTGTAAATTCAATCTTCACTTCTGCCCGATCCGAAAAGATAAAATTACTCAGACATGCTGTCTACTGTCCGTTCAAGTGGTTACGTCGTAGGGTCGTAGAAAGGGAGGAAATCACGTGACAGTTAATTACTTAACGAGACCCTTTTATTTAAGTTATTTTAAACGGTTGTATAATATTACGTAGACGTCCAATTCCTAACAGAAATTAATGTTCTCAGAAAAGAGCTAAGACAGCCCAGCCACTAGCTGGCGAATAAAAGCGGGTGGGGGGAAACCGGGATGCGACGTAGGCAAATGGACGACAGTACCTGTGCGAAAATGATTCAATATTAAAAGCTCTTTCATCACTGGAAAACGCGAACATTTTTTTTGAACGTACTGTTTACTATGACCGTAAGGCTACTATGACTGTATGCTGTCTTGGATCTGTTTGAGGACGGTTGAACTTCATTAGTAGAAGGGGTGGGAGTGAAGTACATTCAAAAACTCAGGTACAATAAAAATTGAGAACCGTTGTAAATAAATATAATCACGGAAAATACTAGTCCAGTTCGAGTTTGCTCTACTATAATGTGATGACGTACGTATAGTGTAGCGAATGAAGCAGCTGTTTACAGAAAGTAACCAGTTACTGTATTACTGTTGCCTTATTCTTTATCTGGAAATGACGAGTTATTGGCCCATAGACGTCAAATCAAGGTCAGAAAGTGTTTAATAATAATAGTAATAGTAATAATAATAATAATAATAATAATAATAATAATAATAATATATTTATTTATTTATTTATTTAGAATATTAACGTGCAAAAACAACAGCACAAGGCCAATTACAGTTTTGCACGATACAAAACAGAACAAAACAACACATGATGAGGAGAATGAATGATAGAAAATGGCAATGAGATGAAATACAAACAACATAATGGTCTACATCAATCATTGATCAAATAATAAAATTAGTACAATGAGAAATGAAATAATGGAATGGTCTACATGAATCAATAGACCAAATGCAAGAAATATATGGACAAATAATTATTAAAATTAGATCAGTGAGTTAAAACTCAAAGATATACTACACATTAAATGGATCCAAGTTGAATCCATGCAAATTAGCATATTTAATGCATCTGCAGACCGGAGAGAGAGATTTAGGATTCTTATTATAAAACAATTTATGAAATCTTAAACCCTTAGCAGGAATACGAAGACTGATATTGCTTATGAAAGATTCACAATCAATATCACCCTTAATGACTTTGCAAAAAAATAAATAATCAAGATCCTGACGTCTGGTGAACAAACTACCGCAATTGAAATAATTGCATTTAATCTCGTAGTTATAATCGGAATTTGGTAAAAATCTATAAGAACACAAGCAAATAAATTTTCTTTGAATATTCTCCAATTTAGCCGAGTCAGTGGAAGTAATGGATAATAATAATAATAATAATAATAATAATAATAATAAAAATAATAATAATAAAAATAAAATAATAATAATAATAATAATAAAAATAATAATAATAAAAATAATAATAATAAAAATAAAATAATAATAATAATAATAATAATAATAATAATAATAATAATTTTACTACAATTTTTATTTCGTGAATTGAAATTCTGTTTTCGTTCCTTGTATAATATAAGCCGTGGTTTTCTGTGCAAGCGTCCACTCAACGTCGCTGTGTAGACGACACACATGATCAGCTGATCGACGGGGCTCTGTCTTCACACCCTGTCACACAACTCGGTTCCCTTCAGCGTGTCCGATCAGGACTTCATCACTGATCGTCAGAAAGACAGTGAACTTTATTCCTGGTTATTTTCTTCTTTACTCAATTCTAGTCTTGTTCGTTTCTGTTATTTTCAATTTATTTCCGTTTATTTCTTGTTTTCTTTGTTCATTTATTTATTCGATTTTGGTTTGTTTCTATTTCTTTACATCTTCTTGTTTGTTGTTTCCTTAGTTTCTTTACGATTTTCGCTTCCTTTTTTATGTGTTTTTTCTTATCATTTTTATTTTACTTACTTTCTTTTTCTACCATTTTACAATTTTTTATTCCCTCTTTATTTCCTCTTTCATTTTCCCTCCGTTTATAAATTTATTTTCATTCAAATCTTCATTTTTTCCTTCTATTTTAGTGCGTTTTCCCTGCTCCAAGTGATTCTTTCTTTCTTCTTTTATTCTTGTCTCTTTCTCAATATTCTCTACGTTTCACTGTTTAGTCTTTTCTTCTCTGTTCTCACCTCATGGACAATTGTGGGGCTCTTATAACATGTGGTCAACACATGGTATCGCGTGCACAATTAGGTCACTGTGATCAAAATTGATTTTTTAACTAGAGATCTTTTATATTCTGTGATAATATCGCTTAATTTTTTAACTTCTTATAGTTCACTGTTTAGGTCTAAATAACGAAATAACCTCTTACAATGCGTCACACTTTATTGTAGGCTACCTTTTATAGTATTTATTTTATTGGGTTATTTTACGACGCTGTATCAACATCTAGGTTATTTAGCGTCTGAATGAGATGAAGGTGATAATGCCGGTGAAATGAGTCCGGGGTCCAGCACCGAAAGTTACCCAGCATTTGCTCGTATTGGGTTGAGAGAAAACCCCGGAAAAAACCTCAACCAGGTAACTTGCCCCGACCGGGATTCGAACCCGGGCCACCAGGTTTCGCGGCCAGACGCGCTAACCGTTACTCCACAGGTGTGGACTCTTTCTATTTTAGTAGACTGCGTTTTCCCTCCTCCAAGTGATTCTTTCTTTTTTTCTGGTTTCTTTATTCTTGTCTCTTTCTCAATCTTCTCTCCGTTTCACTGTTTAGTCTTTTCTTCTGTGTTCTCACCTCACGGATAATTGTGGGGCTCTTGTAATATGTGGTCAACACATGATATCGCGTGCACAATTAGGTCACTGTGATCAAAATTGATTTTTTAACTGGAGATCTTTCATATTCTGTGATAGCATCGCTTAATTTTTTAACTTATAGTTCATTACTTCGACCCTACGATATTGATGAACGATTTAATACACAGCCTGTACCTAAGAACTGTTCAGCGTGGCAGAAGCACCAACGAACACAAGACTTCACATACAGTATCTCTTGCTTTGGAGGCGGAAGAAACGTGTTGGTCGAAATCCGGTGGTTCAGAGTTGTATTTTATTGTTAAAAAATGTTAACAACATACTTATTAAAATGTTAGTGTTAATGAACAATGTTGTTGCTTTTCAGTGGATTGTTTTACGACGCTGAACCAACTGCATCAGTGGAACTGGCGTAAAAGGAGATGAGGCAGAATTCGCGATGAGGTTACCTGACATCCTCATTACACTTGACAGAAACTTCGGATAGACTGAACCAGGTAATTGTTCATGGTTATTGTGTGTCTACAGTGACAGGAATTTTTATCTGTTAACGAATCGTGTTCATGAATATTCTTCCAAGTTCGTTAAAAGTAGAATGTATTGCATTTAAGAACATTGTTTGCACCAAATTATGTCTACATTACCTCGCCAAACTTGTAACAGGAGGAATGTAGGAGGTTAGTGTGTAAGGGTAGCAGCACTGCGACAGGAGGTTGAGCACAACCAGTTTCGAGTCTGTCCACACGCGGTTTTTCAGCAGGCAGTTGGTTCGATAACAGTCAGGTACTTTACAAGTAACTCAGTTGTGAAGCATTGCATTTTAAAAGAGACACTTTATGCAGAGGATCCTGAAGTCGATTACCGTGTAAGTCATTCAGGCTTCAAGTTAATTAAATTGCACAGTAAGGCAACACGCAGATCTCAGACATTGTATTGTATTGTATTTATTAACATTCCATGGTATTCATACATGCTTACAGCTAGAATAAGGAACAAGTCAAAAAACTTAATACTATTATAAAGTCTTAATTTATAGTCACAGTCTAGATGAAATATATACAGACGAGATTTACAATATAGTCTACTAGTACAACACAAAGTTTTAGTATCAATTTCATGAAGTGTTATTGAATGTCATGAATTCACCTACAGATTAGAAGGCGTGAGAAATTAGGTACTTCTTTAATTTGGCCCTAAATAATTTTATGTTTTGAGTTTCATTTTTTATATCGATAGGGAGGCTATTAAACATTTTTACTGCCATATAACGCACTCCTTTTTGATGGCACGATAGACTTGCCGATGGAGTATGAAAGTCATTTTTTGACGTGTATTTATGCTATGAACTGTTGAATTAGTTACAAAGTTTTCACGATTACATACGAGGAAGATTATTAATGAAAAGATATACTGACAAGCCATGGGCATTATTTGTAGTTTTTTGAAAATAGTCCTACACGATTCCCTAGATTTGGCACCTACTATTATTCTAATTACTCTTTTTTGTAATAGGAATATATTGTTACTATCTGTGGAATTTCCCCAGAATATTATTCCAAAACTCGTTACCGAGTGGAAGTATGCAAAGTATATTGTTTTTAAGGTATTGATATTTACTATCTTTTGCATAGATCTAATAGCAAAACAAGCTGAATTTAGTTTGGGGGTAATTTCTTTAATACGATTTTTCCAATTTGACACATTATCGATTTTTAAGCCAAGAAATTTGGTTGTTGTTGTTTCTATTGTTAATTATTGCGCTATAAATGTGCGACGTTGAATTTGGACAGGATTTAAATTGAATTATGTTAGTTTTGTTACAATTTAATACTAATTTATTGACTGAGAACCAGTCACATATTTTGAAGAGAATTTCCTCTGTTGAAGATTGGAATGTGTTGGAGTTATTGGCTGTAATTACTATACTTGTGTCATCTGCAAGTAATATGGGATGACCTACGACATATGAATGACTAATGTGCCTCTAGAGATGTGTCGTCGATCCTCGGCGCAGGCAGACATGTTGGATGGGTTCTGACGTCAGATTTCCCAGCCTTGTGAATTACGCGTAGTCTCAGTCACATCAACTCAACTTTTCGTTGTTACTTTTTGATCACGTGTTCATCTCATTGACGCCAGTAGCTACGGGATGTTAAGTTCGCAAGGTATTATTTTTTCGCTTTCCATTTCTTACGTCACAAATTTTGTCAAATCACGTAGCAATTTTCAGGATATGCTCATAAATGTAAGAATAATTCAATTTGCTCTGGGATTTAGTGTGATTTATATATTCTTGAATTTTTTACGTATTCAAATTGAAAAATTAAACAAAATTGTGAAAAAAATAAAAATAAAAATGTTTGCAGTACATGGGTACAGTGCCTCACTTAAATATTCGGGCAAATGCTATTTAATCAGTTGTATGCGGTTTCACAGAAATTAAATACAACAAAATTGTATCGCAAGAAATAAAATGAAACTTCCACTTCTGATGCATCTAATAACATAATAAACAATAATTGTATATTACAATATAACATTAACTGAAATGGTTGTTATCTTTACTATACAACTATATAACATGGAAATTAATATTGAAAAATCGAAAATCATATCATTTTGTGGGAAATTCCCTGTACCAAGCAAAATCTGTTTGAATAATAAAATAATAGAAAGAGTAAATACCTTCACTTATCTTGGCTATACACTATCACCTTATGATGAAGTAGATATTGCTGAAAAAATATGTAAATATAATAAAACAATGGGGATCATTAATAAAATCATGAAACCCTCACTAGTACAAAGACACACAAGAATAGGCTTGTATAAAACCTTAGCACAGCCAGTATTAAGCCATGGTAGTGAAGCGTGGACTGTGAAGAATAAAGATGTCAGTAGAATAACAGCAAGTGAGATGAGGTTCATGAGAGCAACAGCTGGATATACTCGCTGGGATCATAAAAAAAATGAGGACCTAATGCAAGAACTTCAAATAGAACCCATTATACAGTTCATCAGCAAATATCAACTTCAGTGGAAGGGTCATCTCGAACGAATGAATCGATGCAGAATTCCAAAAGCACTGCTTCATTACCATCCATATGGCAAAAGATCTCTAGGCCATCCAAAGAAGAGATGGACTGAAAATTCTAGTTTGAGACCGTAACAGGCCACTTGGCCTAATACTTGTTAGGAAGATGATGATGATGATGATGATGATGACTATACATTTATCACAGTCACTTTAATATTCGGGCAAAATATAAAACAAACTTGAATAAAATAAAACATAAGCTCACACTTGTTACTAAGAAATAAGCCCTAGTATTTGGTGATGTCCATTGTGTTTTATCACAGTCTCTTCGGCACGAAGGCAACTAATTTTTCCGTATTTTCACGATCAATTTTCTTCCATTGTTCTCTGAGTCTTCTCCTGAGTTCTTTCTTTCAAATTTCCTGGTCCTTGCATCAAGTTCCTGCCACAAATTCTCAATAGGATTGAGATCAGTGACTGAGTGGAGTGGAGATCACTTGTGGACAATTATGAAGTAGCCAAGCCCTCACATTGTAAGCCTATGTTTCGCATCGTTGTCCTGGTACAAACAGAAAATATGTCTCATATCTACAGGGACATCACTTTATTTTTACCAACATTTTTAACATTAACCTGGCTATACTCGGAAACACTGTTGCCCCCTTCCATTACAGGAGTTTGATGTTACTAGTGCAATATGTAAACAAATCATTTTACTAGCTATAGGAGGAGAGAAAAGTAGTGTATCCATTTATGTTGTAGGGAAATACGATATTACGATTTTCAGTTTGATCATCACTTTTACGGAATTTATCAAAATACAGCAGAGTAGTAACATTTTTTTTTCAAAAACTCAACTTTTCAGGCGGCTATGTTCGTTATGTAATGTCTACTTTATTTAGCATATTAATTATTGATGTTAAAATGTTATGTTTTATTTAACGACGCTCGCAACTGCAGAGGTTATATCAGCGTCGCCGGATGTGCCGGAATTTTGTCCCGCAGGAGTTCTTTTGCATGCCAGTAAATCTACTGACATGAGCCTGTCGCATTTAAGCACACTTAAATGCCATCGACCTGGCCCGGGATCGAACCCGCAACCTTGGGCATAGAAGGCCAGTGCTATACCAACTTGCCAACCAGGTCGACTTTAATTATTGGTGTTATCATACAATATAGAGAGTGCATTTAAATTGAGGGGGTCATAAGTAAAGGGCTGTAAGTGCTCTTAAGTTACTTTTGAGAAAATGGGGTTTAAATATTTAAGCTTTCGTAAAATCGGTGAAATTTTTTATTTAAATTTTAATGTGTGATGCGATTAAAATATCCCTTTGCCACTAAAAATTTAGATACTTTAGCTTACACTGGATGCACTTAACTGATGTTATTACAAATGTCACTAGCATTCCTTTGTTTCTAGCCACCTCAATTCAAAAAAAGCTAATCTGAATTTTTAAACAAGTTGCTGAAAATGGTTGCCGTACATTACAATGCAGGCTTCAATTCAGTACGCATATTATTAAAAACATTTTGAAGCATATTCTCTGAAATTGAATTTATCGTTTCTTGAATATAATTTTTAGTACGATATTATTAATGTAGGTTCTTTCTTCTATAGAAAACGCAACCATATTTATGAAACACACTATACACTGCAGTGTTTACTTCACTACTTGAAGACTTCGAATGCAACAGCGGCCGTAAGTTTGTGTGTCTGACGGGAGCAAGGACATTAGTGAAGGGGTGAGAGTGAAGTACATTCAGAAATGCAGGTACAATAAAAATGCAAGTAAAAATAAAATGATGTCCCTGTAGTTTCTCTGCGCTTCTGTGTAAATTATTCCTCAGGGTATTCTAAATAATTCATATGATCCATTGTGTGTTCTATAAATTCCATTTTTCCGACTCCAGCTGAAGAAAAACAACTCCATAACATGACATTTTCACAACCATGTTATGCGGTTGGTTTCATGCTCTTAAGATTGAGTTCCTCATTCGATTTCCACGAAACATATCTTCTTCCATCCGATGTAAACACGTTGAACTTGCTTTCATCTCAAAATATTACACTCCGTTACCAATTTTAATCATTCTTCACGTGTACTTATACTTCCACTATATCCAACTTTCCTTACCATGTCTACGGACAGTTTCAGGGTGCACAGACTATCCTCTTTCTTGGCGGTTACTTCCGATGCACTCAGTTTTGGTTCTACCTTGACTTTTCTTATGAGAAGACTTTATTCTTTTCTGATGAGAATTTCTGGTAGATCTTTTTGAGATGGAGAATCTATTCTGTCCTCTTTTTGATAGTGTCTTATGCTATCATGAACTGTACTTTTGCACATTTACAACGTTTGTGCAATTTGTCTTTCAGAGCGACCTTTTGCGTGATGAAAAATCACAAGCTGGCGTTGTTCAAATGTATTTATTCCTTTGCGTCCCATTTTAGTGCTGTTTGTACAGTATTGCCACTCGCTTTACAGAAACTGAACAAAGCAATAGAGGACAGATAAGACTAGCCACTCCTCCCCTTCTTCTAGTAGATGCGGAATGTAAACAAAGGAAGAAATGTGTACGATCAGCAGTTGCCCGAACTTTAAAGTGGAGTATAATCATTCGATGTGTATAAAATAAAAATGTAACACAAACATACCATGATTTAGAGTTCTAGTTTTTTAAATATACATATAGTACCGATCTGTCAAATCATATTCTATAATTGCAGTTCATATTTTTGTTCAGGTGAAAAAACCAAAGCCTAAAAGTGGGGCAAACACAAGGTGTCCGCATATTAAAGTGATGAACTGTATATGAATCACACAACTTAACGGAGAGCGATTCTTAATGTTGCAGTAAGTACTGGCCGATTCAAAATAAAAATAAAAATTGTTCGCGCAAGGAGCGTTATGTCTGTGACGACACAAAAAGCAAAAAAATGATTAGTAAATAAAACCTGTTTGTCGTATCCAGTTAAAATTTAGTCTGATAGCACATGTCAACTGTGTGAGAGAATAAAAATATATAAATGCTTCAAAATGTCATTTCAGTTATACGTTTTTTTTTTTTTTTTTACTTTCTCGTTTTTCCTTCTGACCCCCTTAGGAACATATAACTGAATTTTACTGTGTTTTCACCCCCCGCTATCTTAACCGTTGCTTTCTGTTTCCGATCCTTGTATAATATAACCTGTAGTTTTCGGTGTATTCAGGCCGCTACACGCTATCCGCTCTGTTGCCACACCCTGCCACACAACAGCGTGATCAGTCCCAAATCTATTGCTGTCATGTGGAACTCCACCAACCTCATTGAATGTACGAACTTCCTTCCTTATCATATCATTGCATTTATTTCCTTGCTCCCTTCTGTATTCTTTTCTTCTTTCCCTCTTTATTTTTCTTTATTTATTTTATTTCTTTCCTTTACTTTCCTCCTTTTTATCTTTGATCCTTGCTCTTTCTTTATTTCAGACCTCAGCAATGACATTTCTCTCTGTCTTAAGAAAATTGAATGTAAGCATCATTTCTTGGTATGTTAGATTCAAACCAACGATGTTTCGCGGTGATAAACACACTGCGACGACATTCTCCCACATAATAATAATAATAATAATAATAATAATAATAATAATAATGATAATAATAATAATAATCATAATAATACTTACTGCTTTCAAGGAACCCGGAGGTTCATTGCCGCCCTCACATAAGCCCGCCATCGGTCCCTATCCTGAGCAAGATTAATCCATTCTCTATCATCATATCCCACCTCCCTCAAATACATTTTAATATTATCTTCCCATCTACGTCTCGGCCTCCCCAAAGGTCTTTTTCCCTCCGGTCTCCCAACTAACACTCTATATGCATTTCTGGATTCGCTCATACGTGCTACATGCCCTGCCCATCTCAAACGTCTGGATTTATTGTTCCTAATTATGTCAGGTGAAGAATACAATGCGTGCAGTTCTGTGTTGTGTAACTTTCTCCATTCTCCTGTAACTTCATCCCTCTTAGCCCCAAATATTTTCCTAAGAAGGAGGTTTTGTATAAGTTACATCAGTCTATTAGTAAGAAGTTAATATAACACCGATTTTTTGTCTAGTGTTTATTCATTCATTCATAGTGTTCTGCCAAAGGCCACATTTTTCACTGCAAACCCAGCATTCTCTAGTCTTAACTTATTTTCTGCCTTCCTCTTAGTCTCCTCATATGGTCCATATATCTTAATGTCGTCTATCATCTGATATCTTCTTCTGCCCGAACTCTTCTCCCGTTCACCATTCCTTCCAGTGCATCCTTCAGTAGGCAGTTTCTTCTCAGCCAGTGACCCAGCCAATTCCTTTTTCTCTTCCTGATCAGTTTCAGCATCATTCTTTCTTCACCCACTCTTTCCAACACAGCTTCATTTCTTATTCTGTCTGTCCATTTCACACACTCCATTCTTCTCCATATCCACATTTCAAATGCTTCTATTCGCTTCTCTTCACTTCGTCGTAATGTCCATGTTTCTGCCCCATACAAGGCCACACTCCACACAAAGCACTTCACTAGTCTCTTCCTCAGTTCTTTCTCCAGAGGTCCGCAGAAGATGCTCCTTTTTCTATTAAAAGCTTCCTTGGCCATTGCTATCCTCCTTTTGACTTCCTGGCAGCAGCTCATGTTACTGCTTATAGTACACCCCAAGTATTTGAAGCTGTCCACTTGCTCTACTGCCTCATTTAGTATTCGCACGTTTACCTTCTTTATTTTTCTTCCTATAACCATGGTCTTCGTCTTGTTTGCATTTATCTTCATCCTATACTGCTTACAGCTGTCATTTTGCTGTCTAGTGTTTTTTTTAGTTGGTTATTTAACGACGCTGTATCAACTACTAGTTTATTTAGCGTCGATGAAATTGGGGAAAACCTCGGAAAAGCCCAACCAGGTAATCGGCCCAAGCGGGGATCGAATCCGCGCCCGAGCGCAACTTCAGACCGGCAGGCAAGCGCCTTAACCGACTGAACCACGCCGGCGGCTGTCTAGTGTTGTAGTTTATAAATTTCATTCCTCTAAACGCTTAGCTTTGCTTCCATTCCTAGCATCCTGCATATTGCAGACGACATTGTACTTCCTGAATGAAGAGAATGCTGCCGAACATTGAAATCTTTCAAATCCAAGTTAGAAAATTATCTTATGACGAGTTGCCAAACTAACTTACTATTATGACAAGTGTTGTATTGCATGTCTCCACGTATTCACATTTTTTATGTTCTAGTGATATTTAACTTATTTTATTTTATTTTTTTCATATTTTCCGATAATGGTATATCTATAATGTGATAACTTGAGCTATATATAAACATAATTTTCCTTACTGTGTGTACTTAAAAATATTGTATTCATTGTATGTATTGTACTGCACTATTTTATTACTTCTACTATTATTATTATTATTATTATTACTATTCTTATTTTTTATCATTATTATTATTATTATTATTATTATTATTATTATTATTATTATTAGTTATTTTTAGTTTTTACTGTTTGTACTCAATTGTATTCATGTATGTTTTTGTTATTTAAGATATTATTTATTTTGTTTTGCACCTTTGTATCTTCTGTTTGTGTATTGTGCTGAACTATAATTGGCCTCTGGCTGTTGTTCAGCACACAAATATTAATGATAAATAAATAATGATAAATAAATGATAGATAAATAAATAAATTATTATTATCATCATTACCATTCTTAATATTATTATTATTATTATTATTATTATCATTATTATTACCATTCTTATTTTTTATCATTATTATTATTATTATTATTATTATTATTATTATTATAATTATTATTATTATAAATAATTGTCTTATTTTTTACACTTTGTATGTCTCATTTATTTTGACCTGCTGTTCACATTTTATTATGCTTTTTCCTTTCTTTCTGTATGTTATATATTATGTCTGATTTCTACTTACTTGTTGTTTACATTTTATTATTATTATCTTATTCAGTTTTGTGTGTAAAATTGTAGTGTACTTTGTAAACTTGTAGTGTTTTTGTAACGCAGTTTTACTCCTGGTTGAGTGTTAGAGAAGGCCGTATGGCCTTAACTCTGCTAGGTTAAATAAATCATTATTATTATTATTATTATTATTATTATTATTATTATTATTATTATTATTATATTCCAGGGCAGAGAAAAATGTTTTATAAAAGGAACAAGTCTTTAGGATGATTATCCCACTTTCTTCCTTTAATATACATTTCAATATCGTTGGCTTCTGTTAAAGCTCATTGTGTACACACTTTGTTGACACCCTGTTGTCCTCTTGCTCCGTTGTTGCTATGCGAACAATGGTGAATAATTGCAGTTCACAGATGGCGTTGAGTATCAAAACTGCGAAAGCGATCCGAATTACAACAATCTTTGTGTTAAAAGTTCTAAAATGTTAATAAGTTAAGAAGCATATTATTAAAACATAAAGAGCAAGTTCTCACCGACAGAGTATTGTTGTATTACGTAAGAGGACAAGAAGTGAACCTTATAATATCTCAGCCATAAGTTGGCTGCACTGTTTTCTAAATTTAGAAAGATATTCGAAATAGCTTCGAAATTGCGTGATAAAAGCAGAGTTGAACGAAAGTTATCCTTTAGCCTTGTGAAAGGTATAAAATATATTTTAGTTGTGCAATTTATTTTCCTTCTATAAAGTTAATTATTTGTTTTATAAATCTGTAAACGCAGTGCGATGTAAAAAGTGTTGTGTCGTAATATTCCGTGTGATTTTTATAGTATCAGTTTCACAGTTTATGTACAAATGGTACAGCGGTAACAAAATTTAAATATATTACAGTTATGTATAAAAAATCGGGGCAGAAGGAGATATCAGATGATAGACGACATTAAAATATATTATGGATCTTATGCGGAGACTATGAGGAAGGCATAAAATAGGAAAGACTGGAGAATGCTGGGTTTGCAGTGGGGTGAATGAACAGGTACAATATGAAAGTGTAACATATGTTTAGATTTTGCTTTCTGTTTGAGTTTAGATAAGTGATATGTTTTTATACAGGAATTCGTTGTTTGTAATTGAGAAGGAAGAAGTTTAATATGAAATTGAAAATGTTTAATGGCTTTCTGTTGTATTTAAATACAAACTTTGTCATATTTTTACTTTATATAAGCAGGTCGTGAGTATTTTATAAAAGCATTTGTTAGTATTCTGTCTTGGACATCTGACATTGAAATCTTTCAAATCCAAGTTAGAAAATTATCTTACGACGAGTTGCCAAACTAACTTACTATTATGACAAGTGTTGTATTGCATGTTTCCACGTATTCACATTTTTTTATGTTCTAGTGATATTTAACTTATTTTATATATATTTTTGTTCTCATATTTTCCGTTAATGGTATATCTATAATGTGATGAGTTGAGCTATATATAATCATAATTTTCCTTACTGTGTGTACTTAAAAATATTGTATTCATTGTATGCTTTGTACTGCACTATTTTATTATTATTATTATTATTATTATTATTATTATTATTATTATTATTATTATCATCATCATCAATAACATAAAATCCAGACGTTTGAGATGGGCAGGACATGTAGCACGTATGGGCGAATCCAGAAATGCATATAGAGTGTTAGTTGGGAGGCCGGAGGGGAAAAGACCTTTGGGGAGGCCTAGACGTAGATGGGAGGATAATATTAAAATGGATTTGAGGGAGGTGGGATATGATGGTAGAGACTGGATTAATCTTGCTCAGGATAGGGACCGATGGCGGGCTTATGTGAGGGCGGCAATGAACCTCCGGGTTCCTTAAAAGCCAGTAAGTAAGTAAGTAAGTAAGTATTATTATTATCAATAATTGTCTTATTTTTTATACTTTGCATGTCTCATTTATTTTGACCTGCTGTTCACATTTTATTATGCTTTTTTCTTTCTTTCTGTATGTTATATATTATGTCTGATTTCTACTTACTTGTTGTTTACATTTTATTATTATTATCTTATTCAGTTTTATGTGTAAAACTGTAGTGTACTTTGTAAATTTGTAGTGTTTTTTGTAACGCAGTTTTACTCCTGGTTGAGTGTTAGAGAAGGCCGTATGCTCTTAACTCTGCCTGGTTAAATTAATAATAATAATAATAATTATTATTATTATTACTACTACTATTATTATTATTATTATTATTTTGTCTGCCGATAGAATACGGATTAATCGGCGCGCAGTTTAAGTACAGGCGATGGATAAATTTGAACTTTTTTCGTAATTGATGCACAGTTTTAATTTTTTGTACTTGGAAATATCATTACTGTAACAAGTTAAATTTGGGGTTAGTTTAAAAGAACTGATGCTCAAATTTTGAAAACAAAAATACAGTAATTCACTAAATTGAATGTGTCAAGCCATTTTTGAAGATGAATTGAAAATTTCTATAACATTTTATTTCTAATAACACTTTATTTAAAATACCTTTAGGAGGAATTTAATTTGCAATATAAGATTTATATTGCCTTCAAGTGTTAATTACTAGGTAAGTGACCTTGTTGACTAGTTTCAGCCTGTGGCCCATCATCAGAACTGGGTGGTCTTCGCCCCTTGGTGTGAATCCTTGTTTTTGTGTTTATGTATTAGATCTTACAGCAGAGAAGCTTCTAGAAAGTATTCTACCTATCTGTCTGTAACTTTTTCCTTGTGAGTGCAGTAACACAACTTTATCTCGAACAGAGGATGGATGTTCACCTTTTTTCGGTCACATGTTGACAGTAACCCACCAGACTTACGACTGACTGGTAAACGACCCTTAGTGAAGGTACAGAAACACGACCTTGTGTTTAGTGCAGTTTAAATGACAGAAACGTACGTTGGCAGCACTGTGTAAATAATTTTTTGGTTATTCTAATACTTTTTTTTATTTCTAGAAAGTCTATTTATCTTGTCATTCTTTGCCCATACATATCAACTGCATTTTCAATTATCTTGAATTGAACCCAGTACTAAAACAAAATGGAGTATGTTAATAGTTTTTGGAGCCAGTGTATCAGCATTTTTGTCTCTGAAATATAAAAGGGCTCATCTTCAGCACATATTGCTTTTAAGGATACACTGAGGTAAAATTTTTTCAGTATTGTTGAACAAATATATTTTTTTAAATAATTGATTAAATGGCGATCTTACTCGTGTTAATTGTGTAAGCATGTGCGGCTTACAGCTGTTTCGGTGCTACTTGACACCATCTTCAGAGTAGGCTCTGAGGATCGCTATTTAATCAATTATTTATATTCAAGTGTTAAAAGTAGTATACGAAAGATTCAACATGGATATTTTTTTTATTTTTAACATTAACGAATATTATATATTGTTTACAGAAGATATTTTCATGCAGATAGCTCTTTTCAGTCAGCTGTTTTGGCCGCCATTATTAAAAGGTTGCCGGCCCCTAAACTATTAAACTCTGTTCTCTCTCTGCATTTTTCATACATAATTTTGTACAGAAATGGTGCTCCTCCTGTAGATTTTGTACCGTGATTTTTTGCAGGTTTCTTTTAAATGTGTGTTTAATAAAGCTTGCCACAAGAATTTTTTTCAAACCTCCAGATTTTTGGGGGAAATATTATTTTGTAAGGCATCACAATTTTTACCTATAGAAAACAATTATTTTTTTAGTTCTTGAAGAATATTCTGAAAAAAACTAAATAGCAAGTTATGTTTTAGGGAAACTTTGACAGGAATGTGGAGCAAATTTCAGACACAATTTTTTTAATATGTTAGAGAAGCAGTGATTTTCCAAATATACAATTTAAATACTCGTAAATAAAACTTTTCATAATTCAAGTGGTTCTGCTATTTATATGCAACGTGACATATTACAGCGTTTTCAAAGTTCTAGCTTGAATGATTAAGAACATTCAAATTCTATTTCACTGTTTGCAAGAATGACTACACTGTATGACTATGAAGACTGCCAATGACGTCACCGAGGTACAGTCTGCATCATGACGAAATGACGAATGAATCAAAAGCTACAGTTATAACATTCACTACACTGTCTACAGCTTCGGTTTTCCTGTATGGTAACTCGGGTTCGAATCCCGAGAGCTTCAAGTGAAAATTGTGATGGAGACATTTTTCTTTGTGATAGATATCTCTGGGGTCTTCCGTTCAATCCACCATTTCTGCATTAATAAAAATATTGCGCCCATGTCTAGTTACTGTGCACCACTCCTAGATGGGGACGCTTGGGTGTATCAAGTGCCCTTCGCTGGATATGAAGGGACATCCCCCAGAAAACTACTTTTGATACCTTAATTTCAAATAATGAATTCATCACAATTGTTTATGTGAACCTTATTTTAGCAACTAGTGGGTTTGCATCTCAAACAAGCAGTCTGTTAAATTTGTGTTTGTTAACAATAATTATAAACTTTAAAATAATTACCAAAGCATATTGTATTTTTAAGTAATTTTTAACTTTAGGCTTAATACTTTCGTGCATGTCACACTTGAGTTAATTTCACTTTTGTCAGCCATGTTGCCACATCTCTTCCTCTGGTTCATGTTGATGGAGATCTCAGAACTTTGTACAGGGACATCATTTTATTTTTACTAACATTTTTAATATTAAGTTGCCTATACTTCTGGGCCAACGCCGTTTGCTACCCCCTACCACGACTGGAGTTCGATGATACTGGCGTAATATACAAACAAATCATTTTTCTAGGTATAGGAGGGAAGAAAAGTAGTTCATCCATTTACGTAAACTAGGAAATATCGCGATTTTGAGTTTGATAATTTTCATTAGGTTTTTGTTTAATCAAAATACAGTACAGTATTAACAATGAGTGTTTTTACTCACGAACTGAGCTGTCCATGCGGACGTATTCATTATGCAGTGTATATTATACTGTCTACAGCACATTAGCGTACAATATAGAGAATGAAGTTAAATTGAAAAATAATCATAATATGGATATTTAAACACATTTTTGAAAATGGTGGCCGTTCATTTCGATACAGGCTTCAATTCTAGTGTGCATATTATCGCACGATAGACTATTGTACGTAATTCCAATTACCAGGTTCGTACCTCGTATCAGTAACTCATGTTGAAATAATTCTGTACCTACTCTATAACAGAGTACCTTACGTATTGTAAATTCAATCTTCACTTCTGCCCAATCCGAAAAGATAAAATTACTCAGACATGCTATCTACTGTCCGTCTAAGTGGTTATATCGTCGTAGAAAGGGAGGAAATCACGTGACAGTTAATTACTTAACGAGGCCCTTTTATTTAAGTTATTTTAAACAGTTGTATAATATTACGTAGACGTCCAATTCCTAACAGAAATTAATGTTCTCAGAAAAGAGCTAAGACAGCCCAGCCACTAGCTGGCGAATAAAAGCTGGTGGGGGAAACCGGGATGCGACGTAGGCAAATGGACGACAGTACCTGTGCGAAAATGATTCAATATTGAAAACTCTTTCGTCACTAGAAAACGCGAACATATTTTTGGAACGTACTGTTTACTATGACCATAAGTAAGGCTACTATGACTGTATATGCGGTCTTGGATCTGTGTGGAGGACGGTTGAACTTCATTAGTAGAAGGGGTGGGAGTGAAGTACGTTCAAAAACTCAGGTATAATAAAAATTGAAGTAAAAATAAAATGATGTCCCTGTATTATTATGGAAAGAAATTAAACAAGTTAAATGATGTTAATAAATACTTATTGTTAATTGACGGTTTTGATATTTTTAGTGGCTTGTTTTACGACGCTGTATCAACTGCATCAGACGATTTGGAGTAAGCAAGACGAGACAGGATTCGTGATGAGATCACCTGACATCCGTCATACAGTTGGCTGGACTGAACCAGGTATTTGTTCAACTTTTTTGTGTGGCTAAACTAAAAGTGTTTGTTATATCTGTTAACAAATCGTGTTCTTGCTTGTTTTTCGAATTGTCTTAGAAATACAGTAGCTTGCTATTTGTTGCACTTGCTTCACCTTACCTTTCTAGAAACTGAATTTTCTCCAGGACTGCAGTCGATAGACAAGCAACATTTTCTCAGAACTAAACACGGCAGTGAACATTTTTCTTATTTTCTCTCTGCCACCATTTCCTTAGACTATTTTCCAGAATTCAATGACATTTTTTTTTATTAGTAATTTGACAATGTAGGTAAAATATATTTGGACATTCATGACTAATTACTGTTTTTTTAATTTATGAATTAATATAATCATAAAATACGTAGGCACTCGTGAAATATTAAAGCTGTTCGTGATTGTTATTGTGAGCATGGTGGGGATTGTAAGGGTGTTTGGGATTTGAAATAAAAGTTTGATATTTCTTTTCATTTCTGTCTTCATACTCCCCGCATTTAAATTTAACAAGGCGGAGCCTTCTCGTTAACTACTTCATAATCGCTTCCTCATTCCAGGAGGCCTAGTCTACAGACAACAATGCAATTGATAGTCGAAACGATTCACACGTCAATATGACGACAATGAGTTGTTTGAAATTGTAATGAATAATAACATGTCATTACAGAGAATTGGATTCATTTGGGAATTTATACCACAGTTAAGTACTTCAGAATTATACTGTGTTAAATTAAGTATTTCTGTTTTTATAGTCTACGGATTTAATTAATCATTCCCCTTTGTAATAATTTCTGATTGAATTGAAATTGAGTTAAATATTTTGTTAAGCTTCCACATGTTAAGAAACGCGTTAATCTTTTCCAAGTCCATCTGATACTGAAATCGCAGATCTATAGCAACTGTTTTAACTCGGCCCCCTTGTATAAAGATAAAAATCACTGGAATAAAGAAGCATCAACATACTTTATTCATTTATTGATTAATACGTCATCTTTATTGTTGGAATTGCCTATATAAACAGACGACATCCCTGATGGTTTCTTTCAGGAAATGCAGCGATGCACATGACCTCTTAAAATATAAAAACAAATGAGGACGGATCCGACAACATGTTAAGTATCGACTGTACATTCCATTTGATCAATGTTGTACTACAAGCATAACCTGGATCATGAATGAACAAATGAAGCTCTTTAAGCAACGACTGCATTGCGGGTGGCATCTCGCGACTCCCGTAAGGGGCAATGTTGCAGTTTTTGTTATAGTTTTCTCGAGTGGTATACGAAAATAGGTTCATGTTAAAAATGTTGCGAAGACAAGAAAGAAGAGGAAAGAAAGGGCAGACGAAGAAAAATAAAGAAATTAATTAGATGAGAAGAATTGAAAAAAAAAAACATGAGAGGAGGAAGAGCAGATATGAAGGAGAAATAGGGATTAAAGGGAAGGGGAAAGAAGAGTGAAGAAGATCAATGCAGAAATACAAAAGTAATTCAGAAGAAAAACCGTGAATTGAAAAGTTGAGGAGTTGGACTAGAAGGAAGAGCGCGCAGAAGGTCTTGGGTTTGCTCGGTGTATCGTATTCTGCAGTAATTCCCATTTCCCGGTCTGTAAGCGATCGCAGCTTTCCATTAGAGGGACGCCGCGTAGCGGGCAACTCTGAAAGTGACACCCACGTATCATCGTTGGGGCTGGAATGGATTCAGGAGGCTTCAATTCCTCTCTCTGCAAGGAAACGCTGACGTCATCTGTCTTATTTGTGTCTTTATTAAGAAGGCGGTCCATTCATTGTAAACTTCACTCTTCCAGAGAAGCTATTCGCGATTGCTTGATATATTTGTGGCCACTTAAATGACACGTTTTTGTACGCTTTACTGAGTATAAGCAATATTTTACTAGAATTAACGTACTTAATTGAGGAATAAGGTTTGTTTAATGATTAAAAAGTCTTTACTTTTATTATTGATGACGATGACACTACTACTACTACTACTACTACTACTACTACTACTTACTGGCTTTTAAGGAACCCGCAGGTTCATTGCCGCCCTCACATAAGCCCGCCATCGGTCCCTATCCTGAGCAAGATTAATCCAGTCTCTACCATCATATCCCACCTCCCTCAAATACATTTTAATATTATCTTCCCATCTACATCTCGGCCTCCCTAAAGGTCTTTTCTTCCTCCGGCCTCCCAACTAACACTCTATATGCATTTCTGGATTCGCCCATACGTGCTACATGTCCTGCCCATCTCAAACGTCTGGATTTAATGTTCCTAATTATGTTAGGTGAAGAATACAATGCGTGCAGTTCTGTGTTGTGTAACTTTCTCCATTCTCCTGTAACTTCATCCCTCTTAGCCCCAAATATTTTCCTAAGCACCTTATTCTGAAATACCCTTAACATATGTTCCTCTCTCAAAGTGATAGTCCAAGTTTCACAACCATACAGAACAACCGGTAATATAACTGTTTTATAAATTCTAACTTTCAGATTTTTTGACAGCAGACTGGATGATAAAAGCTTCTCAACCGAATAATAAGAGGCATTTCCCATATTTATTCTGTGTTTAATTTTCTCCCGAGTGTCATTTATATTTGTTACTGTTGCTCCAAGATATTTGAACTTCTCCATCTCTTCAAGAGATAAATCTCCAATTTTTATATTTCCATTTCGTACAATATTCTGGTCACGAGACATAATCATATACTTTGTCTTTTCGGGATGTACTTCCAAACCTCTTTCATAATAATTTATTTATTTATTTATTTATTTATTTATTTATTTATTTATTTAGAATATTAATGTGTGAAACAACAGCACAAGGCCAATTACAGTTTAGCACGATACAAAACAGAACAAAACAACAAATGATGATGAGAATGAATGTTAGAAAATGGCAATGAGATGAAATACAAACAATATAATAGTCTACATCAATCATAGATCAAATAAAAATTATAAAATCATAAATTAGTACAATAAGATAATTGAAATAATGGAATAGTCTACCTTAATCAATTGACCAAATGCAAGAGAAAAAAAAATGGACAAATAATTATTAAAATTAGATCAGTGAGAAAAAAACTCAGATATACTACACATTAAATGGATCCAAGTTGAATCCATTTTGTAATAATAATAATAATAATAATAATAATAATAATAATAATAATAAACATTATTATTATTATTATTATTATTACTCATACAGTTCATTGTTAGGTCTTTCAGCAATTTCTTGTGTATTGATGATAGGAAGCTGGCCTACTGCATCAAATCCCCCAACCTGGAGGACCAGGCATTTTGTAATCAGAGTTTTCTTCCCATAGATTTTGGAGAATTAGCTTCATTCACTAAAACGCATTATACAGTGTGAACCAAAAGTATTGTCATTAATTTCAGCGCTTATTTTTTTTTTTTAGATATTTCAAACAAGAAAGGTTACGACTAATACAATTTTTCTCATTTTTGCTTTCTTTTCAAGATAAAAGTTGCTTATATGAAATATTTCACAGCGTCTTTTGAGAAAGTCATTGATTTAATTCCCAATACGCTCAGTCAATTTAAGAGAGCAGTGTATTATGATAATAAATGTTTGAAATAATTTTAGTTTTGTCCTTTAAATGTGCAGAAATTTGATCTGAACAAATGTAACATTTCGTTCTGAAAAGGAATTTTAAAATGTTACATTTGTTTGCATCAAATTTTTGCACATTTAAAGGACAAAACTAAAATTCTTTCAATCATTTATTATCATAGTCTAATACTTTGCTCTCTTAAATTGACTGAGCGTATTGGGAATTAAATCAACGGCTTTCCAAAACACGCTGTGAAATGTTTCATAAAGACTAAAAGAAATTTTATCTCGAAAAGGAAACGAAAACGAGCAAAATTGTATTAACATTTTTTTGTTTGAAATATCTCAAAGAACAACCCCCTGAAATTAATTACATACTTTGCGGTTCACTCCGTATATCATCATCATCATCATCATCATCATCATCATCATCATCATCTCATCATCATCATCATCATCATCATGCATTTGTGTCGGAACGCACTTTAAACACCAAAGAGTTCGTGCAATTCAATTCAATCTAGAATATTAATTCGTTTATTTTATGTTAATATAATACAGTTACAGGTTTACTGAAATCTTATCACAAAATAATGAGTATAATATGTCATTCAATAAACTGAAAATGAATGTATTCTGTAAGTTTAAATTCATATTTTATTTCTCCCTTGAAATCTCATTTCACTGGCTTTATCTTCAAAAGATGATGGAATCCTATTAATATTGTGCATGTTTTTACAAATATATTAATTTAGAAGAATGAAAACTTAGACAAACAATTGAAATTTTTGCTCTCCAAGTTTAGCCAGTCTTTTGTTCACAAACGCCTAGCAACGTCTGAAAATCTGAGCGTGGTAACAGGAACAAATGACTACATCACGACGTCCTCTCGTGACAAAAGTGGAATTATTTCCTTCTATGTGATATTTCCAGTTCTCGCTCTAGTTCGTGCGGCCCTCCCCAGGGGGCGTGTAACTCGTTTCAACTCTGTCCGCGGATCAGAAGAGGCAAATAGGCCTAGTGGGACCCTCCAGGATAGCATCGGCTGAGACTGCCATATTTACAACTGCAGATTTGCTTCTATGAGGAAATACTGTCTATTGGGACGCAATTACTCTTTGATAAACCTTCCAAACGTTAAAGTCCCCATCTGAGTCATAGATAGTGACAGTCGTGTGGGTTAAACGGAATTGCGAATTTCTGCCCATGAAAACTGCACTGCGTTATTATTATTATTATTATTATTATTATTATTATTATTATTATTATTATTATTATTGCTATCATTAATAACAATAATAATAATAATAATAATAATAATAATAATAATGGCTTTTAGAGAACCCGGAGGTTCATTGCCGCCCTCACATAAGCCCACCATTGGTCCCTATCCTGAGCAAGATTAATCCAGTCTCTATCTTTCTCAAATCCATTTTAATATTATCCTCCCATCTACGTGTTGGCCTCCCCAAAGGTCTTTTTCCCTCCGGCCTCCCAACTAACACTCTATATGCATTTCTGGATTCGCCCATACGTGCTACATGCCCTGCCCATCTCAAACGTCTGAATTTAATGTTCCTAATTATGTCAGGTGAAGAATACAATGCGTGCAGTTCTGCGTTGTGTAACTTTCTCCATTCTCCTGTAACTTCATCCCTCTCAGCCCCAAATATTTTCCTAAGCACCTTACTCTCGAACACCCTTAACCTCTGTTCCTCTCTCAAAGTGAGAGTCCAAGTTTCACAACCATACAGAACAACCGGTAATATAACTGTTTTATAAATTCTAACTTTCAGGTTTTCGAATGACAAATACTTCTCAACCGAATAACAACTGGCATTTCCCATAGTCTATTTATTCTGCGTTTAATTTCGTCTCGAGTGTCATTTATAATATGTGTTATTGTTGCTCCAAGATATTTGAATTTTTCCACCTTTTCAAATGATAAATTTCAGTTTTCATAATAATAATAATAATAATAATAATAATAATAATAATAATAATAATAATAATATTGTCAAATTCATTAACATGCTACTGATAGATTAATAAGAAGAATTTTTGGATAGTATCTGCGAAATGATATAATATAAATTATAGGCCTACATTTTAATAATAATTATCAGGGATTAGTTCGAACTTTTCATTTCATTCACCATTATTATTTTCAATAACAGAAAGAGGTGATATACATTTGAGGTCATGCAATAATGAAGCAGTTAATTACGATTTAAAACTTTAATATATAATAATAATAATAATAATAATAATAATAATAATAATCATAATAATTTATTATTATCTTAATACTTCATATTTTCTGTGATAAACTTGACCTGCTTAGCATTTTAAGCTTCTACAATAAGTCACTGTTTCTGTTGCAACCTCTGGCCACACGGAGCGCTGCACTTCATCCGTAGGTCTACACATCTTGCGGTGCTGGCTGGCTTTGTTAAATGAGGTAGGAAACAAACTCATTATTCTTTTGTCTTCTTCACGGAAAGAAATCGTTCCTCATAGCGTAACCCAGCAACGCATCAGACAGGATACGCAACAATGTTGTTCATGTCACGTGACGTCGAAATCTTGGATTGGGAATGCGTCTTCAATCTACACGGAAGAAATGAACCTGAAGTAAAGAACTTGTCGCTATAAAGTGATTTTAAATGAATACACGAATATTTGAAGGAGCCAAGCGGCATTTCAACTTGAAAGTGATGTCTAGCATATTGTACATTATAACAGAATCGAGAAAAATTGGAAGTGAAGAGCACCTAGGCCTAACATATGATGTGTGTTACATGTTTCAATTGCACGAACTTATCTTTAGAAAGGAAAATAACTTATGCGATATAATTTTCCATTGCCATCATAGGGTCAATGAATTTATAAATGCTTTGGTTATTATTTCGTTGTAGGCCGATAGATGACTACGTAATGCCAAAAATAGAGTTCGTTGATGCTTCACCATTTCAGTCACCGCTACTATTACACATTGAAGGAATATTGTTTTGCAAAAATGATTAGTTTACATTGGTCTTATAACACATCATAATTGAAAGCGATGATACCAAAATGTGTGTGAACATTAATATTAAAGAGGCGTCAAAAACTACATGTAATACATTGGTACTGTTATTACTTGCAACAATGATATGTTTTTTTAGGAACAAGGCCCACCAAAAATAGAGGTAAGTACAACAAAGACGACAGTGGAAAAAGTTATTGGTCTCGCATTCTGTAGAGAGAAGATAAAGTTTACAATGCAATGTCGTATATAGATACTAATTAGTAGCTGTTTAATTATAACACAAATTAGAGGAAATCTACAACAATGAAGATGAAGATAGTTAATTATTAATAAAATAATTAATAAACAAGTTAGTGGAGCACTGCAGCCATGCAGATGAAGCAAGCTAATTACTAATAAATTAATTACTTGACTAGTTAGTGGAGTACTGCAGCCATGCAGATGAAGCTAGCTAATTACTAATAAATTAATTATAGAATAGTTATTGGAGTACTGCAGCCATGCAGATGAAGCTAGCTAATTACTAATAAATTAATTACTAGACTAGATAGTGGAGTACTGCAGCCACGCAGATGAAGCTAGCTAATTACTAATAAATTAATTACTAGACTAGTTAGTGGAGTACTGCAGCCATGCAGATGAAGCTAGCTAATTACTAATAAATTAATTACTAGACTAGTTAGTGGAGTACTGGAGCCATGCAGATGAAGCTAGCTAATTACTAATAAATTAATTACTAGACTAGTTAGTGGAGTACTGGAGCCATGCAGATGAAGCTAGCTAATTACTAATAAATTAATTACTAGACTAGTTAGTGGAGTACTGGAGCCATGCAGATGAAGCTAGCTAATTACTAATAAATTAATTACTAGACTAGTTAGTGGAGTACTGGAGCCATGCAGATGAAGCTAGCTAATTACTAATAAATTAATTACTAGACTAGTTAGTGGAGTACTGGAGCCATGCAGATGAAGCTAGCTAATTACTAATAAATTAATTACTAGACTAGTTAGTGGAGTACTGCAGCCATGCAGATGAAGCTAGCTAATTACTAATAAATTAATTACTAGACTAGTTAGTGGAGTACTGGAGCCATGCAGATGAAGCTAGCTAATTACTAATAAATTAATTACTAGACTAGTTAGTGGAGTACTGGAGCCATGCAGATGAAGCTAGCTAATTACTAATAAATTAATTACTAGACTAGTTAGTGGAGTACTGCAGCCATGCAGATGAAGCTAGCTAATTACTAATAAATTAATTACTAGACTAGTTAGTGGAGTACTGCAGCCATGCAGATGAAGCTAGCTAATTACTAATAAATTAATTACTAGACTAGTTAGTGGAGTACTGGAGCCATGCAGATGAAGCTAGCTAATTACTAATAAATTAATTACTAGACTAGTTAGTGGAGTACTGCAACCATGCAGATGAAGCTAGCTAATTACTAATAAATTAATTACTAGACTAGTTAGTGGAGTACTGCAGATGAAGCTAGCTAATTACTAATAAGTTAATTACTAGACTAGTTAGTGGAGTACTGCAGCCATGCAGATGAAGCTAGCTAATTACTAATAAATTAATTACTAGACTAGTTAGTGGAGTACTGGAGCCATGCAGATGAAGCTAGCTAATTACTAATAAATTAATTATAGAATAGTTATTGGAGTACTGCAGCCATGCAGATGAAGCTAGCTAATTACTAATAAATTAATTACTAGACTAGTTAGTGGAGTACTGCAGCTATGCAGATGAAGCTAGCTAATTACTAATAAATTAATTACTAGACTAGTTAGTGGAGTACTGCAGCCACGCAGATGAAGCTAGCTAATTACTAATAAATTAATTACTAGACTAGTTATTGGAGTACTGCAGCTATGCAGATGAAGCTAGCTAATTACTAATAAATTAATTACTAGACTATTTAGTGGAGTACTGGAGCCATGCAGATGAAGCTAGCTAATTACTAATAAATTAATTACTAGACTAGTTAGTGGAGTACTGCAGCTATGCAGATGAAGCTAGCTAATTACTAATAAATTAATTACTAGACTAGTTAGTGGAGTACTGCAGCCACGCAGATGAAGCTAGCTAATTACTAATAAATTAATTACTAGACTAGTTAGTGGAGTACTGCAGCTATGCAGATGAAGCTAGCTAATTACTAATAAATTAATTACTAGAATAGTTAGTGGAGTACTGCAGCCACGCAGATGAAGCTAGCTAATTACTAATAAATTAATTACTAGACTAGTTATTGGAGTACTGCAGCTATGCAGATGAAGCTAGTTAATTACTAATAAATTAATTACTAGACTAGTTATTGGAGTACTGCAGCTATGCAGATGAAGCTAGTTAATTACTAATAAATTAATTACTAGACTAGTTATTGGAGTACTGCAGCTATGCAGATGAAGCTAGCTAATTACTAATAAATTAATTACTAGAATAGTTAGTGGAGTACTGCAGCCACGCAGATGAAGCTAGCTAATTACTAATAAATTAATTACTAGACTAGTTAGTGGAGTACTGCAGCCACGCAGATGAAGCTAGCTAATTACTAATAAATTAATTACTAGACTAGTTATTGGAGTACTGCAGCTATGCAGATGAAGCTAGCTAATTACTAATAAATTAATTACTAGACTAGTTATTGGAGTACTGCAGCTATGCAGATGAAGCTAGCTAATTACTAATAAATTAATTACTAGACTAGTTAGTGGAGTACTGCAGCTATGCAGATGAAGCTAGCTAATTACTAATAAATTAATTACTAGACTAGTTAGTGGAGTACTGCAGCCACGCAGATGAAGCTAGCTAATTACTAATAAATTAATTACTAGACTAGTTAGTGGAGTACTGCAGCTATGCAGATGAAGCTAGCTAATTACTAATAAATTAATTACTAGAATAGTTAGTGGAGTACTGCAGCCACGCAGATGAAGCTAGCTAATTACTAATAAATTAATTACTAGACTAGTTATTGGAGTACTGCAGCTATGCAGATGAAGCTAGTTAATTACTAATAAATTAATTACTAGACTAGTTATTGGAGTACTGCAGCTATGCAGATGAAGCTAGTTAATTACTAATAAATTAATTACTAGACTAGTTATTGGAGTACTGCAGCTATGCAGATGAAGCTAGCTAATTACTAATAAATTAATTACTAGAATAGTTAGTGGAGTACTGCAGCCACGCAGATGAAGCTAGCTAATTACTAATAAATTAATTACTAGACTAGTTAGTGGAGTACTGCAGCCACGCAGATGAAGCTAGCTAATTACTAATAAATTAATTACTAGACTAGTTATTGGAGTACTGCAGCTATGCAGATGAAGCTAGCTAATTACTAATAAATTAATTACTAGACTAGTTATTGGAGTACTGCAGCTATGCAGATGAAGCTAGCTAATTACTAATAAATTAATTACTAGACTAGTTAGTGGAGTACTGCAGCTATGCAGATGAAGCTAGCTAATTACTAATAAATTAATTACTAGATTGGTTAGTGGAGTACTGCAGCCACGCAGATGAAGCTAGCTAATTACTAATAAATTAATTACTAGACTAGTTATTGGAGTACTGCAGCTATGCAGATGAAGCTAGCTAATTACTAATAAATTAATTACTAGATTGGTTAGTGGAGTACTGCAGCCATGCAGATGAAGCTAGCTAATTACTAATAAATTAATTACTAGATTGGTTAGTGGAGTACTGGAGCCACGCAGATGAAGCTAGCTAATTACTAATAAATTAATTACTAGACTAGTTATTGGAGTACTGCAGCTATGCAGATGAAGCTAGCTAATTACTAATAAATTAATTACTAGATTGGTTAGTGGAGTACTGGAGCCACGCAGATGAAGCTAGCTAATTACTAATAAATTAATTACTAGACTAGTTATTGGAGTACTGCAGCTATGCAGATGAAGCCAGCTAATTACTAATAAATTAATTACTAGATTAGTTATTGGAGTACTGCAGCCATGCAAATGAAGCTAGCTAATTACTAATAAATTAATTATAGACTAGTTAGTGGAGTACTGCAGCTATGCAGATGAAGCTAGCTAATTACTAATAAATTAATTACTAGATTAGTTAGTGGAGTACTGCAGCCATGCAGATGAAGCTAGCTAATTACTAATAAATTAATTACTAGATTAGTTAGTGGAGTACTGCAGCCATGCAGATGAAGCTAGCTAATTACGAATAAATTAATTACTAGATTAATTATTGGAATACTGCAGCCACGCAGATGAAGCTAGCTAATTACTAATAAATTAATTACTAGACTAGTTAGTGGAGTACAGCAGCCATGCAGATGAAGCTAGCTAATTACTAATAAATTAATTATAGACTAGTTAGTGGAGTACTGCAGCCACGCAGATGAAGCTAGCTAATTACTAATAAATTAATTAATATACTAGTTACTGGAGTACTGCAGCCATGCAGATGAAGCTAGCTAATTACTAATAAATTAATTACTACACTAGGTAGTGGAGTACTGAAGCCATGCAGATGAAGCTAGCTAATTACTAATAAATTAATTAATAGACTAGTTAGTGGAGTACTGCAGTCATGTAGATGAAGCTAGCTAATTACTAATAAATTAATTACTAGACTAGTTACTTGAGTACTGCAGCCACGCAGATGAAGCTAGCTAATTACTAATAAATTAATTATTAGACTAGTTAGTGGAGTACTGTAGCCACGCAGAAGAAGCTAGCTAATTACTAATAAATTAATTACTAGACTAGTTATTTGAGTACTGCAGCCACGCAGATGAAGCTAGCTAATTACTAATAAATTAATTATTAGACTAGTTAGTGGAGTACTGTAGCCACGCAGATGAAGCTAGCTAATTATTAATAAATTAATTACTAGAATAGTTAGTGGAGTACAGCAGCCATGCAGATGAAGCTAGCTAATTACTAATAAATTAATTACTAGATTAGTTATTGGAGTACTGCAGCCATGCAAATGAAGCTAGCTAATTACTAATAAATTAATTATAGACTAGTTAGTGGAGTACTGCAGGCATGCAGATGAAGCTAGCTAATTACTAATAAATTAATTACTAGACTAGTTAGTGGTGTACTGCAGCCACGCAGATGAAGCTAGCTAATTACTAATAAATTAATTACTAGACTAGTTAGTGGAGTACTGCAGCTATGAAGATGAAGGTAGCTAATTACTAATAAATTAATTACTAGACTAGTTAGTGGAGTACTGCAGCTATGCAGATGAAGCTAGCTAATTACTAATAAATTAATTACTAGACTAGTTAGTGGAGTACTGGAGCCATGCAGATGAAGATAGCTAATTACTAATAAATTAATTACTAGACTAGTTAGTGGAGTACTGCAGCTATGCAGATGAAGCTAGCTAATTACTAATAAATTAATTACTAGACTAGTTAGTGGAGTACTGGAGCTATGCAGATGAAGCTAGCTAATTACTAATAAATTAATTACTAGACTAGTTAGTGGAGTACTGCAGCCACGCAGATGAAGCTAGCTAATTACTAATAAATTAATTACTAGACTAGTTATTGGAGTACTGCAGCTATGCAGATGAAGCTAGCTAATTATTAATAAATTAATTACTAGACAAGTTAGTGGAGTACTGCAGCCACGCAGATGAAGCTAGCTAATTACTAATAAATTAATTACTAGACAAGTTAGTGGAGTACTGCAGCCACGCAGATGAAGCTAGCTAATTACTAATAAATTAATTACTAGATTAGTTAGTGGAGTACTGCAGCCATGCAGATGAAGCTAGCTAATTACTAATAAATTAATTACTAGATTAGTTAGTGGAGTACTGCAGCCATGCAGATGAAGCTAGCTAATTACGAATAAATTAATTACTAGATTAATTATTGGAATACTGCAGCCACGCAGATGAAGCTAGCTAATTACTAATAAATTAATTACTAGACTAGTTAGTGAAGTACTGCAGCTATGCAGATGAAGCTAGCTAATTACTAATAAATTAATTACTAGACTAGTTAGTGGAGTACTGCAGCCATGCAGATGAAGCTAGCTAATTACTAATAAATTAATTACTAGAGTAGTTAGTGAGTACTGGAGCCATGCAGATGAAGCTAGCTAATTACTAATAAATTAATTACTAGACTAGTTACTGGAGTACTGCAGCCATGCAGATGAAGCTAGCTAATTACTAATAAATTAATTACTAGACTAGATAGTGAAGTACTACAGCCACGCAGATGAAGCTAGCTAATTACTAATAAATTAATTACTAGACTAGTTAGTGGAGTACTGCAGCCATGCAGATGAAGCTAGCTAATTACTAATAAATTAATTACTAGACTAGTTGGTGGAGTACTACAGCCACGCAGATGAAGCTAGCTAATTACTAATAAATTAATTACTAGACTAGTTAGTGGAGTACTGCAGCCATGCAGATGAAGCTAGCTAATTACTAATAACTTAATTACTAGATTAGTTAGTGGAGTACTGCAGCCATGCAGATGAAACTAGCTAATTACTAATAAATTAATTAATAGACTAGTTAGTGGAGTACTGCAGCCATGCAGATGAAACTAGGTAATTACTAACAAATTAATTACTAGACTAGTTAGTGGAGTACTGCAGCCATGCAGATGAAGCTAGCTAATTACTAATAAATTAATTACTAGACTAGTTAGTGGAGTACTGCAGCCATGCAGATGATGCTAGCTAATTACTAATAAATTAATTATAGACTAGTTAGTGGAGTACTGCAGCCACGCAGATGAAGCTAGCTAATTACTAATAAATTAATTATAGACTAGTTAGTGGAGTACTGCAGCCACGCAGATGAAGCTAGCTAATTACTAATAAATTAATTAATATACTAGTTACTGGAGTACTGCAGCCATGCAGATGAAGCTAGCTAATTACTAATAAATTAATTACTACACTAGGTAGTGGAGTACTGAAGCCATGCAGATGAAGCTAGCTAATTACTAATAAATTAATTAATAGACTAGTTAGTGGAGTACTGCAGTCATGTAGATGAAGCTAGCTAATTACTAATAAGTTAATTACTAGACTAGTTACTTGAGTACTGCAGCCACGCAGATGAAGCTAGCTAATTACTAATAAATTAATTATTAGACTAGTTAGTGGAGTACTGTAGCCACGCAGAAGAAGCTAGCTAATTACTAATAAATTAATTACTAGACTAGTTAGTTGAGTACTGCAGCCACGCAGATGAAGCTGGCTAATTACTAATAAATTAATTATTAGACTAGTTAGTGGAGTACTGTAGCCACGCAGATGAAGCTAGCTAATTACTAATAAATTAATTATTAGACTAGTTAGTGGAGTACTGCAGTCATGTAGATGAAGCTAGCTAATTACTAATAAATTAATTACTAGACTAGTTAGTTGAGTACTGCAGCCACGCAGATGAAGCTAGCTAATTACTAATAAATTAATTAATAGTCTAGTTAGTGGAGTAGTGTAGCCACGCAGATGAAGCTAGCTAATTAGTAATAAATTAATTACTAGACTAGTTAGTTGAGTACTGCAGCCACGCAGATGAAGCTAGCTAATTACTAATAAATTAATTATTAGACTAGTTAGTGAAGTACTGCAGCCATGCAGATGAAGCTAGCTAATTACTAATAAATTAATTAATAGACTAGTTAGTGGAGTACTGCAGTCATGTAGATGAAGCTAGCTAATTACTAATAAATTAATTATAGACTAGTTAGTGGAGTACTGCAGCCACGCAGATGAAGCTAGCTAATTACTAATAAATTAATTATAGACTAGTTAGTGGAGTACTGCAGCCACGCAGATGAAGCTAGCTAATTACTAATAAATTAATTAATATACTAGTTAGTGGAGTACTGCAGCCATGCAGATGAAGCTAGCTAATTACTAATAAATTAATTATTAGACTAGATAGTGGAGTACTGCAGCCATGCAGATGAAGCTAGCTAATTACTAATAAATTAATTAATAGACTAGTTAGTGGAGTACTGCAGCCACGCAGATGAAGCTAGCTAATTACTAATAAATTAATTATTAGACTAGTTAGTGGAGTACTGCAGCCATGCAGATGAAGCTAGCTAATTACTAATAAATTAATTACTAGACTAGTTAGTGGAGTACTGCAGCTATGCAGATGAAGCTAGCTAATTACTAATAAATTAATTACTGGACTAGTTATTGGAGTACTGCAGCTATGCAGATGAAGCTAGCTAATTACTAATAAATTAATTACTAGACTATTTAGTGGAGTACTGGAGCCATGCAGATGAAGCTAGCTAATTACTAATAAATTAATTACTAGACTAGTTAGTGGAGTACTGCAGCCACGCAGATGAAGCTAGCTAATTACTAATAAATTAATTACTAGACTAGTTAGTGGAGTACTGCAGCCACGCAGATGAAGCTAGCTAATTACTAATAAATTAATTACTAGAGTAGTTAGTGAGTACTGGAGCCATGCAGATGAAGCTAGCTAATTACTAATAAATTAATTACTAGACTAGTTAGTGGAGTACTGCAGCCATGCAGATGAAGCTAGCTAATTACTAATAAATTAATTACTAGACTAGATAGTGAAGTACTACAGCCACGCAGATGAAGCTAGCTAATTACTAATAAATTAATTACTAGACTAGTTAGTGGAGTACTGCAGCCATGCAGATGAAGCTAGCTAATTACTAATAAATTAATTACTAGACTAGTTGGTGGAGTACTACAGCCACGCAGATGAAGCTAGCTAATTACTAATAAATTAATTACTAGACTAGTTATTGGAGTACTGCAGCTATGCAGATGAAGCTAGCTAATTACTAATAAATTAATTACTAGACTAGTTAGTGGAGTACTGCAGCCACGCAGATGAAGCTAGCTAATTACTAATAAATTAATTACTAACTAGTTATTGGAGTACTGCAGCTATGCAGATGAAGCTAGCTAATTATTAATAAATTAATTACTAGACTAGTTATTGGAGTACTGCAGCCATGCAGATGAAGCTAGCTAATTACTAATAAATTAATTACTAGACTAGTTAGTGGAGTACTGCAGCCATGCAGATGAAGCTAGCTAATTACTAATAAATTAATTACTAGACTAGTTAGTGGAGTACTGCAGCCATGCAGATGAAGCTAGCTAATTACTAATAAATTAATTACTAGACTAGTTAGTGGAGTACTGCAGCTATGCAGATGAAGCTAGCTAATTACTAATAAATTAATTACTAGACTAGTTAGTGGAGTACTGCCGCGATGCAGATGAAACTAGCTAATTACTAATAAATTAATTAGTAGAATAGTTAGTGGAGTACTGCAGCCATGCAGATGAAGCTAGCTAATTACTAATAAATTAATTACTAGAGTAGTTAGTGAGTACTGGAGCCATGCAGATGAAGCTAGCTAATTACTAATAAATTAATTACTAGACTAGTTAGTGGAGTACTGCAGCCATGCAGATGAAGCTAGCTAATTACTAATAAATTAATTACTAGACTAGTTAGTGGAGTACTGCAACCATGCAGATGAAGCTAGCTAATTACTAATAAATTAATTACTAGACTAGTTAGTGGAGTACTGCAGCCATGCAGATGAAGCTAGCTAATTACTAATAAATTAATTACTAGACTAGATAGTGAAGTACTACAGCCACGCAGATGAAGCTAGCTAATTACTAATAAATTAATTACTAGACTAGTTAGTGGAGTACTGCAGCCATGCAGATGAAGCTAGCTAATTACTAATAAATTAATTACTAGACTAGTTGGTGGAGTACTACAGCCACGCAGATGAAGCTAGCTAATTACTAATAAATTAATTACTAGACTAGTTAGTGGAGTACTGCAGCCATGCAGATGAAGCTAGCTAATTACTAATAACTTAATTACTAGATTAGTTAGTGGAGTACTGCAGCCATGCAGATGAAACTAGCTAATTACTAATAAATTAATTAATAGACTAGTTAGTGGAGTACTGCAGCCATGCAGATGAAACTAGGTAATTACTAACAAATTAATTACTAGACTAGTTAGTGGAGTACTGCAGCCATGCAGATGAAGCTAGCTAATTACTAATAAATTAATTACTAGACTAGTTAGTGGAGTACTGCAGCCATGCAGATGATGCTAGCTAATTACTAATAAATTAATTATAGACTAGTTAGTGGAGTACTGCAGCCACGCAGATGAAGCTAGCTAATTACTAATAAATTAATTATAGACTAGTTAGTGGAGTACTGCAGCCACGCAGATGAAGCTAGCTAATTACTAATAAATTAATTAATATACTAGTTACTGGAGTACTGCAGCCATGCAGATGAAGCTAGCTAATTACTAATAAATTAATTACTACACTAGGTAGTGGAGTACTGAAGCCATGCAGATGAAGCTAGCTAATTACTAATAAATTAATTAATAGACTAGTTAGTGGAGTACTGCAGTCATGTAGATGAAGCTAGCTAATTACTAATAAGTTAATTACTAGACTAGTTACTTGAGTACTGCAGCCACGCAGATGAAGCTAGCTAATTACTAATAAATTAATTATTAGACTAGTTAGTGGAGTACTGTAGCCACGCAGAAGAAGCTAGCTAATTACTAATAAATTAATTACTAGACTAGTTAGTTGAGTACTGCAGCCACGCAGATGAAGCTAGCTAATTACTAATAAATTAATTATTAGACTAGTTAGTGGAGTACTGTAGCCACGCAGATGAAGCTAGCTAATTACTAATAAATTAATTATTAGACTAGTTAGTGGAGTACTGCAGTCATGTAGATGAAGCTAGCTAATTACTAATAAATTAATTACTAGACTAGTTAGTTGAGTACTGCAGCCACGCAGATGAAGCTAGCTAATTACTAATAAATTAATTAATAGTCTAGTTAGTGGAGTAGTGTAGCCACGCAGATGAAGCTAGCTAATTACTAATAAATTAATTACTAGACTAGTTAGTTGAGTACTGCAGCCACGCAGATGAAGCTAGCTAATTACTAATAAATTAATTATTAGACTAGTTAGTGAAGTACTGCAGCCATGCAGATGAAGCTAGCTAATTACTAATAAATTAATTAATAGACTAGTTAGTGGAGTACTGCAGTCATGTAGATGAAGCTAGCTAATTACTAATAAATTAATTATAGACTAGTTAGTGGAGTACTGCAGCCACGCAGATGAAGCTAGCTAATTACTAATAAATTAATTATAGACTAGTTAGTGGAGTACTGCAGCCACGCAGATGAAGCTAGCTAATTACTAATAAATTAATTAATATACTAGTTAGTGGAGTACTGCAGCCATGCAGATGAAGCTAGCTAATTACTAATAAATTAATTATTAGACTAGATAGTGGAGTACTGCAGCCATGCAGATGAAGCTAGCTAATTACTAATAAATTAATTAATAGACTAGTTAGTGGAGTACTGCAGCCACGCAGATGAAGCTAGCTAATTACTAATAAATTAATTATTAGACTAGTTAGTGGAGTACTGCAGCCATGCAGATGAAGCTAGCTAATTACTAATAAATTAATTACTAGACTAGTTAGTGGAGTACTGCAGCTATGCAGATGAAGCTAGCTAATTACTAATAAATTAATTACTGGACTAGTTATTGGAGTACTGCAGCTATGCAGATGAAGCTAGCTAATTACTAATAAATTAATTACTAGACTATTTAGTGGAGTACTGGAGCCATGCAGATGAAGCTAGCTAATTACTAATAAATTAATTACTAGACTAGTTAGTGGAGTACTGCAGCCACGCAGATGAAGCTAGCTAATTACTAATAAATTAATTACTAGACTAGTTAGTGGAGTACTGCAGCCACGCAGATGAAGCTAGCTAATTACTAATAAATTAATTACTAGACTAGTTAGTGGAGTACTGCAGCCACGCAGATGAAGCTAGCTAATTACTAATAAATTAATTACTAGACTAGTTAGTGGAGTACTGCAGCCACGCAGATGAAGCTAGCTAATTACTAATAAATTAATTACTAGACTAGTTAGTGGAGTACTGCAGCCACGCAGATGAAGCTAGCTAATTACTAATAAATTAATTACTAGACTAGTTATTGGAGTACTGCAGCTATGCAGATGAAGCTAGCTAATTACTAATAAATTAATTACTAGACTAGTTATTGGAGTACTGCAGCTATGCAGATGAAGCTAGCTAATTACTAATAAATTAATTACTAGACTAGTTAGTGGAGTACTGCAGCCACGCAGATGAAGCTAGCTAATTACTAATAAATTAATTACTAACTAGTTATTGGAGTACTGCAGCTATGCAGATGAAGCTAGCTAATTATTAATAAATTAATTACTAGACTAGTTATTGGAGTACTGCAGCCATGCAGATGAAGCTAGCTAATTACTAATAAATTAATTACTAGACTAGTTAGTGGAGTACTGCAGCCATGCAGATGAAGCTAGCTAATTACTAATAAATTAATTACTAGACTAGTTAGTGGAGTACTGCAGCCATGCAGATGAAGCTAGCTAATTACTAATAAATTAATTACTAGACTAGTTAGTGGAGTACTGCAGCTATGCAGATGAAGCTAGCTAATTACTAATAAATTAATTACTAGACTAGTTAGTGGAGTACTGCCGCGATGCAGATGAAACTAGCTAATTACTAATAAATTAATTAGTAGAATAGTTAGTGGAGTACTGCAGCCATGCAGATGAAGCTAGCTAATTACTAATAAATTAATTACTAGAGTAGTTAGTGAGTACTGGAGCCATGCAGATGAAGCTAGCTAATTACTAATAAATTAATTACTAGACTAGTTAGTGGAGTACTGCAGCCATGCAGATGAAGCTAGCTAATTACTAATAAATTAATTACTAGACTAGTTAGTGGAGTACTGCAACCATGCAGATGAAGCTAGCTAATTACTAATAAATTAATTACTAGACTAGTTAGTGGAGTACTGCAGCCATGCAGATGAAGCTAGCTAATTACTAATAAATTAATTACTAGACTAGATAGTGAAGTACTACAGCCACGCAGATGAAGCTAGCTAATTACTAATAAATTAATTACTAGACTAGTTAGTGGAGTACTGCAGCCATGCAGATGAAGCTAGCTAATTACTAATAAATTAATTACTAGACTAGTTGGTGGAGTACTACAGCCACGCAGATGAAGCTAGCTAATTACTAATAAATTAATTACTAGACTAGTTAGTGGAGTACTGCAGCCATGCAGATGAAGCTAGCTAATTACTAATAACTTAATTACTAGATTAGTTAGTGGAGTACTGCAGCCATGCAGATGAAACTAGCTAATTACTAATAAATTAATTAATAGACTAGTTAGTGGAGTACTGCAGCCATGCAGATGAAACTAGGTAATTACTAACAAATTAATTACTAGACTAGTTAGTGGAGTACTGCAGCCATGCAGATGAAGCTAGCTAATTACTAATAAATTAATTACTAGACTAGTTAGTGGAGTACTGCAGCCATGCAGATGATGCTAGCTAATTACTAATAAATTAATTATAGACTAGTTAGTGGAGTACTGCAGCCACGCAGATGAAGCTAGCTAATTACTAATAAATTAATTATAGACTAGTTAGTGGAGTACTGCAGCCACGCAGATGAAGCTAGCTAATTACTAATAAATTAATTAATATACTAGTTACTGGAGTACTGCAGCCATGCAGATGAAGCTAGCTAATTACTAATAAATTAATTACTACACTAGGTAGTGGAGTACTGAAGCCATGCAGATGAAGCTAGCTAATTACTAATAAATTAATTAATAGACTAGTTAGTGGAGTACTGCAGTCATGTAGATGAAGCTAGCTAATTACTAATAAATTAATTACTAGACTAGTTACTTGAGTACTGCAGCCACGCAGATGAAGCTAGCTAATTACTAATAAATTAATTATTAGACTAGTTAGTGGAGTACTGTAGCCACGCAGAAGAAGCTAGCTAATTACTAATAAATTAATTACTAGACTAGTTAGTTGAGTACTGCAGCCACGCAGATGAAGCTAGCTAATTACTAATAAATTAATTATTAGACTAGTTAGTGGAGTACTGTAGCCACGCAGATGAAGCTAGCTAATTACTAATAAATTAATTAATAGACTAGTTAGTGGAGTACTGCAGTCATGTAGATGAAGCTAGCTAATTACTAATAAATTAATTACTAGACTAGTTAGTTGAGTACTGCAGCCACGCAGATGAAGCTAGCTAATTACTAATAAATTAATTAATAGTCTAGTTAGTGGAGTAGTGTAGCCACGCAGATGAAGCTAGCTAATTACTAATAAATTAATTACTAGACTAGTTAGTTGAGTACTGCAGCCACGCAGATGAAGCTAGCTAATTACTAATAAATTAATTAATAGACTAGTTAGTGGAGTACTGCAGTCATGTAGATGAAGCTAGCTAATTACTAATAAATTAATTATAGACTAGTTAGTGGAGTACTGCAGCCACGCAGATGAAGCTAGCTAATTACTAATAAATTAATTATAGACTAGTTAGTGGAGTACTGCAGCCACGCAGATGAAGCTAGCTAATTACTAATAAATTAATTAATATACTAGTTAGTGGAGTACTGCAGCCATGCAGATGAAGCTAGCTAATTACTAATAAATTAATTACTACACTAGGTAGTGGAGTACTGAAGCCATGCAGATGAAGCTAGCTAATTACTAATAAATTAATTAATAGACTAGTTAGTGGAGTACTGCAGTCATGTAGATGAAGCTAGCTAATTACTAATAAATTAATTACTAGACTAGTTACTTGAGTACTGCAGCCACGCAGATGAAGCTAGCTAATTACTAATAAATTAATTATTAGACTAGTTAGTGGAGTACTGTAGCCACGCAGAAGAAGCTAGCTAATTACTAATAAATTAATTACTGGACTAGTTAGTTGAGTACTGCAGCCACGCAGATGAAGATAGCTAATTACTAATAAATTAATTATTAGACTAGTTAGTGAAGTACTGCAGCCATGCAGATGAAGCTAGCTAATTACTAATAAATTAATTAATAGACTAGTTAGTGGAGTACTGCAGTCATGTAGATGAAGCTAGCTAATTAATAATAAATTAATTATAGACTAGTTAGTGGAGTACTGCAGCCACGCAGATGAAGCTAGCTAATTACTAATAAATTAATTACTAGACTAGTTAGTTGAGTACTGCAGCCACGCAGATGAAGCTAGCTAATTACTAATAAATTAATTAATAGTCTAGTTAGTGGAGTAGTGTAGCCACGCAGATGAAGCTAGCTAATTACTAATAAATTAATTACTAGACTAGTTAGTTGAGTACTGCAGCCACGCAGATGAAGCTAGCTAATTACTAATAAATTAATTATTAGACTAGTTAGTGAAGTACTGCAGCCATGCAGATGAAGCTAGCTAATTACTAATAAATTAATTAATAGACTAGTTAGTGGAGTACTGCAGTCATGTAGATGAAGCTAGCTAATTACTAATAAATTAATTATAGACTAGTTAGTGGAGTACTGCAGCCACGCAGATGAAGCTAGCTAATTACTAATAAATTAATTACTAGACTAGTTAGTGGAGTATTGCAGCCATGCAGATGAAGCTAGCTAATTACTAATAAATTAATTACTAGACTAGTTAGTGGAGTATTGCAGCCATGCAGATGAAGCTAGCTAATTACTAATAAATTAATTATTAGACTAGATAGTGGAGTACTGCAGCCATGCAGATGAAGCTAGCTAATTACTAATAAATTAATTAATAGACTAGTTAGTGGAGTACTGCAGCCACGCAGATGAAGCTAGCTAATTACTAATAAATTAATTATTAGACTAGTTAGTGGAGTACTGCAGCCATGCAGATGAAGCTAGCTAATTACTAATAAATTAATTACTAGACTAGTTAGTGGAGTACTGCAGCTATGCAGATGAAGCTAGCTAATTACTAATAAATTAATTATTATACTAGTTAGTGGAGTACTGCAGCCATGCAGATGAAGCTAGCTAATTACTAATAAATTAATTACTGGACTAGTTAGTGGAGTACTGCATCCATGCAGATGAAGCTAGCTAATTACTAATAAATTAATTAATAGACTAGTTAGTGGAGTACTGCATCCATGCAGATGAAGCTAGCTAATTACTAATAAATTAATTACTGGACTAGTTAGTGGAGTACTGCATCCATGCAGAAGAAGCTAGCTAATTACTAATAAATTAATTACTAGACTAGTTGGTGGAGTACTGAAGCCACGCAGATGAAGCTATGAAATATTTATCAGTTAATTATAAGAGTATTTAGTGGAATTCTTTGCTATAGCAATGAATGCAGTTGAAGCTATCTAATTAGTAGCAGTTTAATTATAAGTCTGAGTATTGGAATACTGCAACAATGCATATGAAGCTTGGTTATTAGTAGCGATATAATTATAAAAGTACTTAGACTATTTCTGCTGCCATGAGGATTGTAGTGGGTAATTAGTACATGAAGACTTTCTGTTGAAGCGGAATGTGGTGATTTACAGTATATATCGTAAGTTGTTATGTTTTGTCAACTTCCAGAATGTGCTCAGTTAATGGTTTTTTCTTTGTTCTTGTTGTTTGCTGTGAGGAACAATTCCTTTACCAACGGAAATTTTGATGAACTTCTTTGGATACTGCTTTCCTATTGGAAATTATCGTGTTGCGCAACTTCTGTTGTCATTAATGCATTGCAGATTGGTAAGTTATTGCAGATGTTGTTGCATTTCAGAGGCATTCTTACTGTATTTATGTAGGTATAATCAATTCTGGCAACATTGTTATTCTGCTAGCAGAGGTACATGAATGGGCGTAAAGTTGCAGTTCTGAATTTCCCGTAGGAGGCAAATCTTTTGCATGAATCTGTTTTTGCATGTAATTCAAACTTAAAGTCCAGAACGTGTAGGAAGGTAAGGCTTTTTTAAGTAATTTATTAAGCTATTCAATAAGGCAATATTTACAAGTAGTCTTTTTCCACAGTTTTTATTAGTGTCAGTGCTTATATTAATGTGTCACACTTTTATTTACACTTTAATTAAACGCATGTGATACTTTGATAGTGGACATTTTGAATATGACAGAAATGTTACCATTCAATTCGTGTTGATGTGATGAAACAAAGTGTTTTGCATTGAGTGGACAGGGTTCGGTACTCCGTTGAGTCTTTACTACTCCCTTCTTCAAAGACTTGCACATGCGGATGCACGAAAATTGACTGTTGTTATTACGGATTGTATATGATTTATGCTTTCTTTAATATGAAGTATGAAGTGTGCAAAATTATACAGATTTTTATTCCTCTTTTTGGTTCAAATATTTTGCATGTGAAGTTGAAGATGTTTTTGTGGAGAAGCATGGTGGTAATGAATTGTTTACCTGTTTCCGGGGTGCTCTGTCGGCTGTCTTCATGGCGGGAGAATCAAGACCTAATTCAGAGAAAAAATCTTCGCAAATGGAAACCATCATCATCAACAGAAAGGTATGTGGCTTGGAAGAACCGACTCTACTGCGTCAATGAGGCCTTATCTCAGTGTTATCAGTTCTTAAGGAGCTTAACAATACGTAAGTTTCGTTATAAGGGTCACCAGATGCACACATCTGAAAGAACAATATTTTTTAGTAAAATATCACAGATATTTAAATATTTTCTATGTGTGTTCTACAACATTAGTAGCAAAATATAATAAAACAGAAGTTAATTTAGTTATTGCATTTTTATATCTGTTACAGGTACTTGCTAGAAGATCCACACTGCTGTAGTACCTCAGTTGTTCAGTAGATACTTACTTACTTACTTACTTACTAACTTGCTTGCTTGCTTACTTACTTACTAACTTGCTTGCTTGCTTGCTTGCTTACTTACTTACTTACTAACTTACTTACTTACTTACTTACTAACTTACTTACTTACTTACTTGCTTACTTACTTACTAACTTACTTGCTTACTTACTTACTTACTTATTAACTTACTTACTTGCTTGCTTACTTACTTACTTACTTACTAACTTACTTACTTATTAACTTACTTACTTACTTGCTTGCTTACTTATTTACTTACTTAGTTACTTACTTACTTACTAACTTGCTTGCTTGCTTGCTTGCTTGCTTGCTTACTTACTTACTAACTTACTTACTTATTAACTTACTTGCTTGCTTACTTACTAACTTACTTACTTATTAACTTACTTACTTACTTGCTTGCTTACTTATTTACTTACTTAGTTACTTACTTACTTATTTACTAACTTACTTATTAACTTACTTACTTACTTATTAACTTACTTACTTGCTTGCTTACTTACTTACTTACTAACTTACTTACTTATTAACTTACTTACTTACTTGCTTGCTTAATTATTTACTTACTTAGCTACTTACTTACTTGCTTACTAACTTGCTTGCTTGCTTGCTTACTTACTTACTTACTTACTAACTTACTTACTTACTTACTAACTTACTTACTTATTAACTTACTTACTTGCTTGCTTACTTATTTACTTACTTAGTTACTTACTTACTTACTTACTAACTTGCTTGCTTGCTTACTTGGTTGCTTACTTACTTACTTACTTACTTACTAACTTACTTACTTACTTACTAACTTACTTACTTACTTACTTACTTGCTTACTTACTTACTAACTTACTTGCTTGCTTACTTACTTACTTACTTACTAACTTACTTACTTATTAACTTACTTACTTACTTGCTTGCTTACTTATTTACTTACTTAGTTACTTACTTACTTGCTTGCTTGCTTACTTACTTACTTACTTACTTAGTTACTTACTTACTTACTTAATTACTTAATTACTTACTTACTTACTTACTTACTTACTTACTGGCTTTTAAGGAACCCGGAGGTTCATTGCCGCCCTCACATAAGCCCGCCATCGGTCCCTATCCTGAGCAAGATTAATCCAGTCTCTACCATCATATCCCACCTCCCTCAAATACATTTTAATATTATCTTCCCATCTACGTCTCGGCCTCCCCAAACGTCTTTTTCCCTCCGGCCTCCCAACTAACACTCTATATGCATTTATGGATTCGCCCATACGTGCTACATGCCCTGCCCATCTCAAACGTCTGGATTTAATGTTCCTAATTATGTCAGGTGAAGAATACAATGCGTACAGTTTTGTGTTGTGTAACTTTCTCCATTCTCCTATAACTTCATCCCGCTTAGCCCCAAATATTTTCCTAAGCACCTTATTCTCAAACACCCTTAACCTATGTTCCTCTCTCAAAGTGAGAGTCCAAGTTTCACAACCATACAGAACAACCGGTAATATAACTGTTTTATAAATTCTAACTTTCAGATTTTTTGACAGCAGACTGGATGATAAAAGTTTCTCAACCGAATAATAACAGGCATTTCCCATATTTATTCTGCGTTTAATTTCCTCCCGAGTATCATTTATATTTGTTACTGTTGCTCCAAGACATTTGAACTTCTCCACCTCTTCAAAAGAGAAATCTCCAATTTTTATATTTCCATTTCGTACAATATTCTGGTCACGAGACATAATCATATACTTTGTCTTTTCGGGATTTACTTCCAAACCTATCTCTTTACTTGCTTCCAGAAAAATTCCCGTGTTTTCCCTAATCGTTTGTGGATTTTCTCCTAACATATTCACGTCATCCGCATAGACAAGCAGCTGATGTAACCCGTTCAATTCCAAACTCTCTCTGTTATCTTGGACTTTCCTAATGGCATACTCCAGAGCAAAGTTAAAAAGTAAAGGTGATAGTGCATCTCCTTGCTTTAGCCCGCAGTGAATTGGAAACGCATCTGACAGAAACTGACCTATACGGACTCTGCTGTATGTTTCACTGAGACACATTTTAATTAATCGAACTAGTTTCTTGGGAATACCAAATTCGATAACAATATCATATAAAACTTCTCTCTTAACCGAGTCATATTGTTCAGTAGATACTCGTGGATTTACCCTGAATTAGATTTAAGAATGAACAGATCCTTGACGGATTATATGCTATCCGGTATCTACTGTCGCTTTCTAGTGATAAGGGAAAATATTCTTCCTGCATTTTTATTGTGCCCTGATGTACAAAATAATTCTGAATAACTTGTAACTACAATCAACCCAACCACTTGAACTGAAGTAATTTTGTATTTGTGAATACAGGGTGTTTTCTAATTTCAGGATCAGTATTTCTATTATTCAGGAACTGTTTGAAACTGGACAGCAACAGTCTTAATCAGCAGAAAGTCTGCTTTCTATTATATATGTTTTCCATTCACACCCTGTATTATTACTGCCATTATAGTGAATATGATTTATAATGGCAATACTATTGACGCACGATATGTAATCAAATATAATGTGACATTTTCTACAGGAACAAACAGTGTAATGTAGAAATTTTAGAGCAAATCTGTGTATTGTAAATCATGAAACAAATTTATTCTTGCTGGACGACTGTGTTTGCAGGTTTGTATTTTCTCCTGATTGGCTGCAGGCTTGTGGGGTCAACTGAGAATCTTCAGCTGCTTCAGTTTAGTACCATCCAACGGGTCTGAACATCTTGTAGCTTCAGCAAGGGAGAAGAAAGAGGTGAGACATAAGTTCAGTATAAACCTCAAACTTGAATACCTTAGACGAAATGGGAAATTTGATAGTAATTTGTTAAATTATGTCTTTCTCACAGATATTGTAGCATTGCTGGGTCGTCTTTGGATGACACAAAAGATGGCTCCTATTGTTCAGGTAGAATTCATAATATTAGCGCAGCTTCTAAGTATGAAGGTGATATGGTACAGGGACATCATTTTATTTTCACTTCAATTTTTATTGTACCTGAGTTTTTTAATGTACTTCACTCCCACCCCTTCTACTAATCAAGTTCAACCGTCCTCCACACAGATCCAAGACCGCATATACAGTCATAGTAGCCTTACGGTCATAGTAAACAGTACATTCCAAAATATGTTCGCGTTTTCCAGTGACGAAAGAGCTTTCAATATTGAATCATTTTCCATTTGCCTACGTCGCATCCCGGTTTCCCCCATCTGCTTCTATTCGCCTCTCTGTAAAGGCTAGTGGCTGGGCTGTCTTAGCTCTTTTCTGGGAACATTAATTTCTGTTAGGAATTGGACGTTTACGTAATATTATACAACTGTTTAAAAAACTTAAATAAAAGGGCCTCGTTAAGTAATTAACGGTCACGTGATTTACTCCCTTTCTACGACCCTACGACATAACCACTTGGACGGACAGTAGATAGCATGTCTCAGTAATTTTATCTTTTCGGATCGGGCAGAAGTGAAGATTGAATTTACAGTACGTAAGGTACTCTTTTACAGAGTAGGTACAGAATTATTTCAACATGAGTTACTAGTACGAAGGACGAAACTGGTAATTGGGATTAGGTACAATAGTCTATAGTGCGATAATATGCACATTAGAACTGAAGCCTGTATCGAAATGAACGGCCACCATTTTCAAAAAAGTGTTTAAATATCCATATTATGATTATTTTTCAATTTAACTTAATTCTCTATATTGTACGCTAATGTGCTGTAGACAGTATAATATACACTGCATAATGAATACGTCAACATGGACAGCTCAGTTCGTGAGTAAAAACACTCATTGTTAATACTGTACTGTATTTTGACTAAACAAAAACCTAATGAAAATTATCGAACTCAAAATCGCGATATTTCCTAGTTTACGTAAATGGATGAACTACTTTTCTTCCCTCCTATACCTAGTAAAGTGATTTGTTTGTATATTACGCCAGTATCATCGAACTCCAGTCGTGGAAGAAGGTAGCAAACGATGTTTCCGCTTCTTAATCGTTGATCCAAAAGTATAGTCAGGTTAATATTAAACATGTTAGTAAAAATAAAATGATGTCCATGTACAAACCGATGGTGTTCGGACAGAGGGGGTAAAGTTATTGTTGTGCAAGTAAAGTTTTGTTGTGAATACACAAGTTAAATTCTACAATTGGGTGTGCAAAAAAACAAAACCAAAAGAATACTAGCATTTGATGTGTTTTATTTGTTTAGAAAATATTTGAATTACGGGTTGGGAGTTTAATTTTCATTTTTGTGACTTATCTCCGTTTATCTGTGTTGTATTGATGAGAACTTCATCAGCCAAAAAGCTTGTTTGTTTGTTTGTCAGTAATACAGTGTGTTTGCTAAAATGTTTCAGGAACCTTTGTTTCTATATAAAATATCCAGAAAAAAAAAATATCATCTGAACGAAATGGGAAGAAATGGTTTTTCCATTTTGGCGATATTATGGCGTATATATCATTCTGTCGGTGACAACTGGAACTACAGAACTGTCCAGTTACAAAGGGGACATGTCTCTATAATGTAAAGTTAAAAATTTGGTGCGCTGTTTAAAAACCCTGAATGTCAAAGGCATTAAAACTTGATTGTCTCAATAACGCTGTTCTTTGACATTCCCTCTTTTTGCCTTTTCTTTCAACTTGAGCAATTAAACTCAAAATGACAACCAAAAAATGGAACTCGACAGAGCTTTTTAGTTTTGAGCTAATAGTCTGGCTATAATTTTGTTGTGAAGGGTTTTTACCCTTTACACTTGAAAACAAAATGTAGGGGAGAGGCGGGTAGTATCGGACATCGGGTAATATCGGACAGTGAGTTTCTTTCATCTATCACACGATGATAGTACCTGATTGACGTGGTTACGTTTCTGTGATGTCACATAGAGAAACGTAACCATGTCATTCAGTATACCCGATGTCCGATACTACCCGACTCTCCCCTAAATTTAAAGTGAAAAGGATTAAGTCATCTCTTAAACATCTTTTCAACTTGGTTTAACCCTTTCCAGCCCAAATTAAATTGAAAATTAAAAAAAATATTTTGACATGAAGGAGAAACGCTGCCCGATAGTGTTTTGTTTTGGGATTTCAGGGGTGCCAGGTATCTTAAAAAATAACTAAGAATATGGCTATGATAACATATGGAGTCATTTGGCATTTTACATGCATTCTCAGAGCAGGTAAAGTGTATGATGCCATATGGAATCATTGGGCTGGAAAGGGTTAAAATTTTTATTAAGTTTATGTACTTTTGTGAACTACAATAAATACTAAATAGTTTAAAATATCGGTACAGCTGTAATCTTCATGAATCTGCATGTAAGAAAATTCGCTTAAATGTTAATATTACATAAAGGGTGTAAAGTATACAGCCATCCAAAAATTCTAGAGATGGCAGAGGTTACGTTCCCAAAGAAAAATGTCTTATAATTTTTTTTTTTACATCCTGAATTTGAAAGTACAAAAAGAAAAAGCACGTTTTCAAAACACCTCAGCTTCAGGGCTGAGAAAATGTTAGTGATTAGTACGAAGTCAAGAATGGACAAATAAACGTAAAAGCAAACAATACGCAAACAACCAACAACAGTGCAGGTTAACTGCAGGATGTGTTTTATTAGAAGATGAAGTATTGGGAGGAACGGGTTGTCCATTCACATAACTGCAAGTAGGAAGAATAAAAGCCACATCAACACATAGGTGTTTTCCTCACCAATTGAGACTATATTATTCATTTAAGAAACTGACATCGGTTTATTTCTACCCCACTTGATTATCAGAAGTTTTATAAATGACCCATTATATTAATCTGTTATCTATGCTCACTATATTCCAACTCTTATCCTTGTATTAATCATTTTTGTTACATAATAGCAATCACTAACATCAGCTCACTGCAGCCTTACTCATAATGTCTGTAATTTTCCAGGCAAGCTCTGCAGATCCAGATTAATGTTTCAAGACTGCTGATGGCTGAAGGAACCGCTCGTCACTTGTCTTCGGTTTCCATAGCAGCGCTGACTTTGTCGTGCGTTCAGGTGGGAGCAGAAATAAACGCAGGTATTTGGCCTCACAAACAAACAGTTGAATGCAGCTTTATATTGTAATGTTTTACAACAGGCGATTTTTTTTTTCACAGGATTTGTGTCTTACTTTTGCCAGGTTATGTGGACAATGATTTTATGTGACGGAAAATAATTGAATTTTATTTCTTTTGAATTTGATACAAGCTGAGTAGTATAATATTATAGGTAGCCATCTTAGTAGTCCTAAACTTTATGGCAAGATTCAATTTTTAGGGAACGAGCGAAACGAGTTTCCTATTTTTGACGAATACAATAACTGTATAACATTATAAACGTGTTTCATACGTTATTTCTTGTACGAGAGCATTATAAAACAATTAATAAACAAATGACATCAGATTTGTAATGATGGGTAGTTTGATATCATGGTCTATGAAGAAAGAGGTTGCTATGACAACAATGATGTATTAAATATTATAGCATCGGCAAGTCGTTTCATAATGTTAACTTTGTGGCACAAGTTATGCCGTCATAATAGAAGAGATGACGTCTTAGTTGCCATGGTAATATTTTACAAGACTTGTGCAATAATGTGAGTAGCATACACGATTTTTACTAACAATAACGACTGTTCATATTGCTGGAGTACAAAAACAATATTTTCTGTACATCTTCTGTTACAATGCATGAATTACACCACACATTATGTGATATACTCGAGAGAAGAGAAGAGAAGAGAAGAGAAGAGAAGAGAAGAGAAGAGAAGAGAAGAGAAGAGAAGAGAAGAGAAGAGAAGAGAAGAGAAGAGAAGAGAAAGGGGAAGGGAAGAGAAGAGAAGATAAGAAAGAGAAGAGAAGAGGAAGGGGAAGGGAAGGGAAGAGAAGAAAGATAAGAGAAGAGAAGAGAAAGGGGAAGGGAAGAGAAGAGAAGAAAGAGAAGAGAAGAGAAGAGAAGAGAAGAGAAGAGAAGAGAAGAGAAGAGAAGAGAAGAGAAGAGAAGAGAAAGGGGAAGAGAAGAGAAGAAAGAGAAGAGAAGGGGAAGGGAAGGGAAGGGAAGGGAAGGGAAGGGAAGGGAAGGGAAGGGAAGAGAAGAGATGAAAGAGAAGAGAAGAGATGAAAGAGAAGAGAAGAGAAGAGAAGAGAAGAGAAGAGAAGAGAAAGGGGAAGAGAAGAAAGAGAAGAGAAGAGAAGAGGAGAGGTGAGGGGAGGGGAGGAGAGGGGAGGGGAGGGGAGAGGAGAGAAACATTTGAGTTGAGGATAAGGAGAAGAATGGAGCGTGTGAAATGGACAGACAGAATAAGAAATGAAGCTGTGTTGGAAAGAGTGGGTGAAGAAAGAATGATGCTGAAACTGATCAGGAAGAGGAAAAGGAATTGGCTGGGTCACTGGCTGAGAAGAAACTGCCTGCTGAAGGATGCACTGGAAGGAATGGTGAACGGGAGAAGAGTTCGGGCAGAAGAAGATATCAGATGTTAGACGACGTTAAGACATATGGATCATATGCGGGGCCAAGATTTTTGATTCCAGTAATTGTTTGCTTTCTGAATTGTAACATTTCATTCAAACTAAACATGACGTGTATAATAGCTGCTTATAAATTGAAGACCCCTGGGTAAATAGTGATAACCCTCAAAATAGAGACTGACAATTTACTGGTTGTTAACAGCCTATAGGCGACATTATCTTTGATTTGTTCATTTTTCTTGTGTATCCATTGCCTGTTCGTATATATTATATGGCATTGGTTCTTGTCATGTGACTACGTCTTGCGAATTCCCAATCTGCAGACATTTAGATCGTCCCTTAATCCACAGGGTATATCCGTCTTCTCCATTTTCGTTTACACGTTTCTTTGGAAGTCTTGTAATCACAATTATTTGAATTTTACCGCCAAATTAGCTGCTTTCTCACTCTTTTTTCCATTATTTGTTTGATTCACTCTTATTTTTCCCGTATTTTTTTCATTTCTAACCCTCTCTTATATGGATGTTTTGTTTGCGGTGACATTTTATTCCAAATTACAACAATTACACGGTAGGCTTATGTGTGAAAAAGTAGATGGATTAATGAAAATCAATTTTCAACAATAATTTGGGATATAGGTTTTTATTTTATATGCTGCTGAATTCATGATCGCTATAATTTTGTTGTAATATGTCTATCTGATTGTTGTCGATGTTCCGCTGTCTCGCTGCCAGGAATTGAGGTCCGCTGACTCCGTGATGAATCCCACCATGGCCTTCCCACACCGCAGCCGCTGGTGGCCATGTAATAAACAGTTGAATTACTGCAAACGTTCCAATCAGTGGAGCGACGTAAATTGTTGCAAAAAATGCTGTCAAAATACCGCGTGTAGCAAACAGCTGCTGCAGCGAGCAGAAACCGCATTTAAACGGTTTTGCTTCCCTACGTAACGTAACGAAGACAATATAAGATGCTGGAATGGCGTTATTTAATTTGTAAATACTAAGTAAAGGTGTGAATAATTACACATGTTTTAAAATGAAAATATTTACGCATTTTTTTAAAGACTATTATTATTATTATTATTATTATTATTATTATCGTCGGGATTTGTTCTTTTGTCATTGATTGCTGCTCTACGTATACACAGCACTGTCACTTGTTTGTCAGTCTCTTCCCATACATTCTTCAATTTTGTATTCTTCATAATAATTTCTCCGAAATTTATCCTTCGAAGAGGTGGAGAAGTTCAAATATCTGGGAGCAACAGTAACAAATATAAATGACACTCGGGAGGAAATTAAACGCAGAATAAATATGGGAAATGCCTGTTATTATTCGGTTGAGAAGCTTTTGTCATCCAGTCTGCTGTCAAAAAATCTGAAAGTTAGAATTTATAAAACAGTTATATTACCGGTTGTTCTGTATGGTTGTGAAACTTGGACTCTCACTTTGAGAGAGGAACATAGGTTAAGGGTGTTTGAGAATAAGGTGCTTAGGAAAATATTTGGGGCTAAGAGGGATGAAGTTACAGGAGAATGGAGAAAGTTACACAACACAGAACTGCACGCATTGTATTCTTCACCTGACATAATTAGGAACATTAAATCCAGACGTTTGACATGGGCAGGGCATGTAGCACGCATGGGCGAATCCAGAAATGCATATAGAGTGTTAGTTGGGAGGCCGGAGGGAAAAAGACCTTTAGGGAGGCCGAGACGTAGATGGGAGGATAATATTAAAATGTATTTGAGGGAGGTGGGATATGATGGTAGAAACTGGATTAATCTTGCTCAGGATAGGGACCGATGGCGGGCTTATGTGAGGGCGGCAATGAACCTCCGGGTTCCTTAAAAGCCAGTAAGTAAGTGAGTATCAATGTTATATTTTACGACATGGAAGGCAATGCAATGTATTATGGGATATCTGGGGAATCTTGGCAGTAGAAATGTCATTGCTGTGTTACGTGGTATGAGAAGGCGTTTCGGTAAAGTCAACTGCGGACTTCTGTGTTTGGTAATCGCTAGTAAGTGGTAGTGAGAATGTTGGCAGTTTGCGATCGACAAGGTGACTGAAAGAATGTGATTCTGTACGTATTATTTCCACACATTTTTAATTAAAATATATATGTCAGGTATTTTGTAAACCTGTAGGAGAACGTCATTCACATGACAAAGGTTATTCTAAATTTCCGGTCATTATGATCGCAGCTTCATTATCATGATCCCCTGTGGTTGATTTGTACCTTACAGAGTTGCTCGGGTTTTGTTTTTGAATGGTTGGTAGCTGGAGTGACAACAACGCCTCCTGGAGGGAGCTAATTGGCAAGAAGGCTTCATTAAAGATTCCGCGGCGAGATGTTTTAATTGGCATCACAGCGCCCCTTGCGGCCCCAACCTAAACCACTCATATTAACAGATCGCTCGCTCTCTTCATAATCTTCAATTAGGAATCGCAAACAACTCCTGCGGGCACAGACTTCATTCACGGCCCGAGCAAAAATGGAAAGTCCTGGCTCATTAAATATCTAGACAACAGGATGAAGATGATGATGATGATGATGATGATGCCCTCAGCAAGAAGTGCATTGAAGAGTGCGCGATACTGACTGGTAGAATTCTCATAGAGAGCGAACAACTGGCTTCATATTCATGAGGTGTGTATTCGATTCCCGGACTGGCAGATGGCTTTCCCTAGCCCGTGGGAACAAACACAAGTTATTACTTTCGCAGAGGACCGCTGCCGGCGTCTCCGTGTTATTTATCCTCCTTTATTGCTGATTTCCTTTCAGTTTGTTTACTCCATTTCATCTCTTTCTTTACATTCTGTAATATATTTTGTCCGTTACTCATTTCCAAGTCTTTCAGGTTACTTTTTATTTGATATATATAATTTACTAAATTCTTCTTCTCTTATTTTGATTAATCTTCTTTTTTTTTATTTCATTTCCTTTTTCTTAATCTATTTGCCTCTTTATACTCTTATTAAATTATTGTTCTTTATTTATCCACTTCTCTTACTCTTACAATTTTATTTTTAAATTTATTTTCTTTTGATTATTTGTTTCTTATTTTCTTTGTATCTCTATTTCTTTCTTTCTTTCTTTCCTTCTTTCTTTCTTCCTTTTGTTCTTTATTTCTTTCATCTTTTGTTCCTTCCTTCCTTTCGTTCTTTTTCTTTATTTCTTTCTTAGTTTCTTTCTTTCTTTCTTTGTTTATTTCTTTTTTCTTCCTTTTTTCTCTTTCTTCCTTTCGTTCTTTATTTCTTTCTTCCTCCCTTTCGTTCTGTATTTCTTCCTTTCTTTCTTTCTTTTTCTTTCTTCTTAGTTCCTTCCTTCCTTTCTTTCTCTCTTTCTTTCTTTTGTTCTTTATTTCTTTTTTCTTTTGTTCCTTCCTTCCTTTCTTTCTTTTTCTTTCTTTCTTTGTTTCTTCCTTTCTTTCTTTCTTAATTTCTTACTTTCTTTCTTTCTTTCTTCTTTTCGTTCTTTATCTCTTTCTTCCTTCCTTCCTTTCTTTCTTTCTTTTTCTTTCTTTCTTTCTTTCTTCCTTTCTTTCTTTCTTAATTTCTTCCTTACTTACTTTCTTTCTTTCTTCCTTTCGTTCTTTATCTCTTTCTTCCTTCCTTCCTTTCGTTCTTTTTCTTTATTTCTTTCTTAGTTTCTTTCTTCCTTTCTTCCTTTCTTTGTTTATTTATTTCTTTCTTTCCTTCTTTCTTTCTTCCTTTTTTCTCTTTCTTTTGTTCTTTATTTCTTTCATCTTTTGTTCCTTCCTTCCTTTCGTTCTTTTTCTTTATTTCTTTCTTAGTTTCTTTCTTTCTTTCTTCCTTTCTTTGTTTCTTTGTTTCTTCCTTTTTCTCTTTCTTCCTTTCGTTATTTATTTCTTTCTTCCTCCCTTTCGTTCTGTATTTCTTCCTTTCTTTCTTTCTTTCTTTTTCTTTCTTCTTAGTTCCTTCCTTTCTTTCTTCCTTTCTTTCTCTCTTTCTTTCTTTTGTTCTTTATTTCTTTTTTCTTTTGTTCCTTCCTTCCTTTCTTTCTTTTTCTTTCTTTCTTTGTTTCTTCCTTTCTTTCTTTCTTAATTTCTTACTTTCTTTCTTTCTTTCTTCCTTTCGTTCTTTATCTCTTTCTTCCTTCCTTCCTTTCTTTATTTTTCTTTCTTTCTTTCTTTCTTCCTTTCTTTCTTTCTTAATTTCTTCCTTTCTTACTTACTTTCTTTCTTTCTTCCTTTCGTTATTTATCTCTTTCTTCCTTCCTTCCTTTCTTTCTTTCTTTCTTTCCTTCCTTTTTCTTTTCTTTTTTGTTTCTTTCGTTCTTTCCTTTCTTTCTTTCCTTATTTCTTCGTTTCTTCCTTTCGTTTTTCATTGCATTTCTAGTTTTCTTACTTAAACCTTCCTTCTCTTTATTTACATTGTACTTTTATCCATTTTTGATTCACCGTTTTATTTTGAACTTATTTGTGTCTTTATTTCTTTTCCTCTTACAGTAAACACTCCATTATTTCGGACTAATAGAGCGGGATCTGCTTGGAATTAGTGAAAGTCCGAATAGTATAAATGTCTTTTAAAATTGTTGTCTTAAGCTGTAATAAGGGATTCACCACTAACTTATACCTGCGTACCCTAATGGTTAAGTAGGAACTGTATGAGCGTATTGCCTGGAATACTGTACACAATACATTTAATATACTGGTAGAGCAACAGATGTTATGAAAATAAATTAGGATTAAACAGATTGAACATAGAATATTCAAAGCTAGATTAAATAATTGGTTAATAATGGAAAAAAATTCGCTCAGGCGTCGGGAGCGAACCCAGGACCCCAGCTCTACGCACTGAATGCTCTACCACTGAGCTACGCCGAGGCTCTATCCACAGCACCGGGTCGAATCTTTCTCCATTGGTTTTTCCCCTTTGTGGCCTTTCTCCGTTATTAGTCAAGAATAACCATAACAGATAATTCTGTAGGAACAAACAATTAAATATATTACTTTATATTTCCAGTGAAGTGCTTTGTGTGGAGTGTGACACTGTATGTGGGGCCAGAAACATGGACATTACGACGAAGTGAAGAGAAGCATTTGAAATGTGGATATGGAGAAGAATGGAGCGTGTGAAATGGACAGACAGAGTAAGAAATGAAGCTGTGCTGGAAAGAGTGGGTGAAGAAAGAATGATGCTGAAACTGATCAGGAAGAGGAAAAGGAATTGGCTGGGTCACTGGCTGAGAAGAAACTGCCTACTGAAGGATGCACTGGAAGGAATGGTGAACGGGAGAAGAGTTCGGGGCAGAAGAAGATATCAGATGATAGACGACATTAAGATATATGGATCATATGAGGAGACTAAGAGGAAGGCAGGAAATAGGAAAGACTGGAGAATGCTGGGTTTACAGTGAAATACCTGCCATTTGACAGAACACTGTGTATGTGTGTATCATAACATCCCTGTCATCTTACATTCTCGCTTCATCTGTTTCTTCGTCTTCCCCCCCTCCGTCATTATCCGTCTGAACCTCGATTTGGATCCGAACCGGGTCGTACAATGTGCAGCCCTGGGGTTGTCTGAATTACTTGAGGGCCAGCCTGTCCCTCGTCGCCTCTTGTGCGCGCAGATACCGCCGACCAGCCCTGGGGAACCCCCTACCGCGCCCTGCAACAAGGGATCAAGGGCGGCGAACTGAGAGTTCATAGTCAGCGGTTCGCACCAAACTGTTCGAAGGACAATTAATGGACCTTTATTTATAAATGAAACACAAAGTCGGTCCATTTCAAGACTGAAGAATTATCTTCTTTCGATAGGCCCACTTATAAATTACTTATCAGGCTCATACAAACTTCAGGCAGAAACAAATACTGATATGCTTACTTACTTACTGGCTTTTAAGGAACCCGGAGGTTCATTGCCGCCCTCACATAAGCCCGCCATCGGTCCCTATCCTGAACAAGATTAATCCAGTCTCTATTATCATATCCCACCTCCCTCAAATACATTTTAATATTATCCTCCCATCTACGTCTCGGCCTCTCTAAAGGTCTTTTTCCCTCCGGTCTCCCTACTAACACACTATATGCATTTCTGGATTCGCCCATACGTGCTACATGCCCTGCCCATCTCAAACGTCTGGATTTAATGTTCCTAATTATGTCAGGTGAAGAATACAATGCGTGCAGTTCTGTGTTGTGTAACTTTCTCCATTCTCCTGTAACTTCATCCCTCTTAGCCCCAAATATTTTCCTAAGCACCTTATTCTCAAACACCCTTAACCTATGTTCCTCTCTCAGAGTGAGAGTCCAAGTTTCACAACCATACAGAACAACCGGTAATATAACTGTTTTATAAATTCTAGCTTTCAGATTTTCTGACAGCAGACTGGATGATAAAAGCTTCTCAACCGAATAATAACAGGCATTTCCCATATTTATTCTGCGTTTAATTTCCTCCCGAGTGTCATTTATATTTGTTACTGTTGCTCCAAGATATTTGAACTTCTCCACATCTTCGAAACATAGATCTCCAATTTTTATATTTCCATTTCGTACAATATTCTCGTCACGAGACATAATCATATACTTTGTCTCTTCGGGATTTACTTCCAAACCTATCTCTTTACTTGCTTCCAGTAAAATTCCCGTGTTATCCCTAATCGTTTGTGGATTTTCTCCTAACATATTCACGTCATCCTCATAGACAAGCAGCTGATGTAACCCGTTCAATTCCAAACCCTCTCTGTTATCCTGGATCGATAAATACGCGATCTATAATTTTATTGAATGTTTATTGAACTTTTTTTTTGAAAAATCCACAGTTTTATGTGAATGTACTAATTTCGTTTCAAAACTATTTCTTTATGTCTAAAAAGTTGACTATCTTATCTGTTTTAATATTTAACTATTTATCCAGTGTTAAACAAGTATTTGTACTCATTCTGTACCGATTTTTTAATTAAAGCTATTTCGAGTAACGTGTGTGGTAAGGGTCTTGTTTATGACATTAATTTCGATTCTGAGCAGCTTTTATTGGCCACAGCGCTACGAATTGTGTGATCTGGTTTGCGGTCGTTGTAAAAATTGCTACAGACGGACACAATATGGGTCAGATATGGTCAGCAAAGAGTGAGCCTGCGAGAGAAATGAATAGCGGAAGTTTAGGAAGATGAAAATAGAGAATTTAAGAAGAGGGAGGATCAAAGAAGTTGAAAAATGGAATAAGGAGAGGGAGCGAAATGCGAAAAATCGAAGAAAGCAAGGAAAAATACAGAAATGAAGATGAACATCGAAGAAGGAATGGAAGATGGAAGACAATAAGATGAATTACGAAGCAAACTAAATAAATAAAAAATGTAGGAATGGATTTGGAAAAAGAAGATAATATGTGTAGAGAGAAGAAAAAATACAAAAAGAAAGGACGGTAAAATTGAAGAAAGGAAGGGAAGATGTAAAAGACAGTAAGATAAAGGAGCAAGACAAACGAAGATGTAAAAGAAGAAAGGAAAGTGCTAGAGGAAACATACATAAGAGGGATGGAAGTGAAGAAAAAATGGCGTTGTGTTAGTGAAGTTTAGATACTAAACAGCCACAGAATAAAATTCCTGTCCACACCTGTGGAGTAACGGTCAGCGCGTCTGGCCGCGAAACCAGGTGGCTCGGGTTCGAATCCCGGTCGGGGCAAGTTACCTGGTTGAGGTTTTTCCGGAGCTTTCCCTCAACCCAATACGAGCAAATGCTGGGTAACTTTCGGTGCTGGACCCCGGACTCATTTCACCGGCATTATCACCTTCATTTTCATTCAGACGCTAAATAACCTGAGATGTTGATACAGCGTCGTAAATAACCCAATAAAATTGAAAAAAAAAAAATTTCTACAGATCTGGGAAGTTTAATTTTTGGTGATCCTTAAGCATGTTTGTATTCCTTATTATTCTGGCGAAGACTTTCGTGACGTCGAATAAAACCTTACGGACCTTGCTGTTCGCAGTCAGTTCGTACCCGGCCGTTCGAATCTGTTCAGTTAAAGCAACACGTACACATTAAATTTGTTTCGTTGCCCCTTGTAGTGTTATTTAAACTAGGTTTGTCATGCTCATCAATAGCATATTTAGCTTTTTTCTATCTTTGCTGTAACGACTTTATAAACGCCTGGTATATCTGCTGCACCGCCGTACTCTGGAGCGCAGCATTTGCTCACACAGCCCCTCTTCCTATACCGTATTAAAGGTTTCCCTTCCTAAAGCTGATACAATTTGGCATTTAAATGTCTTTGAAATCTATAAATTCGTTGTTCATTTAGATTATTATCTGGACACGTCCGGGATATTGCGATATAAAAGCTTGACTCTTTGGTAATGGCTTGTTGCTATGTCAACTAATGCAGAACAAAAGAGAGCTGATTTAGTGTGATAACTTCGCTGTCAATACAATTCTGGAATAATGTCGGACTAAGATGTTCTGTTTTCGTCTGTCGTATTAATTCTTGCGACTTACAGCCATTCACTCACAGTCTTCTGCCCAAAAGCAGGTCTTTCACTGCAAAACCAGCATTCTCCAATCTTTCCTATTTTCTGCCTTCCTCTTAGTCTCCTCATACGATCCATATATCTTAATGTCGTCTATCATCTGATATCTTCTTCTGCCCCGAACTCTTCTCCCGTTCACCATTCCTTCCAGTGCATCCTTCAGTAGGCAGTTTCTTCTCAGCCAGTGACCCAGCCAATTCCTTTTCCTCTTCCTGATCAGTTTCAGCATCATTCTTTCTTCACCCACTCTTTCCAACACAGCTTCATTTCTTATTCTGTCTGTCCATTTCACACACTCCATTCTTCTCCATATCCACATTTCAAATGCTTCTAGTCGCTTCTCTTCACTTCGTCGTAATGTCCATGTTTCTGCCCCATACAATACCACACTCCACACAAAGCACTTCATTTAGTTCTTTCTCCAGAGGTCCGCAGAAGATGCTCCTTTTTCTATTAAAAGCTTCCTTGGCCATTGCTATCCTCCTTTTGACTTCCTGGCAGCAGCTCATGTTACTGCTTATAGTACACCCCAAGTATTTGAAGCTGTCCACTTGCTCTACTGCCTCATTTAGAATTCGCACGTTTACCTTCTTTATTTTTCTTCCTATAACCATGGTCTTCGTCTTGTTTGCATTTATCTTCATCCCATACTGCTCACAGCTGTCATTTAGCTCCAGTAGCATATCCCTTAGTATCGTAAATTATTGTTTATTTAACGACGTTCGCAACTGCAGAGGTTATATCAGCGTCGCCGGTGTGCCGGAATTTTGTCCCGCAGGAGTTCTTTTACATGCCACTAAATCTAGTGACTTGACCGTGTCGCATTTAAGCACACTTAAATGCCATCGACCTGAGCCGGGATCGAACCCGCAACCTCGAACATAAAAGTCCAGCGCTATACCAACTCTGCCACCCAGGGCGACTCCCTTAGTATCGTCTCCTCTTCTGCTAACAACGCCATATCATCAGCAAATCTTATAGGCTACACTTTATTCTTCTTCCTCCTACTATCACCCCTCCCATGTTCTTAAAACATTTCTTCACTGAATCCTCCATGTAGATGATGGACATGGTAGGTGATAAAGGGTATCCTTGTCGTACTCCTCTCCCTATTTCACTTCCTTCTGACATTTCTTCTCCTATCCTGACTTTGACTCGTTGTTTCATATAAAGGTTACTGAACAGTCTCCTCTCTTCCCAATCCATGCCAATTTTCGTCAGGATCCCCATCAGTTTATTAACATCCACTCTATTAAAAGCCTTTTCTAGGTCAACAAATACTATTTACACTTTTTTTTTCTCTAGGTATCTTCCGCCGATTGTTCATAGCAGCCCAATTTAATTTCTCGTATCTTTTCCCTTTCTGAACGCAAATTACAGTCTAATTTTTATAAAAAGTGTCATAATACAGTTTGTAATGACTGCAACTTACTGTTATAGTCCCGTCGCTCTAATTTCCGGCAGCCAATCACGTTGCAGGTCGGCTACATTTAAATGTGTGCATTTTGTGATTCGCTGATGAAGGTATTATGCATTTCCTAAGGCTGGATAAATACTTAATATAATCGCCCGCCATTTTGGCTCTTTCGTTGACGTTCGCAGGAAGTACACGAGGACATTATTTGCCGCTCAATTATTTGCTGAATTACAATGCGTTTGATTTATTATCATTGGAGCTACGACATGATGATGTTTAACGGTGTGGCAAATAGATTCCTCGTATGGTAGCTCGGGAACGAAAGAACAAAAATGGCGAACGATACTACCTACGTAGACTTTATAGAGCCTTCACTTCCTAAGACGTAAGCAAAGAGGAGGAGTCACGCCGGGAATAACAGCGTCGGGACTATAGATTGACGTACCCCCACGTCCTTAGTTAACATATTGTTATTATTTACTAGTTCTAAAATAAATGCAATATATGACGTCCATTGTTAAGTATTATATATTTTATGCTCGACCATGCCGAAACGTAGTAATTATACACCTGGTAGCAGACCTTTAATGCATGTCATTAAAGTACACCTACTCATTAAAGGTCAGGTCTTTCAGCCAATGACGACTCAGGTTACAACTGTTCAGCCAATGACAGGTCAGCTTTCTACCGTTATAAAACCGCAAGTATCGATTATTCTCGGATATGCAATCGAAAGAGAATTAGCGAAAAGTCACGGAGGCTAGAAATCCAATACTGTCGCAGAAGGTTATGTTCTGTTACTGTAATAATTAGCGTTAATTGTAAATAATATTCAAATAAATTCAATTTGTCATCTCGTTTTTCAATGTCTAATTTAATTTCAATGTTATCTCTGTAGGTTCTTATGGCCTAGCAAGGTCAATGTGCACATCTGTTCCTCGGAAAAAATCAATACTTTCGCGTCTGCGCACATCTCAAAACATACGGGACATTGCTCAAAAATTAATAATATCAAGTTAGAAATATGGTCGAGCATAAAAAGTCGTATGAAACTCGCCTATAATGGTAATTAAGAAGCTCGTATGAAAATTATGAAACTCGCTTGCGCTCGTTTCATAAACATCCATACTCACTTCTTAATTACCTTCATTATAGGCTCGTTACATAATGTACTAGTTTCACATCGGACATTTTGTGCGGGAAATAATCTAGTTTTAGTTGTAAATGACGTCACTATGTTTATCTTCGATATTTTTGGCTCATTACCCGTTAATATTAAAGGATATTTCACGCATTTCTTCGCCGTACTCAATTGTGGTATTTTAAACACCATTTTTAGTACTGCTGAACATTTGTAACGCCAGTGAATTTCATAAGAAAAAGGGAAAACTGTAGCGCTCTCGCGGGCCATTCTGCACTGCGGACCCTAGGTTGCTGTTACATCAGGACGATTTGGAAATATAACGATTCTCAATTGTTGCACAACTAGGAACAATCCATGTAATTTGATCTGGATGTTATGCCTCTGTTATGTAGTGAAAGGGACGCTTGTAATCAATTATAAATCCAATTACTGAGGGTTGCCAAGATAACTGGCTGCAGCTCCAGGGAATACACAAGATCGTCATGGAACACGCGCACCTCAGCTTCTGCATTCTGTGTGTAGCTACTAGTGTTAACAAATGAAAGCTTTGTTGATGAAACGAAGGAGGCCATGGTTCTATAACAGCCGATTGTTTTCTAGCTCAACTCGTGTTGTGAAATGACGCAATGATTTGAAACCTCTTTACTTTGATACGAAGACTAAGGGGCGATGGAGGCGAAATTGCTCATAATATCATATTGCTTGTAGCTTCCACACTTTTAGAACTAGGAACTTCAAATTTGGAATAATGATTTAGAACATATACTTGTTTAGCTACAAGTTTCTAAACAATTTTATGATCTCTTGTTTGATTTTCAAAATTTTTAATTTCCTTAAAAATAATTAAGATAATAATGACGTGAATATGTTAGGATAAAATCCACAAACGATTAGGGAAAACACGGGAATTTTACTGGAAGCAAGTAAAGAGATCGGTTTGGAAGTAAATCCCGAAAAGACAAAGTACATGATTATGTCTCGTGACCAGAATATTGTACGAAATGGAAATATAAAAATTGGAGATTTATCTTTTGAAGAGGTGGAGAAGTTCAAATATCTTGGAGCAACAGTAACAAATATAAATGACACTCGGGAGGAAATTAAACGCAGAATAAATATGGGAAATGCCTGTTATTATTCGGTTGAGAAGCTTTTATCATCCAGTCTGCTGTCAAAAAATCTGAAAGTTAGAATTTATAAAACAGTTATATTACCTGTTGTTCTGTATGGTTGTGAAACTTGGACTCTCACTTTGAGAGAGGAACATAGGTTAAGGGTGTTTGAGAATAAGGTGCTTAGGAAAATATTTGGGGCTAAGAGGGATGAAGTTACAGGAGAATGGAGAAAGTTACACAACGCAGAACTGCACGCATTGTATTCTTCACCTGACATAATTAGGAACATTAAATCCAGACGTTTGAGGTGGGCAGGACATGTAGCACGTATGGGCAAATCCAGAAATGCATATAGAGTGTTAGTTGGAAGGTCGGAGGGAAAAAGGCCTTTCGGGAGGCCGAGGCGTAAATGGAAGGATAATAATAAAATGTATTTGAGGGAGGTGGGATATGATGATAGAGACTGGATTAATCTTGCACAGAATAGGGACCAATGGCGGGCTTATGTGAGGGCGGCAATGAACCTCCGGGTTCCTTAAAAGCCAGTAAGTAAGTAACTATTATTATTATTATTATTATTATTATTATTATTATTATTATTATTATTATTATTATTGCTGATGCTGTAGTCCTTCCTTGCCCTTTTCTACCACACGGCTGTCTGCACTGCACTCTTCTATCTGTGGCAGATGTTCCATTAAAATTGTTTGCCTGTTGTCATCTTACAGATTTTTCTTCACCTTAATATCAACTCAGCCTTTTCTGGTTGCGTGGTGATGATATTCATTTCGAACTCGCTCAGCTTTGCGACAGTTGCCCCTTGAGCCCCTCTTGCCCTCGCCGGCAGTTCATAGAGCCAGTGTCCAGTCGCGCGCGATGCATTGTGGGATTTTCGACTGAAGGTCCTTGTGTAAACTTTCCCATCACAAAGCGATTCATGAGGAATTGAAAGAATTTCAAAATCAGGAATCGATTGTGGAGTGTCAAGTTGCAGCACCAGGTTTCCATCCAACTACGTCATCTGTCGGCATTGTTACATACTATTCGTTATTATTTTCTTTCTGTTGTTTGGCTCTTCATTTGTTTCTTTTATTTCCAGTCATAATTTATTTTTTTCCTCTATATTTATTTCATCTTTTTTATTCCTTCCATTACTTTGCATTTTTCGCTTCCTTATAATTATTCTTTATTTCTTCTGCTTTGCTAACTTCTTCTTTCCTTTTCCCATACTGTTTCAGTACTTCTACCATTTTAAAATATTTCTCTAATGTTTGCATAATTTCCCCTCTTTTCCATTGTTTTTCCCTCCTATTTATAATTTTTAGCTTCTTTTCCATTAATTTTCCTTTCATTAGTTCTCCCTTCTTCTTTTACTCGGCCTCGGTAATGTAGTTGGTATAGCGCTGGCCTTCTGTGCTCGAGATTGCGGGTTCGATTCCGGCCTAGGTCCATGGCATTTAAGTGTTTTTAAATGCGATAGGCTCATGTTAGTATATTTACTGGCATGTAAAAGAACTCCTGCAGGACAAAATTCCGGCACACCGGCGACTTTGATATAACCTCTGCAGTTGCGAGCGTCGTTAAATAAACCATAATTTTTTATCTTCATTCTGTCTTCCGTCTTCATCACTATTTATCCCTTATTTTGTTATTATTTCGTCGTTGTTAATGCAATAACTCCTGTGTAACATATTTATCGATTTTCAGATTATTGCTCTATTAAATAACTTAAATAGTGACACAGCAAAGAATAAAACCTCCTGTATGTAATTAGCAGGGAAAGGATTTATATGTAAATACATATTTACTTATAAAGCTAATATAATTTATATTTTGCATTATCTTTATGTTTCACAATGTGTAGGGTTGAAAAATCCTACTTTTATTTTCCATATTTTTCCATATTTTAGAGTTTAGTACATATTTTCGTTAATTTCCATATATTTTCCATATTTCATATAAAACAGTCCATATTATATTAGGTTTAACAATAAAACAAAACAAAATTCCATTAACTTTTAAAAATACATTTCAACAATAGAGATTTAAACACATGTTCAGTAATCCCTTTAACATCAGAGTTATTTGAAAATTAGCAGTCCTATCAACAATGGGAAAGTAAGTTACAAAACTGTATTAATTTAATTTAAAATTTTTAACAGACTTCAGTTGTGCAGCTCAATAGTTAAATGCCAGTCAGAGTACACATAGGTTCAGTTTTGTAAATCATACTATAAAGACGGTAAATATGCCAAAAGTACGTCATTCAGTCAATTTAAAATCAAAACTAACAAGTTACATTTCAGAATTTAAAGAAGATGGTTTATCAACTGACAATAAAATATTATTTTGTAATTTGTGTCAGTGTGCAGTATCATCTACACAAAAGTTCCTGGTGCAACAACACATTACAACTAGTAAACATCAGGCCAACAAACAACTAAATTCCAAGCAGAGACAATTGTTTTTAACACAACCAACAACATCGAATGTAAGATCTGAGTTTAACATCGACCTGTGCCGTTCTCTCATCTCTGCTGATATTCCTCTCTACAAACTAAAGAATAAGGTCTTCAGGGAATTCCTTGAAAAATATACTCAACATACAATCCCGGATGAGTCAACACTTAGGAAGACGTATGCTCCATCCATCTACGATGAGACAATACAGAAGATAAGAGATGAAATTAAAGATAGTTCAATTTGGGTTTCCATTGATGAGACTCCCGACAAAGAAGGTAGACTTGTTGGTAATGTAGTTATCGGTTTGTTAAGTGAACAATATTCTGAACGAATTCTTTTACATTGTGATGTTCTAGAAAAGTGCAATAACAAAACTATAGTTAAACTGTTCAACGAAGCTATGGGTATCCTGTGGCCAAAGGGTATTATGTACGATAATGTGTTATTCTTTATTAGCGATGCTGCCCCTTATATGGTCAAAGCTGGACAAGCATTATCTGTTGTATATCCTAAATTGACTCATTTTACTTGTGTGGCGCATGCATTTCATCGTGTGGCAGAAGTGGTCAGAGACAATTTCCCTAAAGTAGATTTGTTGATTTCATCAGTGAAAAAAGTATTTCTCAAAGCTCCCAGTAGAGTTAACGTGTTGAAAGAAATGTACCCTGAAATTCCATTGCCACCAAAGCCAATTTTAACTAGATGGGGTACATGGCTAGAAGCAGTTGAATATTATGCCGAACATATAGACTCTATTAACAATGTTCTCCTTGCATTGGACTCTGAAGATGCAGTCTCAATTGATACTGCGAAAACAGTTACCTGTGACATAAGTGTGAAGAATGACTTAGCTCACATTCAGCATACATTTTCATGCATCATAAAAACGCTCAAAAGTCTCCAAAATAGGCACCTTTCACTATCTGAAAGTTTTGAAATTATAAATAGTACTGTGGAACAACTGAATCGTGGTAGAGGTAAAGTTGCAGATGCAGTAAGAGCTAAGGTGGACACTGTACTTTCAAAAAACCCTGGATATGAAGAACTACAAAAGGTTGTTGCTGTGATGAGTGGTGAATCAACAGTGAAGATTAACTTGGACTTATCCCCAGCAGACATTGTGAAATTGAATTATGTACCAGTCACTTCTTGTGACGTCGAACGCTCTTTTAGTCAGTATAAATCTATCCTCAGAGACAATAGAAGAAGATTCACTTTTCAGCACTTGAAAGAAATGTTTGTAACCTATTGTTATGGTAACAGACAATAAAAATTGTGTTTTGTTGAAACTACATTGGAAGATAAGGTACGTCCATTATATTTTTTGTTTAGTTTGATTAAAATGTACCAATATTTAACGTACATAGTCATTTTTTTTATAATTTTAAGTCCATATTTAATTCCATATTTTGGTAAAAATCCATATTTAATTCCATATTTTGGTAAAAATAACTACATATATATTTACATATTTCATATATTTTTAGTCCATATAAATCCGTTCCCTGGTAATTACATTTCTTTCTTTGGAAAATGTAATTCACAATCTCCCATGTATGACTGCCATACGATGAATACAAGTGTTTTTATTCTTCCTTCTGAAAAATTGTATATTTGGCACATAGGAACAACGACGATTTATTTAATGTTGCTTATATTATCTTACCTTCTATGTGGAGAAGAAGACGGAGAAGAGAAGGGGATGAAGGAGCGGATGAAGGAGCGGATGAAGATGTGGAGAAGAAGACGGAGAAGAGGAGGAGATGAAGGAGCGGATGATGATTTGGGGAAGAAAACGGAGAAGAGGAGGGGATGAAGGAGCGGATGAAGATGTGGAGAAGAAGACGGAAAAGAGGAGCGGATGAAGATGTGGAGAAGAAGACGGAGAAGAGGATGGGATGAAGTAGCGGATGAAGATGTGGAGAAGAAGACGGAGTAGAGGAGCGGATGAAGGAGCGGATGTAGATGTGCAGAAGAAGGAGAAGAGGAGCGGATGAAGGATCGGATGAAGATGTGGAGAAGAAGACGGAGAAGAGGATGGGATGAAGTAGCGGATGAAGATGTGGAGAAGAAGACGGAGTAGAGGAGCGGATGAAGGAGCGGATGTAGATGTGGAGAAGAAGAAGGAGAAGAGGAGCGGATGAAGGAGCGGATGAAGATGTGGAGTAGAAGACGGAGAAGAGGAGCGGATGAAGGAGCGGATGAAGATGTGGAGAAGAAGACGGAGGAGAGGAGCGGATGAAGGATCGGATGAAGATGTGGAGAAGAAGACGGAGAAGAGGATGGGATGAAGTAGCGGATGGAGATGTGGAGAAGAAGACGGAGAAGAGGAGCGGATGAAGGAGCGGATGAAGATGTGGAGAAGAAGACGGAGAAGAGGATGGGATGAAGTAGCGGATGAAGATGTGGAGAAGAAGATGGAGAAGAGGAGCGGATGAAGGAGCGGATGAAGATGTGGAGAAGAAGACGGAGAAGAGGATGGGATGAAGTAGCGGATGGAGATGTGGAGAAGAAGACGGAGAAGAGGAGCGGATGAAGGAGCGGATGAAGATGTGGAGAAGAAGACGGAGAAGAGGATGGGATGAAGTAGCGGATGAAGATGTGGAGAAGAAGATGGAGAAGAGGAGCGGATGAAGGAGCGGATGAAGATGTGGAGAAGAAGACGGAGAAGAGGATGGGATGAAGTAGCGGATGAAGATGTGGAGAAGAAGAAGGAGAAGAGGATGGGATGAAGTAGCGGATGGAGATGTGGAGAAGAAGACGGAGAAGAGGATGGGATGAAGTAGCGGATGAAGATGTGGAGAAGAAGATGGAGAAGAGGAGCGGATGAAGGAGCGGATGAAGATGTGGAGAAGAAGACGGAGAAGAGGATGGGATGAAGTAGCGGATGGAGATGTGGAGAAGAAGACGGAGAAGAGGAGCGGATGAAGGAGCGGATGAAGATGTGGAGAAGAAGACGGAGAAGAGGAGCGGATGAAGGATCGGATGAAGATGTGGAGAAGAAGACGGAGAAGAGGATGGGATGAAGTAGCGGATGGAGACGTGGAGAAGAAGATGGAGAAGAGGAGCGGATGAAGGATCGGATGAAGATGTGGAGAAGAAGACGGAGAAGAGGATGGGATGAAGTAGCGGATGGAGATGTGGAGAAGAAGACGGAGAAGAGGAGCGGATGAAGGAGCGGATGAAGATGTGGAGAAGAAGAGGATGGGATGAAGTAGCGGATGGAGATGTGGAGAAGAAGACGGAGAAGAGGAGCGGATGAAGGAGCGGATGAAGATGTGGAGAAGAAGACGGAGAAGAGGATGGGATGAAGTAGCGGATGAAGATGTGGAGAAGAAGACGGAGAAGAGGATGGGATGAAGTAGCGGATGAAGATGTGGAGAAGAAGATGGAGAAGAGGAGCGGATGAAGGATCGGATGAAGATGTGGAGAAGAAGACGGAGAAGAGGATGGGATGAAGTAGCGGATGGAGATGTGGAGAAGAAGACGGAGAAGAGGAGCGGATGAGGGAGCGGATGAAGATGTGGAGAAGAAGACGGAGAAGAGGATGGGATGAAGTAGCGGATGAAGATGTGGAGAAGAAGATGGAGAAGAGGAGCGGATGAAGATGTGGAGAAGAAGACGGAGAAGAGGATGGGATGAAGTAGCGGATGAAGATGTGGAGAAGAAGAAGGAGAAGAGGATGGGATGAAGTAGCGGATGGAGATGTGGAGAAGAAGACGGAGAAGAGGATGGGATGAAGTAGCGGATGAAGATGTGGAGAAGAAGATGGAGAAAAGGAGCGGATGAAGGAGCGGATGAAGATGTGGGGAAGAAGACGGAGAAGAGGATGGGATGAAGTAGCGGATGGAGATGTGGAGAAGAAGACGGAGAAGAGGATGGGATGAAGTAGCGGATGAAGATGTGGAGAAGAAGATGGAGAAGAGGAGCGGATGAAGGAGCGGATGAAGATGTGGGGAAGAAGACGGAGAAGAGGAAGGGATGAAGTAGCGGATGAAGATGTGGAGAAGAAGACGGAGTAGAGGAGCGTATGAAGGAGCGGATGTAGATGTGGAGAAGAAGACGGAGAAGAGGATGGGATGAAGTAGAGGATGAAGATGTGGAGAAGAAGACGGAGGAGAGGAGCGGATGAAGGATCGGATGAAGATGTGGAGAAGAAGACGGAGAAGAGGATGGGATGAAGTAGCGGATGGAGATGTGGAGAAGAAGACGGAGAAGAGGATGGGATGAAGTAGCGGATGAAGATGTGGAGAAGAAGATGGAGAAGAGGAGCGGATGAAGGAGCGGATGAAGATGTGCGGAAGAAGACGGAGAAGAGGATGGGATGAAGTAGCGGATGAAGATGTGGAGAAGAAGACGGAGTAGAGGAGCGGATGAAGGAGCGGATGTAGATGTGGAGAAGAAGAAGGAGAAGAGTGGATGAAGGAGCGGATGAAGATGTGGAGAAGAAGACGGAGAAGAGGAGCGGATGAAGGAGCGGATGAAGATGTGGAGAAGAAGACGGAGAAGAGGATGGGATGAAGTAGCGGATGAAGATGTGGAGAAGAAGACGGAGTAGAGGAGCGGATGAAGGAGCGGATGTATATGTGGAAAAGAAGAAGGAGAAGAGGAGCGGTTGAAGGAGCGGATGAAGATGTGGAGAAGAAGACGGAGAAGAGGAGCGGATGAAGGAGCGGATGAAGATGTGGAGAAGAAGACGGAGAAGAGGATGGGATGAAGTAGCGGATGGAGATGTGGAGAAGAAGACGGAGAAGAGGAGCGGATGAAGGATCGGATGAAGATGTGGAGAAGAAGACGGAGAAGAGGAGCGGATAAAGGATCGGATGAAGATGTGGAGAAGAAGACGGAGAAGAAGATGGGATGAAGTAGCGGATGAAGATGTCGAGAAGAAGACGGAGAAGAGGAGCGGATAAAGGATCGGATGAAGATGTGGAGAAGAAGACGGAGAAGAGGATGGGATGAAGTAGCGGATGGAGATGTGGAGAAGAAGAAGGAGAAGAGGAGCGGATGAAGATGTGGAGAAGAAGACGGAGAAGAGGAGCGGATGAAGGAGCGGATGAAGATGTGGAGAAGAAGACGGAGAAGAGGATGGGATGAAGTAGCGGATGAAGATGTGGAGAAGAAGAAGGAGAAGAGGAGCGGATGAATGATCGGATGAAGATGTGGAGAAGAAGAAGGAGAAGAGGAGAGGATGCAGGAACGGATGAAGATGTGGAGAAGAATTCGGAGAAGAGGATGGGATGAAGTAGCGGATGGAGATGTGGAGAAGAAGACGGAGGAGAGGAGCGGATGAAGGAGCGGATGTAGATGTGGAGAAGAAGGAGAAGAGGAGCGGATGAATGATCGGTTGAAGATGTGGAGAAGAAGGAGAAGAGGAGAGGATGCAGGAACGGATGAAGATGTGGAGAAGAAGACGGAGAAGAGGAGCGGATGAAGGAAAGGATGAAGATGTGGAGAAGAATTCGGAGAAGAGGATGGGATGAAGTAGCGGATGGAGATGTGGAGAAGAAGACGGAGGAGAGGAGCGGATGAAGGAGCGGATGTAGATGTGGAGAAGGAGAAGAGGAGCGGATGAATGATCGGTTGAAGATGTGGAGAAGAAGGAGAAGAGGAGAGGATGCAGGAACGGATGAAGATGTGGAGAAGAATTCGGAGAAGAGGATGGGATGAAGTAGCGGATGGAGATGTGGAGAAGAAGACGGAGGAGAGGAGCGGATGAAGGAGCGGATGTAGATGTGGAGAAGAAGGAGAAGAGGAGCGAATGAATTATCGGTTGAAGATGTGGAGAAGAAGGAGAAGAGGAGAGGATGCAGGAACGGATGAAGATGTGGAGAAGAATTCGGAGAAGAGGATGGGATGAAGTAGCGGATGGAGATGTGGAGAAGAAGACGGAGGAGAGGAGCGGATGAAGGAGCGGATGTAGATGTGGAGAAGAAGGAGAAGAGGAGCGGATGAATGATCGGTTGAAGATGTGGAGAAGAAGGAGAAGAGGAGAGGATGCAGGAACGGATGAAGATGTGGAGAAGAAGACGGAGAAGAGGAGCGGATGAAGGAAAGGATGAAGATGTGGAGAAGAAGACGGAGAAGAGGAGCGGATGAAGGATCGGATGAAGATGTGGAGAAGAAAACGGAGAAGAGGATGGGATGAAGTAGCGGATGAAGATGTGGAGAAGAAGACGGAGAAGAGGAGGGGATGAAGTAGCGGATGAAGATGTGGAGAAGAAGAAGGAGAAGAGGAGCGGATGAATGATCGGATGAAGATGTGGAGAAGAAGAAGGAGAAGAGGAGAGGATGCAGGAACGGATGAAGATGTGGAGAAGAATTCGGAGAAGAGGATGGGATGAAGTAGCGGATGGAGATGTGGAGAAGAAGACGGAGGAGAGGAGCGGATGAAGGAGCGGATGTAGATGTGGAGAAGAAGGAGAAGAGGAGCGGATGAATGATCGGTTGAAGATGTGGAGAAGAAGGAGAAGAGGAGAGGATGCAGGAACGGATGAAGATGTGGAGAAGAAGACGGAGAAGAGGAGCGGATGAAGGAAAGGATGAAGATGTGGAGAAGAAGACGGAGAAGAGGAGCGGATGAAGGATCGGATGAAGATGTGGAGAAGAAAACGGAGAAGAGGATGGGATGAAGTAGCGGATGAAGATGTGGAGAAGAAGACGGAGAAGAGGAGGGGATGAAGTAGCGGATGTAGATGTGGAGAAGAAGAAGGAGAAGAGGAGCGGATGTAGATGTGGAGAAGAAGACGGAGAAGAGGAGGAGATGAAGGAACGGATTAAAATGTGGAGAAGAAGACGGAGAAGAGGAGGGGATGAAGATGTGGAGAAGACGGAGAAGAGGAGCGGATGAAGATGTGGAGAAGAAGACGGAGAAGAGGAGGAGATGAAGGAGCGGATGAAGATTTGGGGAAGAAGACGGAGAAGATGAGGGGCTGAAGGAGAGGATGAAGATGTGGAGAAGAAGATGGAGAAGAGGTGCGGATGAAGGAGCGGATGAAGTTGCGGAGAAGAAGACGGAGAAGAGGATGGGATGAAGTAGCGGATGAAGATGTGGAGAAGAAGACGGAGAAGAGGAGCGGATGAAGGAGCGGATGAAGATGTGGAGAAGAAGAAGGAGAAGAGGAGCGGATGAAGGAGCGGATGAAGATGTGGAGAAGAAGACGGAGAAGAGGACCGGATGAAGGAGCGGATGAAGATGTGGAGAAAAAGACGGAGAAGAGGATGGGATGAAGTAGCGGATGAAGATGTGGAGAAGAAGAAGGAGAAGAGGAGCGGATGAATTATCAGATGAAGATGTGGAGAAGAAGAAGGAGAAGAGGAGAGGATGCAGGAACGGATGAAGATGTGGAGAAGAAGACGGAGAAGAGGAGCGGATGAAGGAACGGATGAAGATGTGGAGAAGACGGAGAAGAGGAGCGGATGAAGATGTGGAGAAGAAGACGGAGAAGAGGAGGGGATGAAAGAGCGGATGTAGTTGTGGAGAAGAAGACGGAGAAGAGGAGGAGATGAAGGAACAGATGATGTGGAGAAGAAGACGGAGAAGAGGAACGGATGAAGATGTGGAGAAGAAGAAGGAGAAGAGGAACGGATGAAGATGTGGAGAAGAAGAAGGAGATGAGGATGGGATGAAGTAGCGGATGAAGATGTGGAGAAGAAGACGGAGAAGAGCGGATGAAGGATCGGATGAAGATGTGGAGAAGAAGAAGGAGAAGAGGAGCGGATGAATGATCGGTTGAAGATGTGAAGAAGAAGAAGGAGAAGAGGAGAGGCAGGAACGGATGAAGATGTGGAGAAGAAGACGGAGAAGAGGAGCGGATGAAGGAAAGGATGAAGATGTGGAGAAGAAGACGGAGAAGAGGAGCGGATGAAGGATCGGATGAAGATGTGGAGAAGAAGACGGAGAAGAGGAGCGGATGAAGGAGCGTATGTAGATGTGGAGAAGAACAAGGAGAAGAGGAGCGGATGAATGATCGGATGAAGATGTGGAGAAGAAGACGGAGAAGAGGAGCGGATGAAGGAGCGGATGAAGGAACGGATGAAGATGTGGAGAAGAAGACGGAGAAGAGGAGCGGATGAAGATGTTGAGGAGAAGACGGAGAAGAGGAGCGGATGAAGGAGCGGATGAAGATGTGGAGAAGAAGACGGAGAAGAGGATGGGGTGAAGTAGCGGATGAAGATGTGGAGAAGAAGACGGAGAAAAGGAGGTAATGAAGGAGCGGATGTAGATGTGGAGAAGAACAAGGAGAAGAGGAGCGGATGAATGATCGGATGAAGATGTGGAGAAGAAGACGGAGAAGAGGAGCGGATGAAGGAGCGGATGAAGGAGCGGATGAAGATGTGGAGAAGAAGACGGAGAAGGGGAGCGGATGAAGGAGCGGATGAAGGAGCGGATGAAGATGTGGAGAAGAAGACGGAGAAGAGGAGCGGATGAAGGATCGGATGTAGATGTGCAGAAGAAGAAGGAGAAGAGGAGAGGATGCAGGAACGGATGAAGATGTGGAGAAGAAGACGGAGAAGAGGAGCGGATGAAGGAACGGATGAAGATGTGGAGAAGAAGACGGAGAAGAGGAGCGGATGAAGGATCGGATGAAGATGTGGAGAAGAAGACGGAGAAGAGGATGGGATGAAGTAGCAGATGAAGATGTCGAGAAGAAGACGGAGAAGAGGATGGGATGAAGTAGCGGATGAAGATGTGGAGAAGAAGACGGAGTAGAGGAGCGGATGAAGGAGCGGATGTAGATGTGGAGAGGAAGAAGGAGAAGAGGAGCGGATGAATGATCGGATGAAGATGTGGAGAAGAGGAGAGGATGCAGGAACGGATGAAGATGTGGAGAAGAAGACGGAGAAGAGGAGCGGATGAAGGATCGGATGAAGATGTGGAGAAGAATACGGAGAAGAGGAGCGGATGAAGGATCGGATGAAGATGTGGAGAAGAAGACGGAGAAGAGGATGGGATGAAGTAGCGGATGAAGATGTGGAGAAGAAGACGGGGAAGAGGAGCTGATGGAGGAGCGGATGTAGATGTGGAGAAGAAGAAGGAGAAGAGGAGCGGATGAATGATCGGATGAAGATGTGGAGAAGAAGAAGGAGAAGAGGAGAGGATGCAGGAACGGATGAAGATGTGGAGAAGAAGACGGAGAAGAAGAGCGGATGAAGGATCGGATGAAGATGTGGAAAAGAAGACGGGGAAGAGGAGCTGATGGAGGAGCGGATGTAGATGTGGAGAAGAAGAAGGAGAAGAGGAGCGGATGAATGATCGGATGAAGATGTGGAGAAGAAGAAGGAGAAGAGGAGAGGATGCAGGAACGGATGAAGATGTGGAGAAGAAGACGGAGAAGAGGAGCGGATGAAGGAACGGATGAAGATGTGGAGAAGACGGAGAAGAGGAGCGGATGAAGATGTGGAGAAGAAGACGGAGAAGAGGAGGGGATGAAAGAGCGGATGTAGTTGTGGAGAAGAAGACGGAGAAGAGGAGGAGATGAAGGAACAGATGATGTGGAGAAGAAGACGGAGAAGAGGAGCGGATGAAGGAGCGGATGAAGATGTGGAGAAGAAGACGGAGAAGAGGATGGGATGAAGTAGCGGATGAAGATGTGGAGAAGAAGACGGAGAAGAGGAGTGGATGAAGGAGCGAATGTAGATGTGCAGAAGAAGGAGAAGAGGAGCGGATGAAGGATCGGATGAAGATGTGGAGAAGAAGACGGAGAAGAGGATGGGATGAAGTAGCGGATGAAGATGTGGAGAAGAAGACGGAGTAGAGGAGCGGATGAAGGAGCGGATGTAGATGTGGAGAGGAAGAAGGAGAAGAGGAGCGGATGAATGATCGGATGAAGATGTGGAGAAGAGGAGAGGATGCAGGAACGGATGAAGATGTGGAGAAGAAGACGGAGAAGAGGAGCGGATGAAGGATCGGATGAAGATGTGGAGAAGAATACGGAGAAGAGGAGCGGATGAAGGATCGGATGAAGATGTGGAGAAGAAGAAGGAGAAGAGGAGAGGCAGGAACGGATGAAGATGTGGAGAAGAAGACGGAGAAGAGGAGCGGATGAAGGAAAGGATGAAGATATGGAGAAGAAGACGGAGAAGAGAAGCGGATGAAGGAGCGGATGAAGATGTGGAGAAGATGACGGAGAAGAGGATAGGATGAAGTAGCGGATGAAGATGTGGAGAAGAAGACGGAGAAGAGGAGTAGATGAAGGAGCGGATGAAGATGTGGAGAAGAAAAAGGAGAAGAGGATGGGATGAAGATGTGGAGAATAAGACGGAGAAGAGGAGCGGATGAAGATGTGGAAAAGAAGACGGTGAAGACGATGGGATGCAGTAGCGTATGAAGATGTGGAGAAGACGATGGAGAAGAGGCGGATGAAGGAGGGGATGAAGATGTGGAGGAGAAGTCGGAGAAGAGGAGGGGATGAAGAAGCAGATGAAGATGTGGAGAAGAAGACGGAGAAGAGGAGGAGATGAAGATGTATAGAAGAAAACTGAGTAGAGAATGGGATGATGGAGCAGATGAAGGGGACTTAGAATATGAGAGGAAAGAGAAACTGAAATCATGGGAGTGAACAAGTTGATTAAGAATCAGACGTTGAAGAGACAAGAAGCAGAAATGAACCAGTGATGAAGGAGATGTGGAAGAGAGGAGAAGAATGTGTGAAGAAAAAAGACCTTAAGCAGACGCAGGGGATGTGAAGTGGGTAGAAGAAAATTTCTGGAAAATGAAGAGGTGAATGGGAAGAATTAGACGCGGAACAGAAATTAAGTCCTGAAGATATAAGAAAAGAACGTCAAATTGGAGGTTCTGAAATATTTCATCTATGTCGTCCTTATCAATTTAGCAGATGTTCTCTATATTTCAGAGGCAGGTTTAGGTGCCGGCGACATGGAGGCACATAATTCTCCGCTAAATCGCTAGACGAGTGGCAGCAAAATGCAGAAGTGAATTCTCTGCAGCAGCCAGACCTTTTGCAGGAATGGATTTGTGCATCGAACCCAGAACTTGCAGGGAGGTAAGGCATTTTCAAACAATTGTTTAAGGTAATTTCCACAGAAACTCATTTTCCACATGAATAATATGGCTACCACGCTGGTATTTACTGCAACAAATAATTTGTGTTTTTAGTACGTTAGCATTCGGCACGTGATGAAATGCTGAAAAAAAAAAATATTCTGCATTGAATGGGCAGGGTTCGATACTCTGATGAGTCATTTACTGTTCCTTTCTTCTAGAGCTATAATGCTTTTATACAGACGCATGTTGACATTCAATTGTTTGCCTTTTACAGTATGTGTTCTTCATATTGTACTACAAATTTTATAGAGCGATGTTAGTCCATTACCGGAAAGGAAACGGAACTGAACTGAAGATTGTGAAACTGGGGAAAAATACCGATCCGCCCTGTCATCATGACGAGATAAGTGAGCCTTGATTTAGAAGAAATGTGGGACATAAAGATATGATGAAGGTATGTGACTTTGGACATCCTTCTTTACTGCTTCACCTTAGCGCCTTGCCTGTGTTTCCGGTAGTTGTAGAGTAAGTGCCAGTACAAGGGTCACCAGGTGCTCACATGTGAATTGATATAATTTTAAAGGAAGGAAAATACTTGAGTAAAAGCAAAGTAATGTCCATACATTCTCTTTCTTTCTAGGTAAATGAATTGTATTTACATATTACTATCTGTTACAGATAGTTGTTAGAGGTTCGAAGTTTCTGCAGTAGTTTGGACTTGTCCGGTAGATACTTAAAAATAGTCTGGTGAAATTCCTTTGAATTATATGCTATTGTAGGATCTTTGGTTACTATTTCATCCGGTATCTAACTCTATTTTGTTACAATAAGGAAAAATTTCTTTCTCCATTTTCATTATGCCCTAATGTATATGACTTCCTATTTGTGGATACAGGGTGTTTCGCTAAATTGAGATTTATTATATGTGTCATTTAGGAATTGTTTGAAAATACAGAACTGGCCGAAATATTCGACATCTCCAAGGTAAAGAATTCTACATTCACACTCCAATAATTGCACAGCACTGCTTCAGCAGCTTTGTATACCTGCCGTAGCCGTGGCAACAGTGAAACGATTCCATTTGCTTCTCCATATCATCAAAATTCTTCTTCCCGGTTTAATTCTGAGTATTTTACAGAATCGAATGTTTCAGAGCCATCTGAACGGTTTCTCGGAGAGGCGTAAGTATGGGTCTAAGACAACACAAAAAAGAAATATAATCTTTGCACTAAATTAAGTGTATCAATGCAGAATTGAATCCCTTTCTAAGCAAGAGGTTGAAGGAGCGGATGAAGAAGACGGAGAAGAGGAGGGGATGAAGATGTAGAGAAGATGACGGAGAAGAGGAGGGGATGAAGGAGCGGATGAAGATGTGGAGAAGAAGACGGAGAAGAGGAGGGGATGAAGGAGCGGATAAAGATGTGGAGAAGAAGACGGAGAAGAAGAGGGGATGAAGGAGCGGATGAAGATGTGGAGAAGGAGACGGAGAAGAGGTGGGGATGAAGGAGCGGATGAAATGTGGAGAAGAAGACGAAGAAGAGGAGGGGATGAAGGAACGGATGAAGATGTGGAGAAGAAGACGGAGAAGAAGAGGGGATGAAGGAGCGGATGAAGATGTGGAGAAGAAGACGGAGAAGAAGAGGGGATGAAGGAGCGGATGAAGATGTGGAGAAGGAGACGGAGAAGAGGTGGGGATGAAGGAGCGGATGAAATGTGGAGAAGAAGACGAAGAAGAGGAGGGGATGAAGGAACGGATGAAGAAGTGGAGAAGAAGACGATGAAGAGGAGAGGATGAAGTAGCGGATGAAGATGTGGAGAAGATGACGGAGAAGAGGAGGGGATGAAGGAGCGGATAAAGATGTGGAGAAGAAGACGGAGAAGAAGAGGGGATGAAGGAGCGGATGAAGATGTGGAGAAGGAGACGGAGAAGAGGTGGGGATGAAGGAGCGGATGAAATGTGGAGAAGAAGACGAAGAAGAGGAGGGGATGAAGGAACGGATGAAGATGTGGAGAAGAAAACGGAGAAAAAGAGGGGATGAAGGAGCGGATGAAGATGTGGAGAAGAAGACGGAGAAGAAGAGGGGATGAAGGAGCGGATGAAGATGTGGAGAAGGAGACGGAGAAGAGGTGGGGATGAAGGAGCGGATGAAATGTGGAGAAGAAGACGAAGAAGAGGAGGGGATGAAGGAACGGATGAAGATGTGGAGAAGATGATGGAGAAGAGGTGGATGAAGGAGCGGATGAAGATGTGGAGAATAAGACGGAGAAGAGGAGGGGATGAAGGAGCGGATGAAGTCGTGGAGACGAAGACGGAGAAGAGGAGGGGATGAAGGAGCGGATGAAGATGTGGACAAGAAGACAGAGAAGAGGAGGGGATGAAGGAGCGGATGAAGATGTGGAGAAGAAGACGGAGAAGAGGAGGGGATGAAGGAGCGGATGAACATGTGGAGAAGAAGACGGAGAAAATGAGGGGATGAAGTAGCGGATGAAGATGTGGAGAAGAAGACGGAGAAGAGGAGGGGATGAAGGAGCGGATGAAGATGTGGAGAAGAAGTTGGAGAAGAGGAGGGGATGAAGGAGCGTATGAAGATGTTGAGAAGAAGATGGAGAAGAGGTGGGGATGATGGAGCGGATGAAGATGTGGACAAGAAGACTGAGAAGAGGAGGGGATGAAGGAGCGTATGAAGATGTTGAGGAGAAGACGGAGAAGAGGAGGGGATGAAGGAGCGGATGAAGATGTGGAGAAGGAGACGGAGAAGAGGTGGGGATGAAGGAGCGGATGAAATGTGGAGAAGAACACGAAGAAGAGGAGGGGATAAAGGAACGGATGAAGATGTGGAGAAGAAGACGATGAAGAGGAGAGGATGAAGGAGCGGATGAAGATGTGGAGAAGAAGACGGAGGACACGAGGGGATGAAGGAGCAGATGAAGATGTGGAGAAGAAGACGGAGAAGAGGAGGGGATGAAGGAGCGGATGAAGATGTGGAGAAGAAGACGGAGAAGAGGAGAGGATGAAGGTGTAGAGAAGAAGACGGAGAAGAGGAGGAGATGAAGATGCGGAGAAGAGGAGAGGATGAAGGTGTAGAGAAGAAGACGGAGAAGAGGAGGAGATGAAGATGCTTAGAAGAAGACGCAGAAGAGGGGAGGATGAAGGAGCGGATGAAGATGTAGAGAAGAAGACGGAGAATAGGAGGGGATGAATTAGCGGAGAAGAAGACGGAGAAGAGGAGGGGATGAAGATGTAGAGAAGATGACGGAGAAGAGGGTGGGATGATGGAGCGGATGAAGATGTGGAGAAGAAGACGGAGAAGAGGAGGGGATGAAGATGCGGAGAAGAAGACGGAGAAGAGGAGGGGATGAAAATTCGGAGAAGAAGAAGGAGAAGAGGATGGGATGATGGAGCGGATGAAGATGTGGAGAAGAAGTCGGAGAAGAGGAGGGGATGAAGATGCGGAGAAGAAGACGGAGAAGAGGAGGGGATAATGGAGCGGATGAAGATGTGGAGAAGAAGACGGAGAAGAGGAGGGGATGAAGATGCGGAGAAGAAGACGGAGAAGAGGAGGGGATGAAGATGCGGAGATGAAGACGGAGAAGAGGAGGGAATGAAGATGTAGAGAAGATGACGGAGAAGAGGAGGGGATGAAGATGTAGAGAAGATGACGGAGAAGAGGAGGGGATGAAGATGTGGAGAAGAAGACGGAGAAGAGGAGGGGATGAAGATGCGGAGAAGAAGATGGAGAAGAGGTGGGGATGAAGATGCGGAGAAGAAGGAGAAGAGGATGGGATGATGGAGCGGATGAAGATGTGGAGAAGAAGTCGGAGAAGAGGATGGGATGCTGGAGCGGATGAAGATGTGGTGAAGAAGACGGAGAAGAGGAGGAGATGAAGATGCGATGAAGAAGACGGAGAAGAGGAGGGAATGAAGATGTAGAGAAGATGACGGAGAAGAGGAGGGGATGAAGATGTAGACAAAATGACGGAAAAAGGAGGGGATGAAGATGTAGACAAGATGACGGAGAAAAGGAGGGGATGAAGATGTGGAGAAGAAGACGGAGAAGAGGATGGAATGATGGCGCGGATGAAGATGTGGAGAATAAGACGGAGAAGAGGAGGAGATGAAATGGGGAGTAGAAGACGGAGAATAGGATGGGATGATGGAGCGGATGAAGATGTGGAGAAGAGACGGAGAAGAGGAGGGGATGAAGATGCGGAGAAGACGGAGAAGAGGAGGGGATGAAGATGCGGAGAAGAAGACGGAGAAGAGGAGGGGATGAAGATGCGATGAAGACGGAGGAGAGGAGGGAATGAAGATGTAGAGAAGATGACGGAGAAAAGGAGGGGATGAAGATGTAGACAAGATGACGGAGAAGAGGAGGGGATGAAGATGTGGAGAAGAAGACGGAAAAGAGGATGGAATGATGGCGCGGATGAAGATGTGGAGAAGAAGACGGAGAAGAGGAGGGGATGAAGATGTAGAGAAGATGACGGAGAAGAGGAGGGGATGAAGGAGCGGATGAAGATGTTTAGAAGAAGACGGAGAAGAGGTGGGGATGAAGGAGCGGATGAAGATGTGGAGAAGAAGACGGAGAAAGGAGGGGATGAAGGAACGGATGAAGATGTGGAGAAGAAGACGGAGGAGAGGGGGGGATGAAGGAGCGGATGAAGATGTGGATAAAAAGACGGAGAAGAGGAGGGGATGAAGGAGGAGATGAAGGAGCGTATGAAGATGTGGAGAAGAGGACGGAGAAGAGGAGGGGATGAAGGAGCGGATGAAGATGTGGAGAAGAAGAGGGAGAAGAGGAGGGGATGAAGGAGCGGATGAAGATGTTTAGAAGAAGACGGAGAAGAGGTGGGGATGAAGGAGCGGATGAAGATGTGGAGAAGAATACGGAGAAAAGGAGGGGATGAAGGAACGGATGAAGATGTGGAGAAGAAGACGGAGAAGAGGAGGGGATGAAGGAGCGGATGAAGATGTGGATAAAAAGACGGAGAAGAGGAGGGGATGAAGGAGGAGATGAACGAGCGGATGAAGATGTGGAGAAGAGGACGGAGAAGAGGAGGGGATGAAGGAGCGGATGAAGATGTGGAGAAGAAGACGGAAAAGAGGAGGGGATGAAGGAGCGAATGAAGATGTGGAGAAGAAGACGGAGAAGAGGAGGGGATGAAGGAGCGGATGAAGATGTGGAGAAGAAGACGGAGATGAGGAGGGGATGAAGGAGCGGATGAAGATGTGGAGAAGAGGACGGAGAAGAGGAGGGTATGAAGGAGCGGATGAAGATTTGGAGAAGAATACGGAGAAAAGGAGGGGATGAAAGAACGGATGAAGATGTGGAGAAGAAGACGGAGAAGAGGAGGGGATGAAGGAGCGGATGAAGATGTGGATGAAAAGACGGAGAAGAGGAGGGGATGAAGGAGGAGATGAAGGAGCGAATGAAGATGTGGAGAAGAGGACGGAGAAGAGGAGGGGATGAAGGAGCGGATGAAGATGTGGAGAAGAAGACGGAAAAGAGGAGGGGATGAAGGAGCGAATGAAGATGTGGAGAAGAAGACGGAGAAGAGGAGGGGATGAAGGAGCGGATGAAGATGTGGAGAAGAAGACGGAGATGAGGAGGGGATGAAGGAGCGGATGAAGATGTGGAGAAGAGGACGGAGAAGAGGAGGGGATGAAGATGTGGAGAAGGAGACGGAAAAGAGGTGGGGATGAAGGAGCGCATGAAGATGTGGAGAAGAAGACGGAGAAGAAGTGGGAATGAAGGAGCGGGTGAAGATGTGGAGAAGAAGACGGAGAAGATTAGGGTATGAAGGAGCGGATGAAGATGTGGAGATGAAGAAGGAGAGGAGGTGGGGATGAAGGAGCGGATGAAGATGTGGAGAAGAAGACGGAGAAAAAGTGGGAATGAAGGAGCGGGTGAAGATGTGGAGAAGAAGACGGAGAAGAGAAGGGGATGAAGGAGCGGGTGAAGATGTGGAGAAGAAGGCGGGAGAAGAGGAGGGGATGAAGGAGCGGATGAAGATGTGGAGAAGAAGACGGAGAAGAGGAGGAGTTGAAGGAGCGGATGAAGATGTGGAGAAGAGGACGGAGAAGAGGAGGGGATGAAGATGCGGATAAGAAGACGGAGAAGAGGAGGGGATGAAGATGTAGAGAAGATGACGGAGAAGAGGAGGGGATGTTGATGTGGAGAAGAAGACGGAGAACAGAATGGGATGATGGAGCGGATGAAGATGTGGAGAAGAAGACGGAGAAGAGGAGGGGATGAAGATGTTGAGATGATGACGGAGTAGAAGAGGGGATGAATATGTGGAGAAGAAGACGGAGAAGAGGAGGGGATGAAGATGCGGATAAGAAGACGGAGAAGAGGAGGGGATGAAGATGTAGAGAAGATGACGGAGAAGAGGAGGGGATGAAGATGTAGAGATGATGACGGAGTAGAAGAGGGGATGAATATGTGGAGAAGAAGACGGAGAAGAGGAGGGGATGAAGATGCGGAGAAGAAGACGGAGAAGAGGAGGGGATGAAGATGCGGATTAGAAGACGGAGAAGAGGATGGGAAGATGGATCGGATGAAGATGTGGAGAAGAATTCGGTGATGAGGATGGGATGATGGAGCGGATGAAGATGTGTTGAAGAAGACGGAGAAGAGGAGGGGATGATGGAGCGGATGAAGATGTGGAGTAGAAGACGGAGAAGAGGAGGGGATGAAGATGCGGAGAAGAAGACGGAGAAGAGGAGGGGATGAAATGCGGAGAAGAAGACGGAGAAGAGGATTGGAAGATGGAGCGGATGAAGATGTAGAGAAGATGACGGAGAAGGGGAGGGGATGAAGATGTATAGAAGATGACGGAGAAGAGGAGGGGATGAAGATGTAGAGAAGATGACGGAGAAGGGGAGGGGATGAAGATGTAGAGAATATGACGGAGAAGAGGAGGGGATGAAGATGTAGAGAAGATGACGGAGAAGAGAAGGGGATGAAGATGTAGAGAAGAGGATGGAGAAGAGGAGTGGATGAAGATGTAGAGAAGATGACGGGGAAGAGGAGGTGATGATAATGTGGTGAAGAAGACGGAGAAGAGGAGGGGATGAAGATGCGGAGAAGAAGACGGAGAAGAGGAGGGGATGAAGATGCGGAGAAGAAGACGGAGAAGAGGGGGGATGAAGGAGCGGATGAAGATGTGGAGGAGAAGACGGAGAAGGAGAGGGGATGAAGGTGCATACGAACAAGACTTAGAATAGGAGAGGATGGAGAAACTGTAGACATGGAAGAGAACAAGGTGATTAAGAATTAGACGTTGAAGAGACAAGGAGGAAGAATGAACCAGTGATGAAGGAGGAGTGGAAGAGGGAAGAAGAAGGTGTGAAGAAAAAAGACCTTAAGCAGAGGCAGGGGATGTGAAGTGGATAGAAGAAAATTTTTAGAAAAATGAAGAGGTGAATGGGAAGAATTAGACGTGGAACAGAAATTAAGTCCTGAAGATATAAGAAAAGAACGTCAAATTGGAGGTTCTGAAATATTTCATCTATGTCGTCCTTATCAATTTTAATTTTATTTCCAGGTCTTTCATTCGTGACCAGCTTTCGGCAGCTTTCCTCCTGGTGGCGCCCATGTTCGATGTTTACCTTGGTGTGTTGGCTTGGTAAGCTATTGCAGGTGTTCTCTATATTTCAGAGGCAGGTGTAGGTGCCGGCGACATGGAGACCCATAATTCTCCGCTGAATCGCTAGACGAGTGGCAGCAAGTTGCAGAACTGAATTCTCTGCAGGAGCCAGACCTTTTGCTGGAATGGATTTGTGCATCGAACCCAGAACTTGCAGGGAGGTAAGGCATTTCCAAAGAATTGTTTAAGGTAATTTCCACAGAAACTCATTTTCCACATGAATAATATGGCTACCACGCTGGTATTTACTGCAACAAATAATTTGTGTTTTTAGTACGTTAGCATTCGGCACGTGATGAAATGCTGAAAAAAAATATATTCTGCATTGAATGGGCAGGGTTCGATACTCTGATGAGTCATTACTGTTCCTTTCTTGTAGAGCTATAATGCTTTTATACAGACGCATGTTGACATTCAATTGTTTGCCTTTTACAGTATGTGTTCTTCATATTGTACTATTAATTTTATAGAGCGATGTTAGTCCATTACCGGAAAGGAAACGGAACTGAACTGAAGGTTGTGAAACTGGGGAAAAATGCCGATCCGCCCTGTCATCATGACGAGATAAGTGAGCCTTGATTTAGAAGAAATGTGGGACACAAAGACTGCTTCACCTTAGCGCCTTACCTGTGTTTCCGGTAGTTGTAGAGTAAGTGCCATTACAAGGGTCACCAGGTGCTCACATGTGAATTGATATAATTTTAAAAGAAGGAAAATACTTGAGTAAAAGCACAGTAATTTCTATACATTCTCTTTGTTTTCTAGGTAAATGTATTGTATTTACATATTACTATCTGTTACAGATAGTTGTTAGAGGTTCGAAGTTTCTGCAGTAGTTTGGACTTGCCCGGTAGATACTTAAAAATAGTCTGATGAAATTTCTTTGAATTATATGCTACTAGTGGCTTGTACAGCAAATGTTGCAAACTAAGTTCATTAGACGTTCAAATAAACATTTTTCAGATTTATTTTCAATGAAGAATACCAGACATTCTGAAAGTTATTTGCTTCCATAATAATGAAAGATACTCTCTCTCAAGCCAATACTGAAGAGAACCACGCATATAAATATCTACACCACACCGCCATTAAATATATGAAAAAGACCCAACCCCACTTGATTAATAACTAAAAAAATAATTGATTTTTAATAATATTATCTTACGTAAGTTTTATAGTTTTCAGTAACATATACTATATAGCCGCCATTCAGTAAAATATAGAAATCAAAATCTAATTTAAGTTATTCTCTACATCTACTTATATAACCCCAAAACGTTTCACTTTCATATCATCAATATAGCATTAATATGTATAATTAATGGACAATAGTCACATCATGGCATTAACTACAATAATATTTCATTTCTAATGGTAATAATGTCATCAAACCACCTCAAGTTTTGTAGTTTTTAATATCCAATACACAGCTGTACCCAGAAAATTACACATCACAGAATCGAACCTGTAAATTATTTTTACTAAGTTAAGTTTTTAATAACGAATTTAATTTGAGATTTAAATATGTCAGCATTCTTGCAGATCATGGCCTTCGTGTAATATTGTTTACTGTAGTGTGTGTTTTGTTTTATTCTGAAATACAATTAGCTTGTTCTCAAAACTGACGACAGATGGATATTGGAAAATAGGAAAATTATGTTTAAAAATTGACATATCACTGAAAACTAATATTTTTCTGAAAAACTTTGGGTTCCAAGCTTCAAAATGAGGGGTCATTTATTAAAATTCATTCAGCCATTTTCCCGTAATTTCCATTACCAGTTCAAATTATATATATAGATTGTAGGATCAACACATTCTTGTTGGTTAGTATCTCATCCGGTATCTACCTCTATTTTGTTACAATAAGGAAAAAAAATTCTTTCTGTATTCTCATTATGTCCTAATGTAAGTACTTTCCTATTTGTGGATACAGGGTGTTTCGCTAAATTCAGAATTATTATATGTGTAATTTAAGAATTATTTGAAATTACAGAACTGGTCGAAATATTGGACGTCTTCAAGTTGAAGAATTCTACATGAATCCTGCAATAATTGCACAGCACTGTTTCAGCAGCTTTGTACACCTGCCGTAGCCATGGCAACAGTGAAGTGATTGCATTTTCTTCTCCATAACATCAACATTCTTCTTCCTGGTGTAATTTTGAGTATTTTACAGAATGCAATGTTTCAGAGCCATCTGAACGGTTTCTTGGAGAGGCGTAAGTATGGGCCTAAGACAACACAAAAAATAAATATAATCCTTGCACTATTGTAAGTGTATCACATATCAATGCAGACTTGAATCCGTTGCTAAGCAATTGACGTCGGAACAATCTGACGTAACTCATTGTGTTGCTAAGGAACTGGCGTATATTGTTGAAATTGTGGTAAATTTTTCTTTAATTAACCTCTGAGCATAAAAGATTCACATTGGAAACAATAACACAGTATGTTAATTATTTTATGTTAATTGTTTCATCCATTTTGGTTACGTAATAGCAATCACTAACATAAACCCTTACTCATAATGTCTGTAATTTTCCAGGCAAGCTCTGCAGATCCTGATTAATGTTTCAAGACTGGTGATGGCTGAAGGAACCGCTCGTCACTTGTCTTCGGTTTCCATAGCAGCGCTGACTTTGACGTGCCTTCTTTCCATCGTATAGGTGAGAACAGAAGTAAACATACAAACAAATTATTACAGCTTTATTTATAATGTTTTACAACAGGCGATGTTTTGTTTTACAGGATTTGTATATTACTGTTGCTAAGTTACGTAGAAACCGTTATACGTAAAACAAAATAATAATTAATTGTATTTAGAATTTATTTGTCCTCGGTAAAAGGACAAACTAAACGTCCGTACTAGCGGAGTTGGGTAAATTAGATGCATTGTTGTCTTATTAGTTTAAGTGGTTGACGTTTCCTTATGCTTTTATCTTCTGATTTGCAGTCTTTGATATTGTGGAACATTACAATTTTTTTTTTATCTTCTGTGTAAAACCGCACATGAATGTGATACCCCACAAATGTGTTTGTAAGAGATGTAGCCTATTAATTTTTTAACGAAAATTTTCCTTTACAAGGAGTGTGATATATGTTCTTGAAAAATTGTTTTCATGTTTGAAATTCATTATTATTGGTTCATTTTTGAATACTGAAACCTTTTCTATTTAATTATTACTTGCATTTCCATGATTATGTGCAGCTATTGTTTTCAGTTTAGTGCCGTGAAGAAGAGGATCAAGGCATACTTTAAGTTATGTTTTGTTAGCTGTCTGATTGCGCTGTAAGCCTCAATATTTTGTTAAGGAGCGGTGGCTTTGTCTTCCGAATTTTATTAAGTATTGTAGACCTTGGGGTGATTTTTACCCGCTGACAGTCTTGTTCAGCGTTCGCAATTGATCCAGTGTGGGCGATCTGATAAAAGATTGCAGATGTTCTTTTATTTCAAAGGCACTCTTACTGTGTTTAGGTAGGCACTGTCAACTCTAGCGACATGTCAAATTGTTCTTCTGGGCTGAATTGCAGCAATAGGCCTGAGGGTGCAGTGTTCAATTCCCCGTAGCGATGGATTTGTGCATCTGAACCAGACTTCAAACCCAAGGTAAGGGACTTTTAAACAACTTTTTGAGCAGTTTTATACAGAAATGTTTACAGGAAACTAATTTTCTACATTTATTAATAATGTCACTGGTCACTAATCTTACACTCTTATTTTCAGCACTTGTTTGAATCGTATCTGAATTGATTCCCGACATATATGGCAGAAATAACTCAGATTTCATGTAGGATTGCATTCAACACTTGCTGGAATGATCTGGTGAAGGGCTTGGCAAAGATGGTAGCATATCGCATGCGGTCTTTGGGATTATGGATTTTTTATATTTTAGTAGGTTATTTTACGACGCTTTATCAACATCTCAGGTTATTTAGCGTCTGAATGGGGTGAAGGTGAATCTAGGGTCCAGCACCGAAAATTACCCAGCATTTGCTCATGTTGGGTTGAGGGAAAACCACGGAAAAAACCTCAACCAGGTAAATTATCCCGACCGGGAATCGAACCCGGGCCACCTGGCTTCGCGGCCAGACGCGCTAACCGTTACTCCACAGGTGTGGTCTTTATACATAAAGGGCTAACCAGGCTTCTGAGTCTAACCTCATCTTTAGTATGAGGAATGACGTTATGAGGCCAACATATAACTCTCAAAAGAGGTTTCAAGTTATATTTCCACCTGCAATCAACGACCACATTTGGTGCAAAGATTGTTTCTGGAAGGGCAGATGGGGCTGAGCAGGCATCTATGGAAGGGCCTCTGAAATGAAACCCTTTCACTCTTTGGGTACACTTACTACCGTTTTCCAGGCTGAAGTGTTTGCAATACTGGCCTGTGTAAACGAGAAAGAAGACTGTCGAAGTCAGGCAGAAACCTTTGTGTCTGTTCAGACAGTCAGGGAGCTGTAAAAGCCCTTAGCGCGGTAAAGACGACATCTGAACCAGTTTTAGGGTGTCGGAGAGTTCTGAACTCCATTCCCACAACACTCTCGGTCCAGCTTGTAAGAGTTCTGGGACATAAGGGAAAGCTACCGAAAATTGGCTCTGTAGACTCGCTTTGGGGACAGGAACCAATTTTTGGAATCACACCAATGAACGGCAGAAACGATAGTCAAATAATGGATGACAAAAATGCACTGGCTACGACAACAGCAGGATACTAAGTATGTTATTAGTAATGGACATACCAAGTTTCAACTTTCTAAGTGCAATAGTTCTGTATATATTAATCATTTTATAAAACTTTATATCGTTTGATATAAAATGCTCCATGCACCATATTGTAAGAAATGTTCAATATTTCTTTTTATTTATATGTTCAGAGAAGGTATATAAATAATGATAAGTATTAGTTTATTATGGGAATAATATAGTAATACAGTTATCTTGGTTTTAATTTCATGCTTTTAAGGGCACAAAATCAAAAACTAGTATCGGAATATGAAAATAAAGATAATAAAAATGGAAAAAACCAAATTTTCATTTTTTCTTCAGTTTTGTTCGAAAATTTCACCTCTGACTCCCCTTGGCATAACATAAGTTCCATTATAACGGTCACCAGATGCACATACCTGTACTTATAAAATAAAATAAAAATTTGAGTAAAAATAACAATTTTTTTTCTATCTATGTTCTACCCACAATGGGGGCAAAAAAGTAAATAAAACTGAACTTAATTACAGTTACGTTTGTTATGTTTGTTGCAGTTATTCATTTCAAGACACAAAGTCTGCTGCATCAGTTCGGAAGATAAGTACTGCTGCATTTTCAATTATTACCTTCAGCCATCACCAGTCCTTGACGGTTTGTATGTTATCCTGTATCTTCCATCACTTTGTACTAGTAAGGGAAAATATCCTTTCTCCATTTTTGCATTTGTGAGTACAGGGTGTTTTCTAATTTCAGCATCATTACACAAGTCTTTAAGGGTCTGTATGAATTAGACAGCAACAGACTTAATCAGTAAGGAAGTTCGCTTTCTCTTTTATATACTTTTCATTCACATCCTGTATTATCAGTGTGATCATATTTGAGCTGAATTAGATTTATGATGGCAGTATTGTTGAGGGATGATATGTAATCATTTATAGTGAATTCCTCTGTAGTGAAAAAAAAGTCTTCAGTAGGAATATTGAGCACATCTGTTTGTTGCAAGTCACGAAACAAATTTATTGTTGCTGGACGACTGTGTTGCCAGGTTGTATTTTCTCGTGACTGGCTGCAGACTTTTGGGGTTAACTGCGAATCTTCAGCCGCTCCATCCAACGGGTCTGAACATCTTGCAGCTTCAGCAAGGAACAAGAAAGAGGTTAGAAATATGTTCAATGATATACATTTAAGAAAATACAATATTTTAGACAAAATTACCAATTTGACAGTAAGTTTTGAAATTCCGTCTTTCTCATAGATATTAAGTAGCATTGCAGACAAGTCATTTGATGACACAAAATGGCTCCTAATGTTCATGTACAATTACTCATGTAATTTCTAAGTATGAAGGTGATGTGGTAGAAATTTTCCCAGTAAAATTGATAACCAATTCAATTGTCGACCAAATAATTGTGGATCTATGAGGAATGAGTTTCAGTGACGTGTGTTGTTGTTATCTTCATCCGCCAGATGGCAGCACCTCTATTTTGAGGTCACAAAACCAGCAGACACTCTAACCTCAAGATTTTAAACAGTCCAGGTACTTGTTTGTTTGTCAGTAACACAGTGTGTTCGTTGGAATCTGTAACAAACATTTGTTTCTAGGAACGAAATAAAAAAATACATATTTCACCATCTGAAAGGTAAAAATAAATATCGGCAATGTCTATTTTCAGCTGTATTATGACGTTCGGTAAATCTCTTTCTGATCTTGGCAACTGTAACTACAGTTCTGTTCAATCACAAAAGTTTTACAAGTGCAAATGTCCGTATGATAGAAACATGGTATACTGGTCGAATTGTTTTCCCTGACCTTTGGTTCGAGGCTCAGATTTCTCTTCCCTCTGCACATTTAAATATAATGGACAGTATTTTTAACCTAGTTTCATTTTGTTCATAACTTCCATGTAAAGAAATTCGCTTAGATGATAACATTATATACAGGGTGTCAACTGTATAAGCACAAACATTATAGTAGTGGTGGGAGTTACATTGTGATAAACTTTGTTAACATCTGAAAGTTAAAGTACAAAAAGGAAACATTTGAAGATCATCTCAGAGCTAGGGATTAGAAAATGTTTGTTGTTATAGTTTGAAGTCAAGAATGGAAAAATAAACCTAAAAAGTAGTATATAGATAACCAACAATGCTGCTTGCACACTTCACAATTATTTTTTTTTTATAAAAGAAATGAAATTTTAGGAACGAATGAGTTTTTCATTTACATAATTTCATGTAGGAAAAATAGGAAATTAATCTGTTAGCTATGCTCACTATATTCCAACTCTTATCCTTGTATTAACCATTTTGGTTACATAATAGCAATCACTAACATCAGCTCACTGCAGCCTTACTCATAATGTCTGTAATTTTCCAGGCAAGCTCTGCATATCCAGATTAATGTTTCAAGACTGCTGATGGCTGAAGAAACCGCCCGTCACTTGTCTTCGGTTTCCATAGCAGCAGCGCCGACTTTGACGTGTCTTCTTCCCATCGTATAGGTGAGAGCAGAAATAAACACAATTATTTAGCCATACAAACAAACAGATGAATGCAGCTTTAGAATGTAATGTTTTACGATAGGCGATTTTTTGTTGCATAGAATTTATACATGGACAACGATTATACCCAATGGAAAATAATTTTATTTTATTTCTCTTGGATTTGATACAATCGTAGTAGGGTAATATCAGAATCAGCCATCTTATTAGACCTAAACGCTCCCTTTGTTAGGGTCGGCTAAAGTTTCGCTATACTTTATCTTAGATTCTAATTTATCAACTGCACCACACATTATGTGATATAGCCAGAACTGAGAAGTATGTAAACTTTAATGTGCCTTTACAGAAGAGTGATATTTGGTGTTGAAAATTAGTTTGTATTTTAAAATGATTTTTGCTTTAGTACTATTTAATACGAGAAAAATTCGTACCGGCACCGGGAATCGAACACAGGACCTCTGAGCTCTGCGCCCTGAACGCTCTTTCCAACTGAGCTATGCCGGAGGCGATCCACGGGGCCGGCCGAACTCCTCTCGTAATGCTTTTTACGGCCTTTCTACCTGCATTTGAGACGATACAAGTCATAAATGCAAAAACGCATTTTTAAATGACTTTGTGGCCATATTCAACATCAGTTCGTGACAACTGCTAACAGTTAATACACACATATTCATTTGTATGAGGTCTCGCCCACCTCATTGAATATTACACGGCTAATATGAATTAGCCAATATGTATTATTACTATTTAATGTTTGTTACGTCTGTTGCAGATATTTATTTCAAGACATCGGAAGATAAGTACTGCTGGAATTTCAATTATTACCTTGAACCATCAACAGGTCCAGGACGGTTTGTATGTTATCCTGTATCTTCCATCTCTTTCTACTGATAAGGAAAAATATCCTTTCTGCATTTTTTGCATTTGTGAGTACAGGGTGTTTTATAATTTCAGCATCATTACACCAGTCTTTCAGAATTTGTATAAATAAATCTTATAACAGTCTTAATGAATGAGGAAGTTCGCTTTCTGTTTTATATACTTTTCATTCACATCCTGTATTATCAGTGTCATCATATATGAGCTGAATTAGATTTATGATGGCAGTATTGTTGACGGATGATATGTAATCAAATATGTCATTTATAGTGAATTCTTCTGTAGTGAACAGAAAGCCTTCAGCAGGATTTTCAGAGCAAATCTGTATGTTGCAAGTCACGAAACAAATTTATTGTTGTTGGACGACTGTGTTGCCAGGTTGTATTTTCTCGTGAGAGCAGACTTTCGGGGTTAACTACGGATCTTCAGCTGCTGTATCCAACGCGTTTGAACATCTTGCAGCTTCAGCAAGGAACAAGAAAGAGGTGAGAAATATGTTCAATAATATACATTTAATAAATTCGAATATTTTAGACAAAATTACCAATTTGACAGTAAGTTTTGAAATTCTTTCTTTCTAATAGATATTAAGTAGCATTGCAGGCAAGTCATTTGATGACACAAAATGGCTCCTAATGTTCAAGTACAATTACTCAAAATCATGAATGTAATTTCTAAGTGTGAAGATGATGTGGTACAAATTTTCCCCGTAAAATTGATAACTAATTCAATTGTCGAGGAAATAATTGTGGATCTATGAGGAATGAGTTTCAGTGACGTGTGTTGTTGTTATCTTCATCCGCCAGATGGCAGCGCCTCTATTTTGAGGTCACAAAACTAGCAGACATTCTAACCTCAAGATTTTAAACAGTCCAGGTACTTGTTTGTTTGTCAGTGATACAGTGTGTTCGTTGAAATATGTAACAAATATTTGTTTCTAGGGACGAAATAAAAAATACACATTTCACATATACAGGTCGAATTGTTTTCCCTGTTCTTTGGTTCGAGGCTCAGATTTCTCTTCCCTCTGCACATTTAAATATAATGGAAAGTATTTTGATCCTAGTTTCATTTTGTCCAATACCTCCACGTAAAGAAATTCGCTTAGATGATAGCATGATATACAGGGTGTAAACTATAAGCACAAACATTATAGTAGTGGTAGGAGTTACATTCTGATAAACTTTGTTAACATCTCAATGTTAAAGTACAAAAAGGAAACATTTGAAGATCATCTCATAGCTAGGGATTAGAAAATGTTTGTTGTTATAGTTTGAAGCCAACATTGGAAAAATAAATCTAAAAAATAGTATATAGATAAGCAACAATGCTGCATGTACACCTCACAATTATTTTTTATATAAAAGAAATGAAATTTTAGGAAGGAATGAGTTTTTCATTTACGTAACTGCATGTAGGAAAAATAATAAAAATATATTAATGTAGTTTTGGTGTTTTCCTTACGCATTTAGAGGGTAATTCATTTAACAAAAGTTTGGATTTGATTATCAGAAGATTAATAAATTACCCATTACATTGATGTGTTATCTATGCTCACTATATTCCAACTCTTATCCTTGTATTAATCATTTTGGTTACGTAATAGCAATCGCTAACATCAGCTCTCTGCAGCCTTACTCATGATGTCTGTAATTTTCCAGGCAAGCTGTTTGCAGATCCAGATTAACGTTTCAAGACTGGTGATGGCTCAAGAAACCGCCCGTCACTTGTCTTCGGTTTCCATAGCAGCAGCGCTGACTTTGACGTGCGTTCAGGTGGGAGCAGAAGTAAACACAGCTATTTAGCCATACGAACAAACAGATGAATGCAGATTTACAACAGTCAATTTTTTATTGCATAGAATTTATACATGGACAACAATTGTACGCAATGGAAAACAATTGAATTTTATTTCTCTTGGATTTGATACAAACGTAGCAGGGTAATATCAGAAGTAGCCATCTTAGTAGTCCTAAACGCTCCCTTTGTCAGGGTCGGCTGAAGTTTCCCTATACTTTATCTTAGATTCTAATTTATCAACTACACCACACATTATGCGATATAGCCACAACTGAGAAGTGTGTAAACTTTAATGTACCTTTACAAAAGAGTGATATTTGGTGTTGAAAATTAGATTGTATTTTAAAATGATTTTTGCTTTATTACTATTTAATACGAGAAAAATTCGTACTGGCACCGGGAATCGAACCCAGGACCATTGAGCTTTGCGCGCTGAGCGCTCTTTCCAACTGAGCTATGCCGGAGGCGATCCACGGCGCCGGCCGAACCCCTCTCGTAATGCTTTTACGGCCTTACTACCTGCATTTGAGACGATACAAGTCATACAGCAAGGGGCGCATATTTAAATGACTTTGTGGCCATATTCAACATCAGTTTATGACAACTGCTAACAGTTAATACATCACATATTCATATGTATGGGGTCTCGCCCACCTCATTGAATATTACACCGCTAATATGAATTAGCCAATATGTATTTAATGTTTGTTACGTCTGTTGTAGATATTTATTTCAAGACATCGGAAGATAAGTACTGCTGGAATTTCAATTATTACCTTGAACCATCAACAGGTCCTTGACGGTTTGTATGTTATCCTGTATCTTCCATCTCTTTCTACTGATAAGGAAAAATATCCTTTCTGCATTTTTTGCATTTGTGAGTACAGGGTGTTTTATAATTTCAGCATCATTACACCAGTCTTTCAGGATCTGTATAAATTACACAGCAACAGTCTTGATCAGTGAGGAAGTTCGCTTTCTCTTTTATATACTTTTCATTCACATCCTGTATTATCAGTGTGATCATATTTGAGCTGGATTAGATTTATGATAGCAGTATTGTTGAGGGATGATATGTAATCAAATATTATGTCATTTATAGTGAATTCATATGTGGTGAACAAAACGTCTTCAGTAGGAAGTTTAGAGCAGATCTGTATGTTGCAAGTCACGAAACAAATTTATTATTGCTGGCCGACTGTGTTGCCAGGTTGTATTTTCTGCAGACTGGAGACTTGCGGGGTTAACTGGGAATCTTCAACTGCTGCATCCAACGGGTCTGAACATCTGGCAGCTTCTGCAAGGAACAAGAAAGAGGTGAGACATATGTTCAATTATATACATTTAATAAATTACAATATTTTAGACAAAATTACCAATTTGACAGTAAGTTTTGAAATTCCGTCTTTCTCATAGATATTAAGTAGCATTGCAGGCAAGTCATTAGATGACACAAAATGGCTCTTAATGTTCATGTACAATTACTCATGTAATTTTAAGTATGAAGGTGATGTGGTACAAATTTTCCCAGTAAAATTGATAACCAATTCAATTGTCGACGAAATAATTGTGAATCTATGAGGAATGAGTTTCAGTGACGTGTGTGTTGTTATCTTCATCCGCCAGATGGCAGCACCTCTATTTTGAGGTCACAAAACCAGCAGACACTCTAACCTCAAGATTTTAAACAGTCCAGGTATTTGTTTGTTTGTCAGTAATACAGTGTGTTCGTTGAAATGTGTAAGAAACATTTGTTTCTAGGGACGAAATAAAAAATACATATTTCACCATCTAAAAGGTAAAAATAAAATTTCAGGAATGTCTATTTTCAGCTGTATTATAACGTACGGTAAATATCTTTCTGATCTTGGCAACTGTAACTACAGTTCTGTCCAATCACAAAAGTTTTGAAAGTGCAAATGATTTCTCTTCCCTCTGCACATTTAAATATAATGTTAAAACTATGGAAAGTATTTTGAACCTAGTTTCATTTTGTTCATAACTTCCATGTAAATAAATTCGCTTAGATTATAACATTATATACAGGGTGTAAACTATAAGCAAAAACATTATAGTAGTGGTGGGAGTTGCATTGTGATAAACTTTGTTCACATCTGAATGTTAAAGTACAAAAAGGAAACATTTGAAGATCATCTCATAGCTAGGGATTAGAAAACGTTTGTTGTTATAGTTTGAAGTCAACAATGGAAAAATAAACCTAAAACAATAGTATATAGATAACCAACAATGCTGCATGCACACCTCACAATTATTTTTTTATAAAAGAAATGAAATTTTAGGAACGAATGAGTTTTACATTTACATAATTTCATGTAGGAAAAATAAGAAATTAATCTGTTATCTATGCTCACTGTATTCCAACTCTTATCCTTGTATTAACCATTTTGGTTACATAACAGCAATCACTAACATCAGCTCTCTGCAGCCTTACTCATAATGTCTGTAACTTTCCAGCCAAGCTGTTTGCTGGAAGCTCTGCAGATCCTGATTAATGTTTCAAGACTGCTGATGGCTGAAGGAACCGCTCGTCACTTGTCTTCGGTTTCCATAGCAGCGCCGACTTTGACGTGCCTTCTTTCCATGGTATAAGTGAGTGCAGAAATAAACATATAAACTGATTATTACAGCTTTATAATGTAATTAGCCGTATCCGTGCGCTCCGCTGCACCTGTTAGAAATAAATATAAAATAATTACATAATTAAAATAGGACGTTTGATCCAGGGAACAACTTTTACAACAGCGCAAGATAATCTGCTTCGCTCATTACCCAATTTTTTTTGCATTGCATTTATTACATATATATTTTATGTATTTTAACACGATTCAATTGAGCATAGTTAAAATTTGAATTATAAAATAATGGATTGCTAAGCTAACGTACCATTACTGCATACTAAATCAATACACTCTCGTTGTTCGTTAATTCTCTGAGATAAACATGAATAGGTTCATAAACATTATTATAAGAAACACAGAAAATGAATACACAGAATAGCCTGTCAAGTTTTCTGTGCATGAGAAGCTATTTTAATCTTACCTGTCCTCGATTCACTCAGAAGTTACTGTAATAACATTATAGCATTATGTCCATCTAGAGAAACCACACTTTCCAATGGTGAAATAATAATTAATTATACAAATCGGTTAATTTAGCTTCTGATATTACTTCATAGAAACGCAGAAACATTCTCTGTAGGCTATGTTTAATAGCTTTCGATTGTTGTTGTCCAAGGCCCCTGTTTCGATTGTTGTTGTCCAAGGCCCCTTATAGACGAAGTCATTTGTTCTTAATTCATTGCACCGTCTTAGATGGCGTTATTTTAATTTTAAAACTCATTTATCTCATTAAATATCAGTCCTATCAAAATTTTGTAAAGAATAAAACTTATCGGAAATCATTTTTAAAGAAACTTTTGTTATGTAACATTAAAAAAAATCAATATTAAGCGAGATATTTCGATTTATTTAATTGAGGCCTCCTTATAACCCCCCTTTTAAATAATGTATTTTGAATGTCATATAGCCTAAAATCTAAGTTACAACGAACTTATTTATATTCCAATTTTCATATAAGTCGGTTCAGCCATTATCGCGTGAAAAGGTAACAAACATACAGACAGACATAGAAACAAAAATTTCAAAAATGCGATTTTCGGTTTCAGGGTGATTAATTATATATGTTAGGAGCAATTATTTTTGGAAAATCGAAAATTACCAGAAAAATTTCGGCTACAGATTTATTATTAGTATAGATGTTTTAGAACAGGCGATTTTTATTGCATAGAATTTATACATGGACAACGATTATACCCAATGGAAAACATTGAATTTTATTTCTCTTGGGTTTGATACAAGCACAGTAGGGTAATATCAGAAGCAGCCATCTTAGTAGAGCTAAACGCTCCCTTTGTTATGGTCGGCTAAAGTTTCCCTATACTTTATCTTCGATTCTAATGTATGAACTGCACCACACATTATGCGATATAGCCACAACTGAGAAGTATGTCAACTTTAATGTGCCTTTACAAAAGAGTGATATTTGGTGTTGAAAATTAGATTGTATCTTGAAATGATTTTTGTTGTTCTTGAATTCTGAAATCTTCTCTTTCAAATGATGATATGCATGGACATGATGCTATTTATAAAATTGGTAGGGGTGGAAAAATGAATATTTTAAATATATTTTCAGCAGGTTTTGCTTTCATTTATAATGGATGCTCGAAAGAATTTGTTTCTTTAAGTGACGTCATGTTCTTGTCTTTCCATTGTTGGATTTGTGAGGTCTTAACCAGTAGAGAACATAACATATAGAACATTCCTAAAATAGTTTTGTCGTCTTTACTTTTGAACCAGTCATTGTTGTCGGTGTTGGATATGTGAAGCCGAAGCTATTTGCTGGCGAAAATTCTGACCACGTTCTCCTGGGCTGTAGAAAGCGTGATGACAATTCTTTATTGGTGGGAATTATCTAGGAAACGGGATTCTGGATGTTTAAGGAGATTTTTCAATGAAAGTGATAAAAAAATTCAACTTTTAATTTTTTTACCGATAGTTTTAAGTTTAGGTTGCCAGAATTTTATTACGAAATTCCATTACGAAATGGTCGAAAATAAATATTAAATGCCATGTTGACGTGCCACCTGACTCTTCATCTTCCAAAAGTTACCGATACATAAATGTGTCCATAACTCAGAAACTAATTGATGCACTTTGCTGAGATTTTACACACTTGCTTAAATTCATATAATGTGCTTTATTTCGATGCCAGAAAACTCTTAATAGCTGGTACATTTTTCAATTAGTAAAAACGTTATTGTTGCAAAGAAAAATGTATTTAAGGAAAATTTTATTGTTTAAAGAATCATATAAGCTGACCTAAATGTTGCAAGCAACTACTTTACTCCTACAAAATAAGAGTGGATAGAATTTAATTCAGTTACCTTCAATGGCTTTTGAAAAAAAATGGTACTAAAATAAAATGAAAATTATTAAAATTCTTTAAGTCACTCTTATCCAAAATACTTTATCAATTTTCTTGAAGGTTGTCGTACATTTTCATATGTTCTCAAATATATGCACTATATTAAAATTATACAGGGTGAATCGTAAATAATTCCATTGATATCATTGGGTTATTTTTTTAAATATTTCAAACAAAAAAGTTTAATGCAATTTTGCTCGTTTTTGCTTTTTTTCCGAGATGAAAATTCTTTTATATGAAACATTTCACAGTGTGTTTTGGGAAAGCCATTGATTTAATTCCCGATATGCTCAGTCAACTTAAGAGAGCAGCGTATTATGATAATAAATGATTGAAAAAATTTTAGTTTTGTCCTTTAAATGTGCAGAAATTTGATCCGGAGAAATGTAACTTTGTAAAATTCCTTTGCAGAACGAAAAGTTGCATTTCTTTAGATCAAATTTCTGCACATTTAAAGCACAAAACTAAAATTCTTTCAATCATTTATTATCATAATACTCTGCTCTCTTAAATTGACTGAGCTTATTGGGAATTAAATCAATGGCTTACCAAAACACGCAATGAAATATTTCATATAAAACAATTTTTATCTAGAAAAGGAAGCAAAGACGAACAAATTTGTATTAAACTTTTTTGTTTGAAATATCTCAAGGAATAACCCCCTAGAATTAATGGCATTACTTACGGTTACCCTGTATAAAGAGTTAAGGAATTCTACACGCTGATCTTCCCTTGAAGAGGCCTGACGCCCGGACAGCAAGTAACTGTGTCTGCAGCCTCATATGAGGTTCGAAGTGTAGGGCGGCAGAGATGTTGCAGCTTCCAACGGCTTTGTTTCGTTAATTAGGTTATTTGTCGAACAGCTGTGTAGCGCGTGCATGCATACCAGGGGCATATCCAGCGATCTTAATGACTGTTATGCGCTCTTCGAAACTAAATTTAAAAGTTAATTTTGCTCTTAACATTTCCCTATTTTTATCCTCTCTGTCTTTGTTACATATTTTAGCATTTATTTCTTTCAGTATATTCCTCTCGTATTTAATTTTCAATTCCGTTATTTTTGTTTCATTCTCTGGTTCTTTCTTTTTCTCTTTATTCCTGCTTGCATAAAGTTAGTTTCTGTTTTTGTCCTGTTTCGTCAGTCTTTATTTATTTTCACTGCTTTTATGTTTTAGCCTATTTTATTCTTTATTTACCATTGTATTCTTTTTTACTTATTTCTCTTTTTAATTCCATTCTTCATGTTTTTTATTCATCTGTTTGTCATTTGTTTTTCTATCTTTTTCACTGTTGATTAATTATTTATTATTCCCTTCTTTAACTCTTTCATTCCTTTTTTCTTTTGCTGTCTACTTTCGTCTTTGCCTTCATCTGTCTATACGTTTATTTCTTTTATACATTTTTATTCCTAACTTCCTCTTTTCTCTGACTTTATTTCTAAGTATTTACTTCTTTTTCACATTTCTCTTCTTTATTTTTATTTGTTTTCCTTATATTTCCTTTTTATTCAACCTTTGTGCTAGAGGCTCAAATGGATAAAATGTTAACGGAAGTTTCAACATCTGACGTCATTTCCTTAGCAGCGGATTGGATTAATATGGTGATTGGTAGAGAGATAGGCTTTTATTTATCATCAGCTGGTTGTCTATGCGGATGACGTGAATATGTTAGGAGAAAATCCACAAACGATTAGGGAAAACACGGGAATTTTACTGGAAGCAAGTAAAGAGATAGGTTTGGAAGTAAATCCCGAAAAGACAAAGTATATGATTATGTCTCGTGACCAGAATATTGTACGAAATGGAAATATAAAAATTGGAGATTTATCCTTTGAAGAGGTGGAGAAATTCAAATATCTTGGAGCAACAGTAACAAATATAAATGACACTCGGGAGGAAATTAAACGCAGAATAAATATGGGAAATGCCTGTTATTATTCGGTTGAGAAGCTTTTATCATCCAGTCTGCTGTCAAAAAATCTGAAAGTTAGAATTTATAAAACAGTTATATTACCGGTTGTTCTGTATGGTTGTGAAACTTGGACTCTCACTTTGAGAGAGGAACAGAGGTTAAGAGTGTTTGAGAATAAGGTGCTTAGGAAAATATTTGGGGCTAAGAGGGATGAAGTTACAGGAGAATGGAGAAAGTTACACAACACAGAACTGCACGCATTGTATTCTTCACCTGACATAATTAGGAACATTAAATCCAGACGTTTGAGATGGGCAGGGCATGTAGCACGTATGGGCATATAGAGTGTTAGTTGGGAGGCCGGAGGGAAAAAGACCTTTGGGGAGGCCGAGACGTAGATGGGAGGATAATATTAAAATGGATTTCAGGGAGGTGGGATATGATGGTAGGGACTGGATTAATCTTGCTCAGGATAGGGACCGATGGCGGGCTTATGTGAGGGCGGCAATGAACCTTCGGGTTCCTTAAAAGCCATTTGTAAGTAAGTAAGTAAATAAAACATAGGCGAAGAAAATAAACAAAATGAGTGGAAAATCAACATGATGAAAGAAGGCAAGAGAATAAAAATGAGAAAATAAAGGGACAAGAATTAGAAGGGAATAAGGCCACCGGTGTAGCTCGGACGTTACCTGCTGACTCAAAGTTGCGTTCGGGCGCGGCTTCGATTCCCACTTGGGTTGATTACGTGGTTGAGTTTTTCCCGATGTTTTCCCCAAGCGTAAGGCGAATGTCAGATAATCTATGGCGAATCCTCAGCCTCATCCCGCCAAATACCATCTCCCTACCACCAAACACATCGACTCTAAATAATCCAGTAGTTGATACAGCGTCGTTAAATAATAAAGTAAAAAATAATGAGGCAAGTGGGAACGCGAATAAGGCGAGGAGGATAAAAAGAGGGAAGTGACATGTGGAGAGGAAGAGAAGATGAAGGATAGAAAAAGAATATCGAAGAAAATAACAAAGAGAAAAGAATGAAGGTAAAGAATAGATAAAAAGGAGAATAAATAATGGAAAGGAACAGAAGCGATAGATAATTATAAACGTGGAAGAATAAGGAAGAAGATGGAAATGAAGAGAATGGATGAAAGTAAGGCGGGGAAGGAAGGAGAGACTCTAAGGAGAGTGGAAATAGGAAGAAGAAAGACGAAAGAAGTGGAGTAAACATGAAGGACGAAGAGGACCAGGGGAAAGAAGTCATCTAGCTGGCCGCATATTTCAAGCCGATATGGATGACAAGCAGCACCTCTGAATTATGAGCACAGATAGCGCGCCAGTCGCAGCTCGCGCTTCTACTGTTTTGTATGTATTGGATTATTAATAGTTTTTGTTTTGTTATCTAAAAATATTTATGATGTTATCCAACGGGCTAACTCCGTGGATTAAAGTTGAGCTATTTGCTACCAAACAACAATGATATGCAGTACAGTGCTGTCAACATAACGGAGTGAAATACTGATTTACAAGAGAGCAAATCATAAGAAGGAAATTGAGGTGCGAGGATTGTAGGAAGACGAAAATAGGAATAAGATAATAAAAGAAGGAGGGAAAATAAGGCAATTATTAATAATGTGTGAAATGAAAGAAGAACATTAATAAGGAAACGAAAAACATTGGAAGATATGTAGCAAGAAAATGATAGAACGATATGGAGTGGAAATTAAAAATAGAATATATTAATTGGAATGTTTAACAAAAGAAAAAGGGCGTAAGAATTAAGATGAGAAAGGACAACAGAAATAAGAAATATAATATTAATTTCTATTTTCTAACGGTTGTTTACAAGGTTGTGGATTTGTTAAAATCTCCCGTAATTTTTCCATTTCTACTGACAATATAACAGTTGAATACGATGCTGCCAAATCATGGATATCATACTTGGTGCAATAAAAACAAGAATAATATTTAGAAGACCAGTTTTTTTTTGTATTCCAGCATTCCAAACAGTCTTTATCGTTAGTAAAAATCGTGTGTACTACGCCACATTATTGCACAAGTGTTGTAAAATATTACCATGGCAACTAAAACGTCATGACTTCTATTATGACGGAATAACTTATGCCATAAAGTTAACATTATGAAACGATTTGCCGATGCTATAATGTTTAATATATCATTGTTGCCATAGCAACCTCTTTCTTCCTATACCACGATATCAAACTACCCATCATTACAAATATTATGTCATTTGTTTATTAATAATTGTTTTATAATGCTGTCGCACAAACGAATAACGTATGAAACACGTTTATAATGTTATACAGTTATTGCACACGTCAAAATTATACAATTACTTTAATTCTTCATTTAACGTTCCTCGGAAATTGCCTGCCTTAAACAATGCACGGCTTTGGTTATGATTTGTAATGTCCTCACGAAGACTTGTATATTTTTATTGCCAGGTAACGTATTGCATCATTCTTTCTGAGGGTTTTTATACTATGCATTGCTGAATTAGTTGGATTTTTTCTTTATTACATAAAAGAAAGTTTACTAAAGAGTATAGTCAAGGTCAGAATTTTATTTACAATTTTGTGAAAATAGTCTAACGATTCTTTAAGCTTTGTTTTAACTATTATTCTAATTATTGCTCTTTTTGTAATAATAATGTACTTTTACTATCTGTAGAATTTCCTCAATATTATTTCGTAGGACATAATGGAATGAAAATAAACAAAATATATTTTGTCCGTAAGATAGTGCCGTTTACTAGTTGTAACACGAGGCAAGCTGAGTTGAATGTGGGTTTATTTGTTTAATATAATTTTTCCAATTCAATCTGTTATTAATATGCAAACCAACACGTATTCCCAGTAGTGGTGTGGGATATTACTGATAAGTGTGTCTATTGTTTCGAAGATTAAATTTTAGCTGGTTTTAAATTCAATTATATTAGTTTTATTAATGTTTAGTGCCAGTTTATTGACTGTTAGCCAGTCATAAATTTTAAGGATATTTATTTATTTTTTATATTTAAATGTGGCAAAATTATCTGTAATTATGGTATCCCTGCATTAGCAAATCTAAAAGGAAGCCGTGTCAAATGTTAAATGTTATGTTTTATTTAACGACGCTCGCAACTGCAGAGGTTATATCAGCGTCGCCGGATGTGCCGGAATTTTGTCCCGCAGGAGTTCTTTTACATGCCAGTAAATCTACTGACATGAGCCTGTCGCATTTAAGCACACTTAAATGCCATCGACGTGGCTCGGGATCGAACCCGCAACCTTGGGCATAGAAGGCCAGCGCTAGACCAACTTGCCAGCTATGTCTCCTATATGCTTTCAGGAATGTTTGTCCAAACATTTTTTCGTCCAATACAATATTTCATCCAGATTTCTTTGACCAACACATTTAAGTCCAGTGGAATAAGTCCATAGCATTTTAGTCCAAGAGTAAATTTTAACCCACAAAAATTTAGTCCAATATACAAATTGTCCAATCGTGATTGATTTTGGATATTCAGACACTACAAGCACATTTTAAACAGATGCCAACAACAAAATACAAAGTAATAGAGAACTCAAAAATGGACAGGCGTTGCTAGGGAAATGCCTACATCAGTTTTACTTAAAATTATCAGGTAAGATAGCGGAAGACATGCCAAAACAAAGTGAAATAGGGAGAGAAGTTCGACAAGGATGCCCTTTATCACCTACCCTGTTCAACATCTTGTACTTGGAGGATTTAGTGAAGAACTATTTTCAGGACATGGGAGGAGTGATAGTAGGAGGAAGAAGAATAAAGTGCATAAGATTTGCTGATGATATGGCGTTGTTAGCAGAAGAGGAGACGATACTAAGGGATATGCTACTGGAGCTAAATGACAGCTGTGAGCAGTATGGGATGAAGATAAATGCAAACAAGACGAAGACCATGGTTATAGGAAGAAAAATAAAGAAGGTAAACGTGCGAATACTAAATGAGGCAGTAGAGCAAGTGGACAGCTTCAAATACTTGGGGTGTACTATAAGCAGTAACATGAGCTGCTGCCAGGAAGTCAAAAGGAGGATAGCAATGGCCAAGGAAGCTTTTAATAGAAAAAGGAGCATCTTCTGCGGACCTCTGGAAAAAGAACTAAGGAAGAGACTAGTGAAGTGCTTTGTGTGGAGTGTGGCATTGTATGGGGCAGAAACATGGACATTACGACGAAGTGAAGAGAAGCGACTAGAAGCATTTGAAATGTGGATATGGAGAAGAATGGAGCGTGTGAAATGGACAGACAGAATAAGAAATGAAGCTGTGTTGGAAAGAGTGGGTGAAGAAAGAATGATGCTGAAACTGATCAGGAAGAGGAAAAGGAATTGGCTGGGTCACTGGCTGAGAAGAAACTGCCTACTGAAGGATGCACTGGAAGGAATGGTGAACGGGAGAAGAGTTCGGGGCAGAAGAAGATATCAGATGATAGACGACATTAAGATATGTGGCTCGTATGCGGAGACTAAGAGGAAGGCAGATAATAGGAAAGACTGGAGAATGCTGGGTTTGCAGTGAGAAACCTTCACTTGTACAGAATACTTGTGAATGAATGAATATTGACCCTTGTGGAATTCACTATGAACATTTCAAAGCAGTTAGTGAACGCGTTGATTTCAGCTTTACTCAAACCCGTGCCTCTAGCAGTTCTTGCAGTTCCCTACTCTAGTTAGCCCTCCTTACTTGGCGTCTCGTTCATGAATGGACCGGTTTCGACCTCATATTGATGTGACGTGGTAGTTGTACTCCACAGCTGGGTTCTGTGTTCGACCTCTGACCTTTCGCTGCGAGAAAGAGGGCAGGCTTTGCGTGTATTCAGACGGTCCGTATCTCAATTTTCACTGCTTGCCAGCCCGATCAAAACTGGTTCAACTGAAGGATGTTTATCAAATGGATCTTACTTTCGAATCCCGGTAGGTTTGTAATAAAACGCATACTAACAGATCGCTTCAAATGAATCTGTTGTTTGAGCTATTTTCCTTCCGCCATGGATTCTTTTGTCCGAATGTACTTACATAGAGGTGCCAGCTTTCACGGATTTCCTCCCGTTATTGCGGAAAAAGGAAAATTAATTAGCAATGAAGTGAATATTACCTGGAAAATATAAAATTTAATCTATTCCGCAGATAGAAAACGAGAGAAAATATGTCAACAATACTTGCTTATATTAAATTACATAAGTTAGGTCAGATGCAACAGTGTTCATGAGTAGAATGGTTATATACAATAAAAGTAATTTGATACAGTTGTATGAACACTTTTTAATGATTGAATAAAATTAATAAAATCGGTTAAAAACCATACATGTTTCGGAGGAATGCTCGTCCATCTTCAGTGGTAGTACCACGACGCTGGTCAGTCTTCCTTAAGCTACGTTACGCGGTCGTACATCCACACCAGCGTCGTGGTACTACCACTGAAGATGGAAGAGCATTCCTCCGAAACATGTATCGTTTTTAACGGATTTTATTAATTTTATTCAATCATTAAAAAGTGTTCATATAACTGTATCAAATCACTTTTATTGTATATAACTATAAATACTTGCTTATAGTTTTGTGCGCAATATTTGGCAGCAGTGTGAGTGAAATCCTCATTTCGTTCGCTGCAACATGGTCGCTCTTTCAACTATTTGTTACTTTTTTCAAGTTATTATTTGGTTACTCTTTCAAATTCTAGTAACTTTGTTACTTTTCGCTGGGATTGGGGAAATACTTCTGACACTATTCACTATTGAGGTAAATTATTTTTCTTATTGTTTTCTGGTTTACAAAATGGATGATACATATACAGGGTGTAAACTGCAAGAAAAAATGTACAGTTGGTAGACCATAAATAACTGACGAAAAAAGCAAATGTTGTTTGGCTGTAGGTGTCATGGTTTTGCCAGAAAAAAGATGTGTATCTGTTAGTCTAATGTTTTTGGAAAAGAGAATACACAGTCGAAAATCGACCGGTGTTATTCCCAATCACACAAGAGTTCCTGTCTTTGGCAAGGTATGCATTCCCTTCTTAGATTGCATACCTAGAAAAGACAAGGTGCAACAATTACAGCTGGAGGAACAGGAAGAAGAAGAAGAAATAAGCAAAAAGATGGAAGAAGAAAGTAAGAAATATAAAGGGAAAAGGATAGAAGAGCTAGAAATAGGCTTCAAAAGAGGTATAGAGCATTCCACGTTAACAAAATAGGATTAGTTTTATGGCCTTGCCTAATACAATGTCATTGCTATGTGGTAGGTAGGCGTTTCTATGGAAACTGGTCATTTGATGGAATAGCCCCGTATGCTCAATGCTTTTTCTTAACGTGGAATCAATTGGAAACAAGTGACAAGCTTTTTGTAGCAGGTCAGTCTGAGTTAGAAAAGGTTTTGAACAGAAATGATCCTGAAGAAGCAAAGGTTGCTCGAATGTAATTCTACAAAGAATGGGAGTCATGAAAGAAGAGAAGATAATGTGTGAAAGAGCAGAACAAATACAAAATAATTTAGATAAGAAAAACAATATCTTATTACCATTTTTTAAAGTAAATTTAATTCTGTTTTTCATATTTATTTACGGTAGTTTTACTGTTCATATATTTGCAATAAATATACACTTAATGTGGTTTGTTTTCAAGCTTTCGCAAATTGTTCAAATAATAATAATAAAAAATATTAAGTGGGTGGATCGGATGGCTATAAGGGGTGATGTGGAGGCCATTAATAAAAATTTTTAAATGCATTTTGTCATTTACTTTTTAATGAAAGTTGAGTTGCTTTTTGGTTACTTTTTTAAATTCTGGTGGCTTTACAACTTTTTGTTATTGTATTACTGAGTTGCAACCCTCCTGTTGCTAATCTCTGGTGTTATTTCGTCGGCGTGTGACGTACTTTGGGAATAAGACGAATGAATTAGGCATTCTTTGTTCGGCTTTTATCTGTTACATATTACACTGTAAGTGATTGTTATTCCCTGTATTTTAATTTACAGTTATTGGTTTTCTGAAAAGAAGCCTGTTAAGTTCTCAACCTGTATATACAAAGTTACATTTGTTCGGATCAAATTTCTGCACATTTAAAGGACAAAACTAAAATTCTTTCAGTCATTTATTATCATAGTCTAATACTTTGCTCTCTTAAATTGACTGAGCATATTGGGAATTAAATCAATGGCTTACCAAAACACGCAATGAAATATTTCATATAAAACAATTTTTATCTCGAAAAAGAAGCAAAATTTTATTAAACTATTTTCTTTAAAATATCTCAAAGAATAACCCCCTGGAATTAATGACATCATTTACGGTCCACTCTGTATAATATGGTTCACATCTGACTTCTTCGAAAAGGGGGGTGAGTAAGTTGGTATTGCAGATAACCCACTTCAAAGGTTGGCACCTCTGTGTAGTAAATTCGAACCCACTCGTAATTTAGAAACTCACCCGGTGACGTTGAAGGTACGGTGCTTGAGTTCGTATCCATGGTAGGCTATGAGTTTTCGTTCTCGACCAATGGTGATGCATTTGTAGGCAGGAAACATGCCACATGCGGTTTAGCCTAGTAATGAAATATAAAGCCGTTGGTCCCATTCAGTAGATTTACGTCCTGTTCAAGATCCCGCCATTACTAATAGACCTCTAGTAGTGCGGATTTATAGTGTGGTTGGTCGCACACCCATATGTGCAATGACGTCGTAAAGCAAGGTGCATAAATTGATAACAATGAAGCTGACAACAGTTGAGCAACGACTTCATTGTCAGCGTTGGCCGTGATAAGAGCGGTTGGTTCGTAAGCCATTGAAAGTTGTGGGAATGTAACATTCTGACATAGCTGAGGTTATAATGCAACGACATCATTTTTATGTTTATTATAAAACTAGCCGTACCCGTGCGCTCCGCTGCACACGTTAGAAATAAATATAAAGTAATTACATAATTAAAATAGGACGTTTGATCCAGGGAACATTCGTGTTTGATAGAAGGATAAATCGTTTAATATGTTACTTAATTTAAATTGCATTTAAATAATTAAAATGCGATCATTTTGGTCCAGAGACACTCATTTGGTGCAATGACAATTCCTTTAACATGTTTCTTAATCTTTATTACATGCAACCATAGTTTAATGAAGATTGACATATCATTTAGTTTCAATGTGTATACTTTATATTACTTGCTATATGTTTCAGAAGTTACTGTAATAACATTGTAGAATTATGTCCATCTAGAGAAACTACACTTTCCAATAATTAAACAATTAATTAGCTTCCGATATTACTTCATACAAACATAGAAACATTTTCTGTAGGCAATGTTTAATAGCTTTCGATTGTTGTTGTCCAATGCCCCTTACAGACGAAGTCATTTGTTTTTCTTTCAGTACAGATGGCGTTGTTATTGTAATTTTAAAACTCATTTATCTCATTAAATATCAGTGCCATCAAAATTTTGTATAGAATAAAACTTATCGGAAATTATGTTTAAAGAAACATTTGTCATGTAACATTTTTCATGAAAATTAATAATAAGCGAGATATTTTGGTTTATTTAATTCAAGCTCCCTTATAACCCCCCTTTTAAATAAAGTATTTTGAATGCCATATAGCCTAAAATGTATGTTGCAATGAACTTAATTTATATTCCAATTTTCATATAAATCGGTTCAGTCATTACCGCGTGAAAAGGTAACAAACATCCAGACAGACATACAAACAAAAATTTCAAAAAAGCGATTTTCCGTTTCAGGATGGTTAATTATACATGTTAACACCAATTATTTTTGGAAAATCGAAAATTACAGAAAAATTTTGGCTACAGATTTATTATTAGTATAGATACAGGGCTTTCATTTCAATATTTCCCAGTCCAAAAACTAATTATTTAAATTGAATTCAATTTAAACAAAAAACACGTCGATTTAGATATTGAGGGGCAAGTCTGAAACAGACTTAATTGCATTTGAGATTTCACTCCCTACCGCCAGCCTCTCTTAATTCGAAATTTGAAATGGCACCTCTATATTTCTATGCTTAACAATGGAAGACTATTCAATTGTTTATACACGTCATTCGTTCGTTTTCACATCTTTTGTTTTCTATGGTTGCCTGGCAACCTGTATTTTTGTTATTATCAGTTGATTGTAGAATGAAACACAGTTTATTTTGTATACTTTCCTAAATTTAATCAATAAGGATGATTTCTGTTCTCTCTTGAAGGGTATACACCATTTTAAAATAATTTAATGCACAAACACAGCTATTACATAAAATGCTCGATAAGTTTTTGTAGATTTATTCTCTTCAGCTCTAATCAACAATAACAACAATTCAGGTTGCCAGGCGACGATAGAAAACAAAAGATGCGAAAACAAATTAATGATGTGTATAAACAATTGAATAGTGTTTCATAGTTAAGTATACAAATATAAGGGTGCCATTTGAAATTTCAAAGTGGGGGAGGCTGGGGGTGGGGGGTGAAATCTAAAATGCAATTAAGCCTGGTTTAAGACTTCCCCCTCAATATCCAAATCGACGTGTTTTTTGTTTAAATTGAATTCAGTTTACATAATTAGTTATTTAGACTGGGAAGTTTTGAAATGAAAGCCCTGTGTGACGCGATAGCATTGCAGTCCAAAAACTGCACATCCTTGGGGCTCTAGAAGAGTCCCGCCATAATACCAGTTTCATACCAGAGGCCTCCTCCCCACAAACACTCACTTATTATGAATACAATCCTCCCCACGCAAAGATGTCCCGCCTTTCATGCGTGTACAACATTTCTCCATTAGTTTAGTGTGTCATGTGGACGCCAATCAGGAAAACAGAGATTTAAGATTGTCATTTGTTCATCTGATTGTCATGTTGTAAAAGAGGCATTTCCAGGAGTGGCAGTGACGTCAACATCAGATATGTTTACCTGCCACGTAGAGGTAGTAAAAACCTTAACCAAAATCGTATACTGTACCTAATATCACCCAGTGTTGAATACAGAGTGAAGGGTAATGACATTGATTTCTAAGGAAGAGACTAGTGAAGTGCTTTGTGTGGAGTGTGACATTTTATGGTGAAGAAACATGGACATTACGACGAAGTGAAGAGAAGCAACTAGAAGTATTTGAAATGTGGAGAAGGTTGGAGTGTGTGAAGAAAGAATGATGCTGAAACTGATCAGGAAGAGGAAAAGGGATTGGCTGGGTCACTGGCTGAGAAGAAACTGCCTACTGAAGGATGCACTGGAAGGAATGGTGAACGGGAGAAGAGTTCGGGGCAGAAGAAGATATCAGATGATAGACGACATTAAGATATATGGATCACATGAGGAGACTAAGAGGAAGGCAGAAAATAGGAAAAATTAGAATATGCTGGATTTGTAGTGAAAGACCTACCTTTGGGCAGAACTCTATGAATGAATACCAGAGACAATAGGGTTCCTTCAAATATTATAGTCTTGGGGCATGTTTGAATTTTTTAATAATTATTCTAAAATTTGTTTCTCCTCTCTTAAAATGATATGTAGGTCAGAATAATTTCAGTGTATTTGAATAGATCTGATAGGCTAACATTAGGTATTATACTCTAACATTTTCAAGATAGCGTGAAAATGTCACAAGTCTAGATCAAATATTATTTTTCTGTACGAACAGTACAAATATCTTGGAAAATGTGGCTTTCGGAAAACAGCATTTAATGTGAAATGTTATTGGCCATTATGGAGCCATGTTTGAATAAGATATTTATTGAATACAAAAATACTCTCGATAAGTTATTACACATAAAACTGTTCAGAAAAGAACGTCCTTTAATATAAACAGATAAGAATATAATTTTTTTACCCTGTTAGTGACCAACACTGCGACATATTACATTCCACACTTTCTATTTTGTTCTCTGTCTCAACCGCCACAGACCTCTACGAGTTTCACAACACGTCCTTCAGCCTCTTCTGTAGCCTGAACTATAAGTGAACATGTTAGGGTCAGGGAGAGGAAGCCAGAAACTTTTCTTCCATTAGGATCGCGTTACAAACGATTATGTAGAACATAAATTACACTGACGTCATTCGAATTTGCTCGCCATGGAAATGTTTACATCATATCTGTTAAACACAACAATGTGAACGAATTCATTGCTCTGCTAAAGTTGAGACCGCATATAAATATAACCTAATTGGAAGAGTTTATTATAATTCATGGGGGTGTGATTGAAATATACATATTTTTAAAAGTGATGTTATTCAGATGTGCTTTGTCATAGACACGAAACAGACGCGTACACAATACATGCGTAACTGTAGTAAGTTAGTACAAGCTGGGATACAGATGGTAAATAACAGTTATAATATATAGGGGATATCCTGATGTGATTATATACAGTTAATTGTTCATTGTCTGTGGTTGAAACACAGTTACTTACTTGTTCTCTTAACAGTACTTTCTATTATTATTATTATTATTATTATTATTATTATTATTATTATTATTATTATTATTATTATTATTATTATTATTGCGAGTGACGTGAATATGTTAGGAGAAAATCCACAAACTATTAGGCAAAGCTCGGGAATTTTACTTGAAGCAAGTAAAGAGATAGGGTTGGAAGTAAATCCAGAGAAGACAAAGTATATGATTATGTCTCGTGACCAGAATATTGTACGAAATGGAAATATAAAAATTGGAAATTTATCTTTTGAAGAGGTGGAGAAGTTCAAATACCTGGGAGCAACAGTAACAAATATAAATGATACTCGGGAGGAAATTGAACACAGAATAAATATGGGAAATGCCTGTTATTATTCGGTTGAGAAGCTTTTATCATCCAGTCTGCTGTCAAAAAATCTGAAAGTTAGAATTTATAAAGCAGTTATATTACCGGTTGTTCTGTATGGTTGTGAAACTTGGACTCTCACTTTGAGAGAGGAACAGAGGTTAAGATTGTTTGAGAATAAGGTTCTTAGGAAAATATTTGGGGCTAAGAGGGATGACGTTACAGGAGAATGGAGAAAGTTACACAACACAGAACTGCACGCATTGTATTCTTCACCTGACATAATTAGGAACATTAAATCCAGACGTTTGAGATGGGCAGGGCATGTAGCACGTATAGGCGAATCCAGAAATGCATATAGTGTTAGTTGCGAGGCCAAAGGGAAAAAGACCTTTAGGGAGGCCGAGACGTAGATGGGAGGATAATATTAAAATGTATTTGAGGGAGGTGGGATATGATGGTAGAGACTGGATTAATCTTGCACAGGATAGGGACCGATGGCGGGCTTATGTGAGGGCGGCAATGAACCTGCTGGTTCTCTAAAAGCCATTTGTAAGTATTATTATTATTATTATTATTATTATTATTATTATCATCATCATTGTTATTATTACCATTTTATTGTTATTATAATTATTATTATTATCATTGTTATTACTCGTATTATTATTATAATTATGATCATTGTTATTATTCTCATTATTATCATTATTATTATTATCATCATTATTATTATTATTATTGTTATTACTCGTATTATCATTATTATAATTATTATTATCATTGTTATTATTATTATCATTATTATTATCATTGTTATTATTATTATTATCTTTATTATTATTATCATTATTATTATCATTATTATCATCATTATTATTATCATTGTTATTATCATCATTATTATTATCATTGTTATTATCATTATTATTATCATTATTATTATTATTATTATTATTATTATTATTATTATTATTATTATTATTATCATCATCATTGTTATTACCATTTTTATTGTTATTATAATTATTATTATTATCATTGTTATTACTCGTATTATTATTATAATTATGATCATTGTTATTATTCTCATTATTATCATTATTATTATTATCATCATTATTATTATTATTGTTATTACTCGTATTATCATTATTATAATTATTATTATCATTGTTATTATTATTATCATTGTTATTATTATTATTATCATTATTATTATTATCATTATTATTATTATTATTGTTATTACTATTATTATTGTTATTATTATTATTATTATTATTATTATTATTATTATTATTGTATAATTAACTGTTATTCCAGTCCATTCATTAGCAACATTTAAATTTTACATCAAATTGTATCTATTTATCCTAATTCTGGTTAACGTATTAAGCAATCTTAGAAATTTCCTTAAATCTCATGTCACTCTTTTATTAAAACTGTTAAAGTTAATAAACAAAAATTTACCACTAGAATGGAAGAAAGTGCCCGCAAAATTTTGATCCTCAACCTTTGATAGTTTCTGAGAAAAAGGGGCAGTTGTGAGATGAATTGTTTTCATAATATTTTTCACATTAAAAATTTAAAAAGCAATCAGTGCAGATCCATACAAACTTACGAAATATTTGGGTGTTTAATTTGTATAGTTTTGAGGCCAATTCAAACAACCCTGAAAATCCGTTCTGGGGTTCGAATAAGATTTACTGCTGAAATGAAATTATTCTTTGCACTACATCACAGCGGATTGCAATGGCCAGCAATTATAGCACATTAATGAAGATACTCGCAAAATGGACAGCGTTTACAAATCCGGGTACTTGAAACGCAATATTGGAGCATATTTGTGGCGCTCTCAAAATGGAGGAATCCCTCTCTTTGTATATCATCCAGCGAAATCAATTCAGGCAGATGTGTACGTGAATGCGTGTCCACTCATCTACAAAATTCGCTCCGCAGATATAGTAGTGGGCTTTGGATTTGCGCTGGCTCCTGTAATCGCTGGGCCAGCTGAGAAATAGCTCAGCTCTTCTGAAAGCGGTCCAGGACCCTGGATTTTGTGGAGGCCACACTTCGCCTGCTTTATTCCTTCTGGTCCAGTTCCTTTATAATAAAATTTCATACGTGGAAAGTGTGTTTGACTGTATTCTGATGTGCAGGGGGCCATGACTTACAGAGTAAAACATTTGAAAAACGATGAACTTACATGCAGCTAAAATTTGTACATCAGGAATAGGTCTAGTTATTAATATCTTTTCTACGATTTCTGTTACAGTCTCCAGATTTTGACAGAAGTAATTTCAAGATTTGTAATATTGAAAACGCAGTTTTTAGTACACTGTCTGCCTGTATACGGCGATATCCTCTAAACTATTAGATTTTCGACATAATTATTATCTACGAGATAGTCAAAAATTTCAATAAAACTATGGCACTATATTTAAAATATGTGTTTTTATGTGAAATAAATTAAAAATATATGCTCAGGTGGTCTTGTCCGAAACTATAAACACAATTACGAGTTTCTATTAAGGTGCAAATACTTACTTACTTACTTACTTACCGGCTTTTAAGCAACCCGGAGATTCATTGTCTCCAGTCCCTATCATCATATCCCACCTCCCTCAAATACATTTTAATACTATCCTCCCATCTACGTCTCGGCCTCCTCAAAGGTCTTTTTCCCCTCCGGCCTCCCAACTAACACTCTATATGCATTTCTGGATTTGCCCACACGTGCTACATGCCCTGCCCATCTCAAACGTCTGGATTTAATGTTCCTAATTATGTCAGGTGAAGAATACAATGCGTGCAGTTCTGCGTTGTGTAACTTTCTCCATTCTCCTGTAACTTCATCCCTCTTAGCCACAAATATTTTCCTAAGCACCTTATTCTCAAACACTCTTAATCTCTGTTCCTCTCTCAAAGTGAGAGTCCAAGTTTCACAACCATACAGAACAACCGGTAATATAACCGTTTTATAAATTCTAACTTTCAGATTTTTTGACAGTAGACTGGATGACAAAAGCTTCTCCACCGAATAATAACAGGCATTTCCCATATTTATTCTGCGTTTAATTTCCTCCCGAGTGTCATTTATATTTGTTACTGTTGCTCCCAGGTATTTGAACTTCTCCACCTCTTCAAAAGATAAATTTCCAATTTTTATATTTCCATTTCGTACAATATTCCCGTCATGAGACATAATCACATACTTTGTCTTTTACGGGATTTACTTCCAAACCTATCTCTTTACTTGCTTCCAGTAAAATTCCCGTGTTTTCCCTAATCGTTTGTGGATTTTCTCCTAACATATTCACGTCATCCGCATAGACAAGCAGCTGATATAACCCGTTCAATTCCAAACCCTCTCTGTTATCCTGGACTTTCCTAATGGCATACTCTAGAGCAAAGTTAAAAAGTAAAGGTGATAGTGCATCTCCTTGCTTTAGCCCACAGTGAATTGGAAACGCATCTGACAGAAACTGACCTATACGGACTCTGCTGTACGTTTCACTGAGACACATTTTAATTAATCGAACTAGTTTCTTGGGAATACCAAATTCAATAACAATATCACATAAAACTTCTGTCTTAACCGAGTCATATGCCTTTTTGAAATCTATGAATAACTGATGCACTGTACCCTTATACTTCCATTTTTTCTCCATTATCTGTCGAATACAAAATATCTGGTCAATAGTTGATCTATTACAAATAACATATTTATTTACCTAAGAATCCTAGCCCTATTAATGACATTACTTATGGATCACTCTGTATGTAAATCCGATTAACTCCGAAATATTTGCAGCTATACCCCCATCACTCTGGTCACATCTACTTGAGGGCTGTAATGTACGAATGGAGCCCTTTTAGTAAATCCAAGAATAGCTTGTTTGCTTTTACGCTACACAGTAGATTATTTAATTGAATTTCTTTCTAGGAATTACACAGTAAATAGTGATGTCTGTGGGGACACGGCACAGGAATTAAATTAACCTTTTAATGGGAAAGTTGTGTCTTCCTTTGACATCGATTATTTTCCCCTGTTGATCAAAAGTGCAGCGTAACTATTTAAAAGTATTGATTCCCATTTCGCTGGAAATAGTTTACATTGCAAACTGCAGATGTCTCTGGAGATGCCGATCAAACATCGTGCAAGTCCTGGCCGCTGTATGTAAATCGGAAGGCTTCTGCGGTCCACGGCAGACTGTGTTCAGAGATGTGGTTCGCACCCACTTGGAAGCCTCTGCATATCCACGGTCAAGACTTCCAGTGGCAAAGCGACACAAGTGATCTGGGAAGTCATTTCAGATGTGATATGTTAACATAACTGTACAGGGTGTTTCATATACAACTTTCGAGGGCGTATTTCACTACTCATTCTACAGGGTGATTCACGAGGATTTACCGTCCCTTACGTAGCTTATTTCCGAAGACATTCTGATCAAAAATGTCATATCAACATATGTCCTTACTTACTTACTGGCTTTTAAGGAACCCGGAGGTTCATTGCCGCCCTCACATAAGCCCGCCATCGGTCCCTATCCTGAGTAAGATTAATCCAGTCTCTATCATCATATCCCACCTCCTTCAAATATATTTTAATATTATCTTCCCATCTACGTCTCGGCCTCCCTAAAGGTCTTTTTCCCTCCGGCCTCCCAACTAACACTCTATATGCATTTCTGGATTCGCCCATACGTGCTACATGCCCTGTCCATCTCAAAAGTCTGGATTTAATGTTCCTAATTATGTCAGGTGAAGAATACAATGCGTGCAGTTCTGTGTTGTGTAACTTTCTCCATTCTCCTGTAACTTCATCCCTCTTAGCCCCAAATATTTTCCTGAGAACCTTATTCTCAAACACCCTTAACCTATGTTCCTCTCTCACAGTGAGAGTCCAAGTTTCACAGCCATAAAGAACAACCGGTAATATAACTGTTTTATAAATTCTAACTTTCAGATTTTTTGACAGCAGACTGGATGATAAAAGCTTCTCAACCGAATAATAACAGGCATTTCCCATATTTATTCTGTGTTTAATTTCCTCCCGAGTGTCATTTATATTTGTTACTGTTGCTCCAAGATATTTGAACTTCTCCACCTCTTGAAAAGATAAATTTCCAATTTTTATATTTCCATTTCCATTTGTCCTAATCTCAATATTTTCAGAATTACACTAATATGAAGTTGTTAGTAAAATAGCATTATTATTTAGTTTTAAGGGTAAAATAATATTACAGATAATGAACTATACAGGAGTGTCATTTCTTTGATCAGATAGCATTCTGAAGCTAAAAATGTGTTGTGAATTCCATAGTTGTTTCATACAGAATTGTTTTTTTTTATTTTGAACTACAAAATTACACATTCTTACGCATTTATCACAACAATTATTACAAATCACGCCTTCTTGTAAATTCTTTAAGGGTTCGCTTGCATGTCTTGACCTCCTGGGGAATGGAGAATGCGAACAAAAGACTGGATTGTTGCTCCTGAAAGCGACACAGACTAGAATTCGGTTGTTGAAGTTTATGATGCCAATTAACAAGCTATTCAGTTATACATTTTTGTGCCTGTTTGTATGTTAGGTTAAAATATATTAACTTATATAATGTGTTTTGTTTGCGTCATTTTCATATTAATCTGTGTTGTTTTGGAGGGTGATTGTATCTAATCATAGTTGATTTTTTTTAAATTTTATTGGGTTACTTTACGACGCTGTATCAACACCTAGGTTATTTAACGTCTGAATGAAATGAACGTGATAATGCCGGTGAAATGAGTCCGAGGTCCAGCACCTAAAGTTACCCAGCATTTGCTCGTATTGGGTTGAGGGAAAACCCCGGAGAAAACCTCAACCAAGTAACTTTCCCCGACCGGGATTCGAACCCGGGCCACCTGGTTTCGCAGCCAGAAGCGCTGACCGTTACTGCACAGGTGTGGACTAATCATAGTTGAGGGGGGCGATACCTACACAGTAGGACTTGTTTTACAGAGCACGTACGGCCAAAAGACCCGTGCATTGGATTTAAGAGAAAATTATGTTGGTGTATGCAGGGATTCCCAACCAGTGTGTTGTGTCGCGAAATTTTGATATTTAAAAATAAATTTTATGCGATCCAGAAAGTCCCTTTACAACACATTTTTATTTGCAACTAGCCGTACCCGTGCGCTCCGCTGCACCCGTTAGAAATAAATATAAAGTAATTACATAATTAAAATAGGACGTTTGATCCAGGGAACATTCGTGTTTGATAGAAGGATAAATCGTTTATTATGTTCCTTAATTTAAGTTGAATTAAAAAATTAAAATGCGATCATTTTGGTCCAGAGACACTCATTTGGTCATAAAAATTAGTTTAGGAAATACAGGAAACGAATGTACAGAATAGCCTATCAAGTTTTCTGTGCATGAGAAGCTATTTTAATCTTACCTGTCCTCGATTCACTCAGAAGTTACTGTAATAACATTATAGCATTATGTCCATCTAGAGAAACTACACTTTCCAATGGTGAAATAATAATTGATTATACAAATCGGTTAATTTAGCTTCCGATATTACTTCATAGAAACACAGAAACATTATCTGTAGGCTATCTTTCATAGCTTTCGATTGTTGCTGTCCAAGGCCCCTTATAGACGAAGTCATTTGTTTTTTAATTCATTACACGGCCTTAGATGGCAGTTATTTTAATTTTAAAACTCATTTATCTCATTAAATATCAGTCCTATCAAAATTTTTCAAGGAATAAAACTTATCGGAAATTATTGTTAAATATACTTTTGTTATGTAACATTTTTCACAAAAATCAATAATAAGCGAGATATTTCGATTTATTTAATTCAGGCCCCTTATAACCCCCCTTCTAAATAATGTATTTTGAATGCCATATAGCCTAAAATCTAAGTTACAACGAACTTAATTTATATTCTAATTTTCATCGAAATCCGTTCAGCCATTATCGCGTGAAAAGGTAACAAACATACAGACAGACAGACAGAGATACAAACAAAAATGTCAAAAAAGCGATTTTCGGTTTCAGGGAGATTAATTATATATGTTAGGACCAATTATTTTTGGAAAATCGAAAATTACCAGAAAAATTTCGGCTACATATTTATTATCAGTATAGATGAAGTCTTAGTTATGACACATTTTATTTTGAGACAGACTGTACCAATGAAACGTGAACACCTGCAACAATGCTCGTTCAGTTTAGCATTACCCCTCTTCGTAGCAGGAGGGTTAACAATTACTACAAATTATATTTTTATTTTTGCTGAGGATATCGCTAAAAGCTGACAATTAGAAGAAATAAAATCATACTATCATTTTACGCATATTAAACTACTGAAAAACGATAAAAACCAACATTTTATTTTTTTGTCAAAATTCGGTGTTCAGGCTCCCCTTATCTATACGACAGGCAGGATGAGTTGTCTCAATTTAAGGAGACTAGGCAGTTTTCTGTGAGATGACTCTAATAAAATATGACCCGATGGATACTGGGGATATTATTATTTTGGGAAGGGTGAAGTATTGTTGTCTGTGAGAGCCTGGGTTGTATTTCACCATCAGACAGGATGTTGGGGTGTTTCGTGTATTAGATGGGCTGGGGTTGAGTTCTTATCCTGAGCCTCGATCAGGCAATACTGTAGATGTTTGTCGCTTTACAAGTCACTCCCAGGACATGTTCTATGCCGCCAGTAACCAAGTTCGGATACGTTAGTCCAAATTGGAAAAGCTCATGTTTCATCTCTGATACCATGGAAACAGAAGCGATAGTTTTTCACGCTGTCCGTCCCGCTCTATTCTCCTTTCGATGGAGAGGACGGGTGAAAATTTTTTAACTTTTGGTTAAAAATAACATTATTTGCTATTGTTTTGGTAGAAGATGAAGTTAAGATGCTTACTTTACATTTTATCGAAGTTTTAAACCCTGCAGCGGGTGTGTCCTTAATTACGCCATCTCTAAAATGCTGTGCTCCTTAAGTTTAAAATACGTGGAAACTTCTAAACCCATTTTCCCATACTTCTTCCTTGCCCACTTCTTTGAAGTATAGTTTATAAAGTTATGTTGGCATTTTTTTTAAAATAAAATGATCATTTAATAAAAGATAAAATATATGCATACATATATAGTGTTCTGCCCAAGGGCAGGTCTTTCACTGCAAACCCAGCATTCTCCAGTCTTTCCTATTTTCTGCCTTCCTCTTAGTCTCCTCATATGATCCATATATCTTAATGTCGTCTATCATCCGATATCTTCTTCTGCCCCGAACTCTTCTCCCGTTCACCATTCCTTCCAGTGCATCCTTCAGCAGGCAGTTTCTTCTCAGCCAGTGACCCAGCCAATTCCTTTTCCTCTTCCTGATCAGTTTCAGCATCATTCTTTCTTCACCCACTCTTTGCAGCACACATATTTCAATATATTTTCATATTTGAATAATTTACTGTATAACAGGCTATCAGTATTAAATAAACAATCACTTTTCACTTCGTGGTTCTTTAAAATCTTCACTTTTTTCATACCGTACCGTTATATCTATGTTAAGGAAGCATTTCGGGACAATTCTATATTATAAAAAACTTTTTCGTTGTCCGTGTTCCCTGTCACATCTGAAAATTAGTAACATTTATTCTGATACACCCTGTATATAGTATAAGTATAATGTAGAGTTACTGAAATATAAAGTTTACAATGTTATACTTTATAGCATGATTCAATGTTTAGGGAACGAGTGAAGCGAGTTTCCTAATTTTGTCGTCTGCAATAACTGTATAGCATTATAAACGTGTTTCAAACGTTTTTTCTTGTACCAGAGCATTGTAAAACAATTATAGTCCTGTCGCTCTAATTTTCGGCAGCCAATCCCGTTGCAGGTCGGCTACATTTAAACGCGTGCGTCTTGTGATTCGCTGACAAAGACGTTATTCATTTCTTAAGGCTCGATAAATACTTAATATAATCGCCCGCCATTTTGGCTCTTTCATTGGCTTTCGCAGAAAGCACACGAAGACGTTATTTGCCGCTCAATTATTTGCTGAATTACATTGCGTTTGATTTATTATCATAGGAGCTACGACATGATAATGTTTAACGGTGTGGCAAATAGATCCCTCGTATGGTAGCTCGGCAACGAAAGAACAAAAATGGCGAACGATACTACCTACCTAGACTTTATAGAGCCTTCACTTCCTAAGACGTAAGCAAAGAGGAGGAGCCACGCCGGGAATAATAGCGTCGCGACTATAAAAAAGCAATAACATCAGATTTGTAATGATGGGTAGTTTGATATCATGGTATAGGAAGAAAGAGGTTGCTATGGCAACAATGATGTATTAAATATTATAGCATCGGCAAATCGTTTCATAATGTTAACTTTATGGCACAAGTTATGCCGTATAATAGAAGTCATGACGTTTTAGTTGCCATGGTGATATTTTACGGCTCTGGTACAATAATGTGGCGTATTATGAAAGATTTTCACTAGCGATAAAGTCTGTTTATAATGCTGGAATACAAAAACAAGAAGTAAAGAATATTAAAATTAATTTTACGTTATTCATACACATGAAAAATATTTTAAATAAAATATATATAGATACCTGAAGGTTTTTTTAAACGGCTGAGATGCATATAACGTCACCAAAGATTTCTAGAAGCGGTTTATTTGGATCCCATGACATCCTTCAGCGTTGTGCTTTCATTTTTTGTTCCATTAATCAAATTATCAATTCACATATCAGATAAAACATTCTTGCACTATAAAACTACATCTTACTATTGTTATTTTGTATTACTATCATTCTTGTTTCAGCGTTTTCCTCTGATACATTAGCAGTTGACAATCGTTGCAACTGATCTAATGCCGATCCTTACGCAGAATTCCTCAGTTATATTATAACATATTGGTTGTAAATATGTTGACATGAACGGAATGTCAGATGCTGCAAGTGTTCGTCATACACCAGGCCATTGTTAGTGCTGCCATCCACAGGTATTAATTTACAGCGTGTTGTGTTCGCTCTCGCTTCGTACAATATTTCACGGTGAAATCTATCCATCAGCCTTTTGTCTGTCGCTAAGACCATTTGTCAGTCTAAGACAGCCTTTGATCAGCCACGGAGACAAACGTAAAGTACAACAATAAAATGTCACAAAAACAGACACAACCTGTGACGAACAGATGACGTCACAATACATTCAGAGAGTCGGAGCAACGCTGAGCGTAGAAGTAGGGCAGAGTGGAGGCAGAAACATGGAGGCATGGATGTACAACTGGATAGTTAGTCAGAGGGGTGGATAGTTCTTTGGATGGAATGATGTATTGATTTATAGTCAGGTGGGTGGACGGATGTATAAATAGGTTTACAGATGGATGTATAGTTAGGAGGAGCATAGCTGGTTGGATGTATAGTTAGATGGATGTACACCTGGATGAATGAATAGTTGGATGGATGTATAGCTGGATGGATGTATAGTAGTTAGATGGATGTATAGTTGTGTGGATGTATAGTAGTTAGGTAGATGTATAGCTGGATGGATGTATAGTTAGATAGATGTATAGCTGGAGGGATGTAAAGTTGGATGGTGGATGTATAGTTGGATGGATGTATAGCTGGATGGATATATGGTTAGATGGATGTATAGCTGGATGGATGTATAGCTGGATGGATGTATAGTTAGATGGCTGTATAGCTGGATGGATGTATAGTAGTTAGATGGATGTATAGTAGTTAGATGGATGTATTCTGGATGGATGTATAGTTGGATGGTGGATGTATACTGGATGGATGTATAGTTGGATGGATGTATAGCTGGATGGATGTAAAGTTGGATGATGGATGCATTCTGGATGGATGTAAAGTTGGATGGTGGATGTATACTGGATGGATGTATAGTTAGATGGATGTATAGCTGGAGGGATGTAAAGTTGGATGATGGATGTATTCTGGATGGATGTATAGCTGGCGGGATGTATAGTTGGATGTATAGCTGGATAGATGTATAGTTAGATGTATGTATAGCTGGATGGATGTATAGTTAGAAAAATGTATAGCTGAATGGATGTATAGTTAGATGGATGTATAGCTGGATGGATGTATAGTTGGATGAATGTATAGCTGGATGGATGTATAGTTGGATGGATGTATAGGTGGATGAATGAATAGTTGTATGGATGTATGGATGGATTGATATATAACTGGGTGGATGTATTTTTAGATGGATGTATAGTTAAATGTATGTATGAATAGGTGTATAGTTTCATGGATGTATAGTTAGATGGATGTTTAGCTGGATGAATGAATAGATGGATGCGTGTGTGGATGGATATATAACTGGCTGGATGCATAGTTAGTTGGATGTATAGTTAGATGGATGTACAGCTGGGTGGATGGATGGATGTATATCTGGATGGACGTATAATTGGGTGGATGTATGGATTAATGTAAGTATAGTTGGAAGTATGAATAGCTGGGTGTATAGTTAATGGATGTACAGTCGGCTGCATAATGTGTGGATGGCTGCAAGTATAGTTGGCTGCAGTACTCAGGCTTGGGGTGAAATGGAGAAAAAGACTTACTTACTTACTTACTTACAAATGGCTTTTAAGGAACCCGAAGGTTCATTGCCGCCCTCACATAAGCTCGCCAGCGGTCCCTATCCTGTGCAAGATTAATCCAGTCTCTATCATCATATCCCACCTCCCTCAAATCCATTTTAATATTATCCTCCCATCTACGTCTCGGCCTCCCTAAAGGTCTTTTTCCCTCCGGTCTCCCAACTAACACTCTATATGCATTTCTGGATTCGCCCATACGTGCTACATGCCCTGCCCATCTCAAACGTCTGGATTTAATGTTCCTAATTATGTCAGGTGAAAAACAGCTTGTTACGTATCCCTATAATAAGCCTCGGAAATGGAGAAAAAGACATTTGAATAAATAAAAATCGTAGAAGAAAAAGGCAGACTTACTAAATGTGAATTCGTTATCAACAAAATACTTTTTCTTCATCTCTTCTTCCGGTAAATAGTTGTCCTATGATCCACATCGAGCGGACTCCTGCCATCTTTTCCTCGGTCTGTCTGAACTCATGCCCGTACACAGTGTTGTTGTCACGCACCATACGTGCGGTTTACATGTAGAAATAACTATAAGCAATGCTATAGACAATAATGTTATGTTAAAATGTTTAGAACTGAGAAATGAAACAGTCGAGCAAAAATAAATGAATACGTAATGAAGTGAATCTTGACGTAGACCAATAATTGGATAAAAATGTAGGTAAGTAAGTTATTCAAGAAGTGAGTGGAGTCGAAGAAGTGCAGGAATATTAATTGTATTCAAATAACTAACTGTAAATAAAAATAAAAAAGTTGCTGACTAAGAAATAATATCGCCGCTGCTTCATTTGGCCTTGTGCTTAATTGTCGGGGACGGACGTGATGGAGAACGACCCCCTCGCATTCCGCAAACCGAGTTAGCAATCAGTCTGTGAACGTGTGCAGCGTGGCTTACGGGACATTGTTGAGGGTGGTTCATACTGACCAGCAAGAAGTTATCCAGTAATACTCCAGGGCCGGCAACCTGACTGAGTTAACACGCTAAATATATCACTAATGAAACATTCCAATGACACTAAATGCTCGCCTTACCCCGAAAGATTGAATTAGATTTTTTATTCGATTCGGCGGATGAATTTAAAGGAGCAAAGAATAAATGAAAAAAAACCTAAAGAATATGCATAAGAACTGAAGGAAGGGGAAAAATTAAAGAAAAAACAAGAAAGAAAGAAAAAGAAGACACGAAAACGAATGAAGAATGGAAAATTAAAAAAAAAAAAAAATTGTTGTTGTTGTTGTTTTCTAATGCCAGGCGTTTGACAATAAAGTCATTTGACCTCTTGCACTCCAATATTTTTCAAAGATATTATCATGGCCAGCCGCTGAAGCACAGATTTAGAGGTGTTCCGAATCCATTTCTTGGTTTGAGTTGCACAATGGGCAGTTAGGGGACTGATATATTCCAATTCTACGCAGGTGTTTGGCACAACAATAATGGTCTGTTGCCAATCTAAATGCAGCTACAGACGATTTTCGTGGTAAATCGGGAATTAACTGTGGATTATGATGCAGAGAGTTCCATTTTTTCCCTTCAGATTGTGTTATAAAATTTTGTTTGTTGAAGTCCAAGTATGTAGATTTAATAAATCTCTTCACAGAGTAATACGTAGATTTAGTAACAGTAACCAAAAAGTATGAAATATTTGGATTGCACATTAGAGTATGAAATGATACGGACCGCGTCGAAAACCAAAAGACAGAAAGTTCTTATTATAGTAATCTGTTTCCATAGAAACACGAGTGATGTTACAGCACTGTCTACTATATACAGTCACGAAGCTTGAGTTTTGAGGGTGCTAGAAACAATAGACTGTGACGGTACTATTTTGCATTGCCTGTAATGAGGCGATATTAGCGATCCTAGTGGTGAGCAACTATCTAATGTTTGCATATTTACTACGTATATACTAGACTGCGGTTATAGTAAAACTTTCTTGTAAAATATTTATAATTCTCTCTCCTTTTAGATCGATTTTAGATGTTTCACTTAAAAAAAAAAAACGAAAAGGAATTTAGTTAAGGAGAAAAGAGACATTGATGAAATGCAAAGAACATAGAAGAGGAGAAGATAGGAAAAAGCAAGAGGGAAAGTGACAGAAATGTTGAAAGGAAAAATAAAAAAAGTGACATGAGAAAAGCGAAAGGAAAAAGGCAAAGATAAAATAAGTGAGAATGAAAAATTTAAAAGAAAATTTCGAGAGGGCACATAGGGCGTTTTCACCTTCGTAAGGAGAGAGTTTTAGGAATTCCTTGTTTCCTGACTGTAGCATTTTTTTCCATGGAGCGCCATGAATTTCCATTTTCCAGTGGCATGTACTTATTGTTGTAGACTTCTGTATTGGTCAGGTCTGCGTTTGACGTCTGCTATCATGTGAACAGCGCAGATTTGCTCAATTCCCGCTGAGAGTATTTCCATCTGACACTTCCGTGAACGTTCCGCACGCGCTGGGCGTCAAAGCACGTCGCAGTTTTTTTACTGACGCCAAATTGACTGCCGTTAACGCCTTGATAAATTCAGAGTTGTTCCATCAACAATAAAATATTTTGTTATGAACGTGTTCTCCTACCGTTTATATTTCAGTTCCTCGAACTCTTGTAATATATGAGCATAAAATTATTCGGTATAAACCCAAAAAGATCCACTTCTGATATCCGGAATGATTGCAAAAGTCATTCTCTGTACTTTTTAAATTAAGAAATTTTACGTAATTTACACATTGTGTGGTTAAAGTACACTGTTTCGCTTCTGAACCAATGGAGTTTAAAAATGTATCGAACTTCAGCCAACTTGCGTCAGAAAGCAAAAATATGGATTTTATTCTTGTTTTGATGTTGGTACTCCGAATTACAGAAATAGACAGTTGCTTATATTTTTTCGAAGTTGATAGAAAGTAAGTCTTAAAGATGTGCGCAAAGTTCGAAAATTCATCTCACTATATCTCACAATGGAAATTTTGGACATACGTCCTTCTCACAATCAAAGTCAACTTACAAAAGGCTTTTAAGGGACCCGGAGGTTCATTGCCGCCCTCACATAAGCCCTCCATCGGTCCCTATCCTGAGCAAGATTAATCCAGTCTCTACCATCATATCCCACCTCTCTCAGATCCATTTTAATATTATCCTCCCATCTACGTCTCGGCCTACCCATAGGTATTTTTCAATCCAGCCTTCCAACTAACACTCTATATGCATTTCTGGATTCGCCCATACGTGCTACATGCCCTGCCCATCTCAAACGTCTGGATTTAATGTTCCTAATTATGTCAGGTGAAGAATACAATGCGTGCAGTTCTGTGTTGTGTAACTTTCTCCATTCTCCTGTAACTTCATCCCTCTTAGCCCCAAATATTTTCCTAAGAACCTTATTCTCAAACACCCTTAACTCTGTTCCTCTCTCAGAGTGAGAGTCGAAGTTTCACAACCATACAGAACAACCGGTAATATAACCGTTTTATAAATTCTAACTTTCAGATTTTTTGACAGCAGACCGGATGACAAAATCTTCTCAACCGAATAATAACAGGCATTTCCCATATTTATTCTGTGTTTAATTTCCTCCCGAGTATCATTTATATTTGTTACTGTTGCTCCAAGATATTTGAACTTCTCCACCTCTTCAAAAGATAAATCTCCAATTTTTATATTTCCATTTCGTACAATATTCTGGTCACGAGACATAATCATATACTTTGTCTTTTCGGGATTTACCTCCAAACCTAGCTCTTTACCTGCTTCAAGCAGAATTCCCGCGTTTTCCCTAATCGTTTGTGGATTTTCTCCTTATAAACTCCAACTTCCAAGTTTTTGAAAGCAGACTGGATGATAAACGCTTCTCAACAGAAACCATCAAACGAAATCTTGTCGATACGTTCTTATCGTACCTGATGCGCATTTGTTTAATATCTAGTCGCGCTTGATGCTCAGATGTTAAATACGTTCAGTGCTTCCTTAGTAATACAGTGGGCCGTGATATTGCGTGCAGGCAAATGTAAGTACGAGTATTAAATATCTTAATTTACGTTATAATCTGTTGCTATATGTTATAAATTATTTATTAATATTCACGAAATAGTTTTATTCTGATGTCACATCTTGTCGATAATTCACTAAATGAAAGCATCTGGATCAAAATAAAATGTCATAACCTCAAATATTTGTTTACTTTCGGTGTTTAACTAATCATAATTTCCACAGCTATTGTCAAATGTTTACCGTGAATTTCATATTGCAGGAGGCCAAGACTTGTTATTAATTATTATAATGTCCCAGCAATATTCTTATTCAAATATCACGCTAGTTCTCATCTCGGCTAAACTAGCGCTGAGGTAGTTCCCTTCGTATACACTTTGCATATACTAATCTGTTAACAGGTTAGGTTTGGATACTCTAGGCTTCTGTTATGCCATGCATACACGATCAACTGCATCTCCACAAAAGATCCCTTATAAATTCAACGATTTTCACTTCCAAAACCACCGGAACTACCTCAATGCTACTTTCTCTTTGAATAGTTGTTACTTATTATAATGAATTCTATTCCTCTGGTTCAGATTCTGTCTGATATGTACATCTATAGTGAGGGTCACATAAGAAAAGTTCCTAAACAGCAAATATTGTCGTCTTGTCAGTGTTGCCAACTGTTACCAGATATCGCACGATCCTATGTTCTAAATTACTTATTTACTTACCATACTTTATGTTGGAAGGTTATTCTAAGTAATTCAATAATTTGTAACATATTTTCATAGGCAAACTATACGGAAAAGGGATCAACATGTCAAGTATTTTGTCTGTCGTTAGTTTGACTAAACAATTGACTCACGAGACCTAACCTAAAAATGTATTTTGCTGAAACGAGCGTTGAGGGACTTCCGCCGATTTTGCAATAGACACCAACGTACTTGGACTGCCAACATAGAAAACAAAAAATCACACTCAATCACTTTCACCTTCATCTTGACGGGATAATAAAAGCCTAACCTAACCTGACCTAAGTGCGTCGGTGTCTATTCCGAAATCGCCGGAAGTCACTCAACGCTCGTTTTACCTGTATTTTATTTGATCACATGAAATTAATAGTACTAACTCCGAAAACTTACCTAACTATAGTCTTGAATTATAACCACAACTCTACACATAAAATAACTATTATGCATTAATATTAATACTGATATTAATTAGTTATTAGTATGTTCAAATTTCACTAGCTTCCAGTAATAGGCTTAGAAATCTAGTACAATTTTTATTTCATGGAACTCTAGTACGGACAGATATTGTCGATATTTGTCTCAGTTGCCAACATACTATTTACAAAATCACTACCGTTTGTAGTATATGTCACTGTCGAAATTCGAAACGAAGTTGGCAAAAGAAAATTCAACCTGCGAACTAGAAAATCACCACAATCCACTAGCATATGTAGTAATGGGGGAAAGTGGTTAGGTTTCACCCTTAGGGTTTGAAATAAGGTGATCCGGACTATATTGTCCACAAAAGATCCCTTATAAAGTCAACGATTTTCACTTCCAAAACCACCGGAACTACGTCCATGCCAGTATATCTTTGAATAGTTGTCTTCTGATATTACTTATTATAATGAATTCTGTTTCTGGCTGAGATGTACATCTATTATCAGGCAGTACATCTCACTTGACGATATGTGTCAGAGGAAGAACAATTGTTTGTATGCATCTGAAGTCTGACTAGTGTACAGACGTGGACAAATTATTAACAAAATTGACGACTTTTATGATAATTCTGTTCACAAAATTTGACTTTTCAATTTAGATTACGGTTGACAATTTTGCATATTTCTATCATTACAATAGACAGAAATGTGCAAAAATGTCAACTTTAGTTTAAATTGAAGAGTTAAATTTTGTAAAAATATATAATAAAAATCTTCAATTTTGCTAATAATTTATAAATTAGCAAAAATGTCAACTACAGTCTAAATTGAAGAGTCAAATTTTGTAAAACTATAAAATAAAAATCTTCAGTTTTGCTAATAATTTGAAAATATCCAAAATGTCAACTGTGTTCCAAATTGAAGAATCGAATTTTGTAAAAATATATAATAAAAACCTTCAGTTTTGCTAATAATTTGTAAATATATCCAATGTAGTCCAAATTGAAGAGTTAAATTTTCTAAAAATATAAAATACAAATCTTCAATTTTGCTAATAATTTGGAAATACGCAAAAATGTCAACTGTAGTCTAAATTGAAGAATCATATTTTGTAAAAATATATTGTAAAAATCTTCAATTTTGCTAATAATTTGTCCACGTCTGTAATATGTAGCTAGTCGGCGATGTGTACAATGAAGGGGGAAATAAACTGGCCACCCTACCCCATTATCTCCTGCCTTAGTTACGTCATCAGTAATGCCTTATTGTGTCACTTCAGACCTGTCTTCCGAGAATTGACTAATCATCAACAATTAATTCTGTTCCTAAATTCGTTTAAAACAGCAGCTTGTATTGTATTGTATTGTATTGTATTTATTAACATTCCATGGTATTCGTATATTGCTTACAGCTAGAATATGGAACAAGTCAAAAAACTTAACACTATTATAAAGTCTTAATTTATAGTCACAGTCTAGATGAAATATATACAGACGAGGTTTACAATATAGTCTACTAGCACAACACAAAGTTTTAGTATCAATTTCATGAAGTGTTATTGAATGTCATGAATTCACCTACAGAATAGAAGGCGTGAGAAATTAGGTACTTCTTTAATTTGGCCCTAAATAATCTTATGTTTTGGGTTTCATTTTTTATATCGATAGGGAGGCTACTAACATTTTTACTGCCATATAACGCACTCCTTTTTGATAGCACGATAGACTTGCCGATGGAGTATGAAAGTCATTTTTTTACGTGTATTTATGCTATGAACTGTTGAATTAGTTACAAAGTTTTCACGATTACATACGAGGAAGATTATTAATGAAAAGATATACTGACAAGCCATGGGCATTATTTGTAGTTTTTTGAAAATAGTCCTACACGATTCCCTAGATTTGGCACCTACTATTATTCTAATTACTCTTTTTTGTAACAGAAATGTACCGTTACTATCTGTGGAATTTCCCAGAATATTATTCCAAAACTCATTACCGAGTGGAAGTATGCAAAGTATATTGTTTTTAAGGTATTGATATTTACTATCTTTTGCATAGATCTAATAGCAAAACAAGCTGAATTTAGTTTGGGGGTAATTTCTTTAATATGATTTTTCCAATTTAACACATTATCGATTTTTAAGCCAAGAAATTTGGTTGTTGTTGTTTCTAATAGGGATCTATTGTTAATTATTGCGCTAGAAATTTGCGAGGTTGAATTTGGACAGGATTTAAATTGAATTATGTTAGTTTTGTTACAATTTAATACCAATTTATTGACTGAGAACCAGTCACATATTTTAAAGAGAATTTCCTCTGTCGAAGATTGGAATGTGTTGGAGTTATTGGCTGTAATTACTATACTTGTGTCATCTGCAAATAATTTTTATAGTGTTGTTTTAAGTGTGTATCATTAGACCCCATTTTAATATTTCTTTTTAACTTTCAAAGCATTTCTATAGCAAAGATGTATCACTTCACCCTCGTTGAATTTTGTCCAAATTTTTAAACAGGACTTGACCTGAAGGAAATTTTGTTTATCACTTCTATTTGAGAAATGTCCATGGTCAAGAGCGATAAATATTATCTTTGAAGACCGATGTTAATCAATTATTAAGACTTGGTGGGACATGGGCTGTGAGTTAGGAAGCCGAAGTACCGGGCTTCAATGTCGGGTGAGATTGGCTGTTATGGGGAAGCAAAGATCCGGAGGGGATGCGATGGTAGGTTAATAGTACATTATGCAACGAGCCTACAATGGTAGTAATTAAGACGCGAGTATGTTTATGAAACGAGCGCAAGCGAGTTTCATAATTTTCATACGAGCGTCTTAATTACCATTATAGTCAAGTTTCATACGACTTTTTATGCTTGACCATATTTCTAACTTGAAATTATTCATAAGTATTCATGTTATGTTATGTAAGTGAGGAGCGAAACTGACCTGAATTGTGAGATGTGCGCAGACGCGAAGGTATTGATTTTTTTCCGAGGAACAAATATCATTGACCTTGATATAATCTAGAGAATAACATGAACATTAATCTTGATATAACCTGGAAATTGATTTAGACATTGAAGAACGAGATGACAAATCGAATTTATTTGAATATTATTTACAATTAACGCTAATTATTATAGTAACAGAACATAACCTTCTGCGACAGTATTGGATTTCCAGCCTCCTTGACGTTTCGCTAATTGTCTTTCGATTGCATATCCGAGAATAATCGACAGGCCTACTTGCGGTTTCATAATGGGACAATGGTGATTTCTCATTGGGTGAACAACTGAACTTTAATGAATAGGTGTACTTTAATGAGGTGCATTAAAGGACTACTACCAGGTGTATAATTACTGCATTTCGGCATGGTCGAGCATAAAAGACATTACGAAAGTGATATAGGAGGGAAAGTTGTGACGAGGAATAAGGAGAGATAGAAGGTGGAATGAAGGAAAAGAGAGAGTGAAAATGATGAATATGCAAGGAAGAATAAATTAAACTTGGGAGAGGTAAGAAAGGAAATAATAAAGAAGAATGGAAGAAAATATGGGTGGGGAGAAATAGAAACGAAGTAAACTAAAAGACAAAGAGAGAATAAAATAAGCACAGTATACGGATAAAGGAAGATTGCCAATGTCGAGAGAATAAATTAAAGAAAATGAAAAAAGGATTGATAGGATCCCTGTAGTTGTTGACTCTAGCTTGGCTGTTACTGTGATATTTCGATTTTTAGGGAACTGGTTCTATCCAATTTTCTAGTGAAATAAATTCACGTAACTATTTATGTTTTATTGTTGATCATTATTTCTCCTTTATTTCTTCATTGAATTAATCTATATATATATTATATATTCGTAATGGAATTACTGTGTTTCATCTGAATGGTCCTTTGATAAACAAGTGACGGCAGAATTATTGTGTTACGTAACTCATTGACGTTGCTAGGCAACTAACGTCGGATATCGAAAATTATTCCTGTTGGAACATGTGTACAAAATATCGTCATCACTTTCATGTGTCACGTACATAAGTAGTTTTGGCGTTATACTTTTTTTTTTTTTTTTTCCGAAAATGATGAATATTTTGAAAATCTATCTGCTAGCACAAATATGTCACGTGCAGTAAGTATAATGTTCAGTATTTAGAAGACCAAGGAGTACCACACTTTTAGATTGTGACATGAGAAAAAATAAGCGATGTAATTATTTTCTTATTGAAAACATAATTTACTACGTTTTTGTTTTGTTTTTATTTAAGAAATTGTAGGTATAAATGTAAAAAATCTGATAAGTATTCAGTTAACCATAAATAATTCAGCTTGACAGTTTTAAAATAAAATTGTAGGCCTATAACTGTTAACATCTTCAATATATTGTGTGAACGTTCTAGAAATGGGTGTCGAAAAATAATTTTTACAGTGTACAACGAAGTATTTGATTTCATTACTGACAGCTCTAAGTGTGGCAGGTTCCTGAAACTTTAGTGACGCATAGGTTAGAGTCTGTGGATATATTTTTGACAGAAATTGAAAAGTGACATTTAATCAGAAAGACCCGAAATTTGGCCCGTTTCCCCCCCCCCCTTAAAAATGTAAAAAATACTGAAGAAACATACGGAAATTGAGGAAAACGAAATGAGTGAATGCATGAATAAAAGAATGAATGAATAAATAAATAAATAAATAAATAATAAAATAAATAAATAAAAAAATAAATAATAAAATAAATAATAAAATAAATAAATAAAATAAATAATAAAATAAATAAATAAAATAAATAAATAAAATAAATAATAAAATAAATAAATAATAAAATAAATAAATAAAATAAATAATAAAATAAATAAATAAACAAATAAATAAATAAGCAAGTAAGTAAATAAATAAATAAGTAAATAAACAAATAAACAAGTAATAAAAATAAATAAATAACAAATAAATAAATACATAAATATATAAATAAATAAACAAATAAATAAATAAGTAAATGAATAAATAACAAATAATAAATGCCTAAATAAATGAACAAATAACTAAGTAAATAAATAAATGAATATATAAATGAACAAATGAATGAATAAATAAATATATAAATGAACAAATAAATAAACAAATAAATAAGTAAATTAAGTAAGCAAATAAGTGAATAAATAAATAAATAAACAAACGGACAGATAAATAAATACATAATAGATAAATAAATAATAAAATAAAAAATGAATAACAAGTAAATACATAAATAAATGAACAAATACGAGTAAATAAGTAAATAAATAAATGAATAAATAAATATATAGATGAACAAATAAATAAAAAATAAATAAAATAAATGTGTAAATAAATAAATAAACAAATAAATAAGTAAATAATAAGTAAATTAAGTAAATAAGCAAATAGGTGAATAAATAAATAAACAAACGTACAGATAAATGAATGAATAAATAAATAAATAAATTAATTAATTAATTAATTAATTAAAACAAATGAATTAATTATTTAAAAAGGAAAATGTAAGAAGTAAAAATGCCTGGAGAAAAGAGTAACAAAGAAAAGGTGGGAAAGAAAAAAGGTAAACATTGCATATTAGATTAAGAAAGATAGATATACATTAAAAGGAATATCTGTGAAGGAAGAATAAAAATAAAAATATTGTGAGGAAGGGAACAGAGTAGATGCGAATTAGACGAAGTTAAGACAAAGCTCAGAGACAAGAAGGAAAGCAGAAAAGAGAGAGCAAATGGAGTGAAAATATAATGGAAGGAAATAGAAAAGATCGGGCGCTGATCGGAGAAATGGATAAAAAAAAGCTGTTAGCTGCCCGGCACACGTGTGGGTTATTAAACGGAGCTCACCTGCTGTAACGGGTAGCAAGGGGGTGAACAGGGCTGCAGTTGGAGGAAAGGGAAAGGGAAAGGGGAAGGGCGAGCAATACAAGAACGAAGAGGAAAGATGAAGAACAAGTAAAGACAGAAATTAAGAAGAAAAGGGAGCGGAAAGAAAATACCAACGAAACGAAAAATGGAGAAAAATTAGGAAGGAATAGGGCAGCTAATGGAAGTGATGGAAATGCACAGAGATGAAGAAATGGTAGGATGGAAGAAGATGGATAAATGATAGAGAAATAAGGTAGTGTTGAGTAGGAGAAGAAATGATGCAAAGATTATTCGATATTCAGCTATCCAAGTCGAAGTCCAGAGTTACAAGTCCGGCAGATGCATCTGATGATGACGATGACGACGACGACGACGACGATGATGATGATGATAACAAAGGAAGAAAATCATAGATTTGAGGAAATCCTTAAGATTGCTTGTATCAACGTCTATACAGGAATTATAGTAATGAAATTTCTATTTACTTACAAATGGCTTTTAGAGAACCCGCAGGTTCATTACCGCCCTCACATAAGCCCGCCATCGGTCCCTATCCTGAGCAAGATTAATCCAGTCTCTACCTTTCTCAAAACCATTTTTATATCATCCTCTCATCTACGTCTCGGCCTCCCCAAAAGTATTTTTCCCTCCGGCCTCCCAACTAAAACTCTATATGCATTTCTGGATTCGCCCATACGTGCTACATGCCCTGCCCATCTCAAACGTCTGGATTTAATGTTCCTAATTATGTCAGGTGAAGAATACAATGCGTGCAGTTCTGCGTTGTGTAACTTTCTCCATTCTCCTGTAACTTCATCCCTCTTATTCTCAAACACCCTTAATCTGTGTTCCTCTCTCAAAGTGAGAGTCCAAGTTTCACAACCATACAGAACAACTGGCAATAAAAACAAATCTCATAACCTTATTCCTTTGCTGTGGTCGTGTCAGAGAATCAGTCCCATTCCGAGGCTTATTGTATGGATTCGTAACAAGCTGATTTTACGGTGATGGGTTGTTAGCCCTTCGCCCAACCTCCAAGCTGTAGGACACCCCTCATCGGCTGTCCACGACTGCTTATTCACTATATTCGCAGCTACCCTCCATATCTGGAGGCCGTCTCCTCTATCCGCAACCTGAGGACAATAATAATAATAATAATAATAATAATAATAATAATAATAATAATAATAATAATACTTCGCCCGCCACAAATTCTATCAAGACCTAGTCATAGATCGAACTCAGGTCGCCTGGATGGAAGACCAATGTGCCAGCATTTAGGTCACAGACAGGTTTCATGCAGTGTCTTGTCTAACAGAACCGCGGAAATATTCAGGAACACTTCAATGTCCAAAGGTTCGTGGCCCGACATATTGAGTTGTGTGACCAAGGCATTGACAGACACTAGAACACGGCCTATTGTGAGATACTGTCCAGTAAATATGAACACAGACTGATGATCCAACCCTACCGTCTAGACATGCTCTACTTCAGACTTCACCTCACTACAATAATTATTTTTACAATCATTCCTACAGTGTTCCCTCCTACATCCCAGGCCACGTACCAGCGGCTGTGTATCCTTGAGTCATGTGCGACCAAAATGATTCATCGGGGACACTATGTTCCTGTCCTTAAAATGATCGACTAGTCTCAACCTATGATCAAAACACAAAATCTGCATTTACTTTAAATAAGTTATTTCTGAGACACTCTGTATATGCGGACTCCATTTGTGTATAGGAATGGAAAAACAGTGCATTTATTTGCAATAAGTTATTTCTGAGACACTCTGTATATGCGGACTCCATTTGTGTATATGAGTGGAAAAATAGTGCATTTATTTGAAATAAGTTATTTCTGAGACACTCTGTATATGCGTACTCCATTTGTGTATAGGAATGGAAAAATAGTGCATTTATTTGAAATAAGTTATTTCTGAGACACTCTGTATATGCGTACACCATTTGTGTATACAAATGGAAAAATTCTGCATTTATTTTAAATAAGTTATTTCTGAGACACTCTGTATATGCGTACACCATTTGTGTATACAAATGGAAAAATTCTGCATTTATTTTAAATAAGTTATTTCTGAGACACTCTGTATATGCGGACTCCATTTGTGTATAGGAATAGAAAAATAGTGCATTTATTTGCAATAAGTTATTTCTGAGACACTCTGTATATGCGGACTCCATTTGTGTATAGGAATGGAAATATAGTTCATTTATTTGAAATAAGTTATTTCTGAGACACTCTGTATATGCGGACTCCATTTGTGTATAGGAATGGAAAAATAGTTAATTTATTTTAAATAAGTTATTTCTGAGACACTCTGTATATGCGGACTCCATTTGTGTATAGGAATGGAGAAATAGTGCATTTATTTGAAATACGTTATTTCTGAGACACTCTGTATATGCGGACTCCATTTGTGTATAGGAATGGAAAAATAGTGCATTTATTTGAAATAAGTTATTTCTGAGACACCCTGTATATGCGTATTCCATTTGTGTTTAGGAATGGAAAAATAGTGCATTTATTTTAAATAAGTTATTTCTGAGACACTCTGTATATGCGGACTCCATTTGTGTATTGGAATGGAAAAATAGTTCATTTATTTGAAATAAGTTATTTCTGAGACACTCTGTATATGCGGACTCCATTTGTGTATAGGAATGGAAAAATAGTTCATTTATTTGAAATACGTTATTTCTGAGACACTCTGTATATGCGGACTCCATTTGTGTATTAGAATGGAAAAATAGTTCATTTATTTGAAATAAGTTATTTCTGAGACACTCTGTATATGCGTACTCCATTTGTGTATAGGAATGGAAAAATAGTTCATTTATTTGAAATAAGTTATTTCTGAGACACTCTGTATATGCGGACTCCATTTGTGTATTAGAATGGAAAAATAGTTCATTTATTTGAAATAAGTTATTTCTGAGACACTCTGTATATGCGGACTCCATTTGTGTATATAAATGTAAAAATTCTGCATTTATTTGAAATAAGTTATTTCTGAGACACTCTGTATATGCGTACTCCATTTTTGTATAGGAAAGGACTCGTACATATTTCCATTGCAACCGAAGTATACTTTCCGTTTAACATAATTATTTCATTCTTTTCTGTTAGTATGGGCCAAACATAGACGTGACACATCAAAATATTTGAAGTGAGGAGAACAAAAGTGTGAAAGACGAAAGAAATGAGACAATATAAACGAAGGCATGTAAAGGAATATGGAGACACGAAAAATTTCGAGTGGAAGAAGGAAAGATAGTGGTTAAACATAAGAAATAGACCAACAACAAGTTTAAAGGGAGAAAAGAAGAAAGGGGAAGGACTAGGAAAACGAGAAGAAAAATGGTAACAAAGAGGACAAGAAGAAGGAAGAAGAAGGAATTGGTTTTGTTAGGAGATTAACTGCTTCGTGTGGAATTTAGCCTGGAGGCGATGGCAGAGCAGTTTGTAACCACCCTGTAGCGATGCTTTATTTCACTGCAGAGCGTGACCATGTGTCAGTCCTCCGCACTTCGCAGGAGGACAGAAGAGCATCGCAACTTAATGGAGTTTCAAAATGTCAAACAAGATCCGCCAGGTGTGTCTGCGAGAGATTGAATTCCGTGGCGAGATCAAAAGAAATCAGGAGGCCGTGGTAACCATGCCAACATCACACGGCCACTTGGATGCCACATGTCAAAGCCCCCCGCCACCCCGTGATTAAGATCTTGAGTGGCTATGAAATTTCGCTTTGTCGGCGCGGTTTGCTCAACAGGTTTGTTATTACCTTTGCCGCAACGAGCATAGGAAGGAGAAAACAGTGTAACGTAGGAAGGGAACATGTGATTGAGAAAGAGACACAGATAAACTACAGGAGAGAAAGAACGGAAGAATAAAGAATGGAAGGGATCATAAGGAGGAAGAGAGAAAATGAAACAAAGGACTGGCGGAAGGAAGAAGAAAACGAAAAGAAGTCATTAAGCGTGGAAAGAAGAAATATTTCTTTCGATCGCTCGATGAAGCATAGACAGGGAGCTATCAAATCTGGTGAACGCGTAGGCCATGGAATATCGCCAGATAGGTAGATGATGCGTCCGGAATAGAACCTCTTCAAAGTCTGCAAAAATATTTGAAATAGACCGCGACTGTGGCTGAAGTGATAGCTCGCCGATCTGCCAGCCAGTTGGCCTGAGTTCGATTCCCTACCAGATGGTAAAGGAATTTGTAGTGACAGATTTCACAGAGGGTTTTTCTCGGGGGACCTAACTGTCTTTTTTTTTTATTTTAGCAGATTATTTTACGACACTTTATCAACATCTTAGGTTACTTAGCGCCTGAATGAGATGAAGGTGATAATGCCGGTGAAATGAGTCCGGGGTCCAGCACCGAAAGTTACCCAGCATTTGCTCGTATTGGGTTGAGGGAAAACCCCGGAAAAAACCTCAACCAGGTAACTTGCCCCGACCGGGAATCGAACCCGGGCCACCTAGTTTCGCAGATAGACGCGCTAGCCGTTACTCCACAAGTGTGAACACCTGGCTGTCAGGGGTTGAGGCAGGATGACCCACCTGTCAGAGTAGGATTCACGAATTCCATCCAAGCCAACTTTGACTTACAGAATCATCATATGTACAGTGTTATATATTCATGCATTTATAGTTTTCTGCTTAAGGGCAGGTCTTTCACTGCAAACCCAGCATTCTCCAGTCTTTCCTATTTTCTGCCTTCCTCTTAGTCTCCTCATATGATCCACATATCTCAATGTCGTCTATCATCTGATATCTTCTTCTGCCCGAACTCTTCTCCCGTTCACCATTCCTTCCAGTGCATCCTTCAGTAGGCAGTTTCTTCTCAGCCAGTGACCCAGCCAATTCCTTTTCCTCTTCCTGATCAGTTTCAGCATCATTCTTTCTTCACCCACTCTTTCCAACACAGCTTCATTTCTTATTCTGTCTGTCCATTTCACACACTCCATTCTTCTCCATATCCACATTTCAAATGCTTCTATTCGCTTCTCTTCACTTCGTCGTAATGTCCATGTTTCTGGCCCATACAGTGCCACACTCCACACAAAGCACTTCACTAGTCTCTTCCTTAGTTATTTCTCCAGAGGTCCGCAGAAGATGCTCCTTTTTGTATTAAAAGCTTCCTTGGCCATCGCTATCCTCCTTTTGACTTCCTGGCAGCAGCTCATGTTACTACTTATAGTACACCCCAAGTATTTGAAGCTAGCATGCGTCATCATGTGTTCTTCCCCAACATCACCCCCCCCCCTCGGATACCCGAATGAGGGAACAGTTCACAGTACGTCTGGAAATCTTTCGCCGTGGAAAGACTCATCATGCCATGTTTGCAATTTTTCTTGGTAAAGATAAATGCAGTAGCTTCCCGTTTCTTTCCGCACACCACTCTCTCTTTCGCATCTTAAAAGATCCCAGGGCCCCAGCGTGTGTTTCCTATTCTTCAGTTCTCTGTTATCTTTCACCTGTTTTTCTGTAATGATCTCACATATTCATTCCTGTTTTCCGCTTGTATTTCTGGTGTTTCTTCCTTTCAGTTTGCATCTGTCTGTCACTTTTCTCTCTTACATAGTTTTATCCGTCACTGTTCATTTCTATCTTTTTATTCCCTTTAATCGTCTTATTTCACTTCCTATTCTTATCTTTGTCTTCTGCTTTTCTATTCGTTGATCTCCACATCGTTTTACGTCTCTTTGTTGTGTGCTTTGTTCTCTCTCATTTCCTTATCCTATCCTACTTCTTGCCACATATTCGTTCTCCAGCTTTCTTTCCCTTATCATTTTAATTTTCCTCTCCTTCTACAAGGCTCTGTTCTACTCATAAAAATATTTATTTATTTCTCTTAAGCTCTCTCCCCTACCTCCTCCCCTATTTCTAATCTCATTTCCTGTTATCTTATTCGCAGATTTCTTCTTCATTCCGTACGCAAGTCTGGACTTCCATAAATGTCAATTTTTTCAGCATGTTTACACACATTCAGTAAAATGTTTAAACTTGTTCAACTGTTTCCGCGGTTTCTATGGTAACGGAGGGTTACCGCGTCCCACTTAAATCTCGTTTAAAGAAGCGCCTTCTGAACGCCCTTGAGGTTCGGCATTTGCTAATTGCCTCACTGAGTGTAATTTACAGAATTGCTACAGTAATAACTTTTGAGAATCTTCACCGTGCAGGACTGAGAGCAAGAGTGTCCTATCTGTCTGATAAAGAATTACAATTACCATTACCTAATACTCTATGAATATCCTGTGTAGTTGAAAATCAATGTTAAATAAAGAAGCACAATTAAAATTATCACATTGTCGTCTCGTAACATCTTCAATTATTTTTTAACGTTTGTCGGTTGCCGTGGTACCTTGGTAATGGCTACATTTGTGGTATTGATGTCGTATCCATAGCAACAAGACCTTGAAATTGTCTATTAGAAACGATATGAGACACAAAATATTGTATAGTATGAAAAACAGTATTGAACGTTCAACCTGATATGTTTACCTGATGACGGCTTCAAAATAAAATATTTTCAACTTATTGCGTGCATTCTACAGGTCTAAATTAGCTGTGAAATGGCCAAACAAGCATTAAACTTGTATGGATTACAGTTTACATGTTATAATCGGCATTAAAATTTAATATCACGCACTTGTGCCAGTAAAAATGCGCGGTTTGCTTTGGAAACGGTGAAATGCACACTTGTGTGGGGATTTTTAATTTTAAACTGTTTTCAGATATTAAAGAAGATGTAGGTATGTGGTTGCATGAATGCTGTATGGATTGAGGGATCACGATGCTGAATTTGACGCAAAATATTTGAGAAACTGGGGCAAAAGAAAGTCACTAGACGTGTAGCCAACCTGACAAGGGTGTGGGAATTGGAAAATCGAGGAATTGAACATCGAGAAACGTTAACAATGATATTACCTTCTCTAAGAGGAATCATCCTGTCACGTGACTGAAGTATTGTTGATTAGGGTAGTGGTGAAGTTGTTGGTAATATTGAATGTTGTGTTAAATCTGATGATCGTGAAAAAAGCGGCCTTTTTCAAGAATAATAATAATAATAATAATAATAATAATAATAATAATAATAATAATAGTTTTATTTTCCCTGGCAGAGTTAAGGCCATCAGGCCTTCTCTTCCACTCAACCAGGATCAAATCACATACAGAAAAATACATACCGGTTACAAATATTAATAATAAATAATAATAATAATAATAAACATAATAAAGTAAAAAAGAGAGATTGAATACATATACACAATCAGTATTAACTTTAAAATAACAATAATAAATAAATATATATATGTATATAATGAAAAAAAGAGACTGAATACATAATCAGAAACAGGAAAATACATTCTAGTATAATAAGTTGTTATTTGGCGTGAAGTGTTTGGAAAACCTTACTGGTCGACAGAGAAAAGAATGAACTTTGGGGAATGTGGCATGTAATCTCAGCTTACTGGTAAGAAAGACGAGTCAACTCACTGTTAAGGTATACAGAGTGATTCAGTAAAAGCGAACAAAAATTAAACAGGAAATATGGGATGCCGTACAGTCTTTGAAAAAAGTTTGGTCGCACAGATACTTTATAAGTCCTAGAAAGGAGACATTTCATTTTCATTTCATTTATTATATTCCACAGATCTTACATGAGAAATGAAGCTTTAAGATGTGGAACAGGTCAAAATTTTACAATATTACAATTACAATTTTTACACATTTTTACAGTTTTTACAATTATTTTGCAATTTTTTACAGTTTTACAATTTTGTAATTTTCTGCATTTATTTTTACAATTTTTTACAATATTTTGGGGAGATGTAGTGAGATGAGGTGAGGTCCGAGGATTCGCCAAAAGATTACCCGACATTTGCCTTTTGCTTGGTGAAAACCTCAGACATGATCAGACATACAACAAAACAAAACTAATTTTATTATCTCAACTAGTCCTTCTCTTGTGAACCAGGCCTCTCGTCCTCTGATCATGCTTTCTGGGACTTGTAAAGTATATGTGCGACAAAACTTTTTTCTGAGACTGTACCTAATATTTCGAGTTAGGGGACTTAGGATCTGCGAAGTATGATTAAGATGGCACTACTCCACGTGCTGTGTCAACTCTTGGAATGGTATGGAAGGGTCTGATATGTTTTGTAATGTGACAATGTAAATACAGGGTGATTCAGACAGTTTGAAAATTTGTCAAAATTAATGACATTGTCCAGTTTTCAGTAACATCTGTCAACATTAATCGTATTGTTTACATTTTCGTATTGCAACATTTCTCAATATTGATGGCATTGTCTTTTCGTACGTTTTCTCATTGAAAGAGTAGGAATTGATAAAAAAAAACGTTTCCTATGAAAGTTGTTTGTTTTGAAGAGCTCTATCAAATAGTACCAAATTTGACCGGACTCCCATTTGAAATTTTAAAGTGATACGCCACTGACCCTACTTCCTGTTAAGATTGATTGATGAAACCAAGCTCAAGTGAAAGTTCACATGTGCTTTAGTAATAAATATTTTTGTCTCGAAAATTTTAATGCACTAGTTTCCGAAATAAATGACTGTTAGGGTAGTCTGAATCACCCTGTATGATGAACGGAACCACAAGGTGGACGATAGGCAACAAACAAAACATGATGAATTGCTTACATGTAGGCCAAATAATAAAAGTAAACAGTACATCATTTTTTGCACGATCATATTTTTAGAATTACAAATAAAGTATATTTTTCATTGAAAATTTAAAGCAATATTATTCCAAAGCCTTCGCAAAACTGCACTGTAATGGTAACTAAGTAACAATAAGTGCACTGTAATGGGTCTATTTCAGTATAGTTTGATATTATGAAGAATGGTTTCCATAGCAACAAGTTTCTGTATGGGAATCCTAACTTTCAAGGCCTGACAGCAGTAGCTGTAAATACAAGGAAAAAAAAACACGATCGTGCAAAAATTTTATTTCCGTATCTGTACAATATTCGTTTCCAAGGTAACGCCGAACACTTGACAACCAAGTCTTTGGCACTGCCAGTTATTTTCGCATCAAATGTTAGACATTTAAATCTGTGCATCTTGTTTGTTTCGTGCGGTAACGGACTTTATAACCATCTGAACACGGAACGTGGCGATCAACCACAGGGTGACTGAGAAGTGTAGTCTTGGTGGGTGTGATTTATAACTGGTGATAACATTTCCAGGAGAATTTTATCTTTATCAAGTACATTTTTATAGCTCATTGAGTTCTCCAGATTTTATAATTGAATTCTTCTCTTCTCTTTTCTTCTCTTTTCTCTTCTCTTCTCTTTCACGCACGCCATGGTGTTGACCGCGCTGTGATTGTCACGCACTTTCTGCGTGCTGGCAGGCGTTGCTGATAAACTATTGACCTGCTTGCCTCCCCCTCCACATAATAAGATCCGTGTAGTCCCCAAGGCGTCAGCTGAAGTATATCCTGAAGCCAGGTTGTGGGGGAAATCACAGAATACCCATAATGCAGTATTATCACTGTCCGTAGGGTAGCCATTGTCAGTTGACGAAACTGGTTCTTTTCCAAGCAATTATTCAATCGTGTTTTGTTTCTTTGCGTATAATGTGACAGTTGTTTGCTGATGCGTTTTACACACCATACAATAATGCCATAATATTAAACAAAGTTGTGTCTGTTGTCTGCAATCTGCCTTCTTGTATCGATTGTGGTTCAGTTATTATACGGTTGCTATGGCAATCCCATATCTTGTCTCGTAAGACAGTGTGAGAATTTTTTGTTTGTGTAGAAAATAGCTGATATATGGGCAATTCAAGTCAGCTGTTATTTTTGAAAACCCTGTATAAATAGCTACTTTATATATACACTGACTTGCTGGCTTTTAAGGAACCCGCAGGTTCATTGCCGCCCTCACATAAGCCCCCCATCGGTCCCTATCCTGAGCAAGATTAATCCAGTCTCTATCATCATATCCCACCTCTCTCAAATACATTTTAATATTATCTTCCCATCTACGTCTCGGCCTCCCTAAAGGTCTTTTTCCCTCTGGCCTCCCAACTAACACTCTATATGCATTTCTGGATTCGCCCATACGTGCTACATGCCCTGCCCATCTCAAACGTCTGGATTTAATGTTCCTAATTATGTCAGGTGAAGAATACAATGCTTGCAGTTCTGTGTTGTGTAACTTTCTCCATTCTCCTGTAACTTCATCCCTCTTAGCCCCAAATATTTTCCTAAGCACCTTATTCTCAAACACCCTTAACCTATGTTCCTCTCTTAGAGTGAGAGTCCAAGTTTCACAACCATAAAGAACAACCGGTAATATAACTGTTTTATAAATTCTAACTTTCAGATTTTTTGACAGCAGACTGGATGATAAAAGCTTCTCAACCGAATAATAACAGGCATTTCCCATATTTATTCTGTGTTTAATTTCCTCCCGAGTATCATTTATATTTGTTACTGTTGCTCCAAGATATTTGAACTTCTCCACCTCTTCAAAAGATAAATTTCCAATTTTTATATTTCCATTCCGTACAATATTCTGGTCACGAGACATAATCATATACTTAGTCTTTTCGGGAATTACTTCCAAACCTATCTCTTTACTTGCTTCCAGTAAAATTCCCGTGTTTTCCCTAATCGTTTGTGGATTTTCTCCTAACATATTCACGTCATCCGCACAGACGAGCAGCTGATACTTTGTGTATACATTTGTACTAATTCAGTTTATTGAACCTCACAATGTAATGCATATCACACAACACGAGGGATATCTGATCCTCTGCTGATGGAAGTTTCTGGATAGTCCCGTGCTTATCGGGTGGTTTGTTCTGATGACCGGATCTTCTACAGATTCATTTCTGTGCAGTACTTTACTAATAGTATCGATAGGTTGAGGTTTGAAATCTATAATTTCGTTACATTTCGTTCTTTATGAGAAATGCAAACAAAATTAGAAAACAATAAAAGTCACACGTAACTGGAAAACGCCATTCCATTGGTCTTACGTCTGAACATAAATTTCGTGTGCTCTGTTAGTATTTCACGCCTGCCAACTGCTGGTTCGTCCCCCGTTGTAGCAATCAGCTGTGAGGTCTATCGTAGCTGAAAACTTCCACAACAAGGAATCTTTGTTCCTGATGTTGATGGATGGAGCCCTTCACATTTGCCTCAACAGCATGATCCCTATACTTTCCTGTAGCAATACTTTTAACAATTAGAGAAACAAATATTGCAGTAAATCACTTAGAACTGAAATGCTTGCTCCAACAACTGATTCCAAACTCCAGTTCTTACCCTGTGATCTGGCGCTTTAAATTGAGGCACATCAAGCAGTGATTGCTTTTTATGAAAGTATAAATTTCCATGTGTGATAGACTACACTAGTAACCAAGCAGCAACTTTTCAGTCACCCGCTATGAATAACCACAAAGCTCACATTTAGTTCCCTTCATCACATCCACTTCTTCAGAAACATACAATTTTTTAGAAATTCCTGACTATATGTCTATTTATTGAAATTATTTACTATACAGGGTGATTCACGACGAGTTACGGAGCATATTCTCGAAGACATTTTGAGCAAAACCTGCCGCACAAACATGGGTCCTATTCTCAATATTTTCAAAGTTACACTAACTTCAAATTGTTAAAAAGTACCTTTTTTCTTTAGTTTTAAGGGTAAAATATTTCATATAAAGAATGAAGTATTCAGAAGCATACCTTCTTTAATTACCTAGTATTCCGAAGCTAAAAATGTGCTGTGAATTGCTTTGCAATTTTTTTTTCAATTTTAACTGCAAAATTACACTATTCTTGCGCACTTGTCATAGCATTTGTTACAATCAGCCACTCTTGTAAATTCTTCAAGACTGTACATTAGGATGCATAATTAAACTGTAAAGAATGAAGCTGCTAGAAGTTGTATGATTTGTAACAATTTTTGTGATAGTGGTGTTGTGGAAGAGAAGGCCTGATGGCCTTAACTACACCAGATTAAATAAATAAATAAATAAATAAATAAATGAGTAAATAAGTAAATAAATAAATAAGTAAATAAATAAATAAATAAGTAAATAAATAAGTAAATAAATAAATAAGTAAGTAAATAAATAAGTAAATAAATAAATAAGTAAGTAAATAAATAAATAAATGAGTAAATACGTAAATAAATAAATAAATGATTAAATAAGTAAGTAAATAAGTAAATAAATGAGTAAATAAGTAAATAAATAAATAAATAAATGAGTAAATAAGTAAATAAATAAATAAATGAGTAAATACGTAAATAAATAAATAAATGAGTAAATAAGTAAGTAAATAAATAAATAAATAAATAAATAAATGAGTAAATAAATAAATAAATAAATGAGTAAATACGTAAATAAATAAATAAATAAATGAGTAAATAAATAAATGAGTAAATAAGTAAATAAATAAATAAATAAATGAGTAAATAAGTAAGTAAATAAATAAATAAGTAAATAAATAAATAAATGAGTAAATAAATAAGTAAATAAATAAATGAGTAAATAAGTAAATAAATAAATGAGTAAATAAATAAATAAATAAATTATTGAGTAAATAAATAAATAAATAAATGACTAAATAAGTAAATAAATAAATAAATGAGTAAATAAGTAAGTAAATAAATAAATAAATAAGTAAATAAATAAGTAAATAAATAAATAAATGAGTAAATAAATAAATAAATGAGTAAATAAATAAATAAATGAGTAAATAAGTAAATAAATAAATGAGTAAATAAGTAAATAAATAAATAAATGAGTAAATAAGTAAGTAAGTAAATAAATAAATAAATAAGTAAATAAATAAGTAAATAAGTGAGTAAATAAATAAATAAGTAAGTTAATAAATAAGTAAATAAATAAATAAATAAATAAATAAGTAAATAAATAAATAAGTAAATAAGTAAATAAATAAATAAATGAGTAAATAAGTAAGTAAATAAATAAATAAATAAGTAAATAAATAAATAAATGAGTAAATAAGTAAGTAAATAAATAAATAAATAATTAAATAAGTAAGTAACTAAATAAGTAAATAAATGAATAATTAAATAAATAAATAAGTAAATAAGCAAATAAATAAATAAATAAATGTATAAATAAATAAATAAAAGGGTAACAATAATGTAGCCTAATTTCTATAAAAAAAATTGAAAAAAAAATGTCTGCAAAGCAACTAAAGAATTCACAACACATTTTTAGCTTCAGAATACTAGCCAATTAAAGAAAGTATACTTCTGAATACGTCATTCTCTATTTGTAATATTCTTTTACCCTTAAAACTAAAGAAAAATATAATTTTTAACAACTTCAAATTAACGTAACTCTGAAAATATTCGGACTAGGACCCATGTTTATATTAATTTTTTGCTCAAAATGTCTTCAGAAATAAGCTCCGTAAGTGGCAGTAACTACTCGTGAATCACCCTGTATATCATTACATAATTAAATTATGTCCTTTTTTACGTGTTTATTTAACGACGCTGTGTGAACTACTAGGTTATTTACAGTCGAGTTGGGATAGGTGATAGCGATATGATATTTTGCGAGATGAGACCGAGGATTCGACATAGATTACCTGACATTTGCCTTACGGTTGGTGAAACCTCGGAAAAAACCCAACCAGATAGACCTAATCATCCCACGCGGGAATCGAACCCATGCCCAAGCGCAACTCCGGATCGGAAGGCAAGCGCGTTAGCGGACTGAGCTACGCCAGTGGCTAAATTATTATTTTTAGTAGGTTATTTTACGACGCTTTAGATTATTTAGCGTTCTGATTGAAATGAAGGTGATAATGCCAGTGAAATGAGTCCGGGGTCCAGCACCGATAGCTACCCAGCATTTGGTCATGTTGGGTTGAGGGAAATCCCCAGAAAAACCTAAACCATATAACTTGCTCCCACCGGGGTTGCAACCCGGGCCATTTGGTTTCGGGGTCAGACGCGCTAACCATTACTCCAAAAGTGTGAACAATTATTATGTTAAAGCTGGTAATTTATACATAACTCAGTCATAAAAATGTTATAAAACATTGTACGGCTAACATTTATGAACAACGTATCTCCCAGATTCTTTTATCATCCAGTCTGCTGTCAAAAAATCTGAAAGTTAGAATTTATAAAACAGTTACATTACCGGTTGTTCTGTATGGTTGTGAAACTTGGACTCTCACTCTGAGAGAGGAACATAGGTTCAGGGTGTTTGAGAATAAGGTGCTTAGGAAAATATTTGGGGCTAAGAGGGATGAAGTTACAGGAGAATGGAGAAAGTTACACAACACAGAACTGCACGCATTGTATTCTTCACCTGACATAATTAGGAACATTAAATCCAGACGTTTGAGATGGGCACGGCATGTAGCACGTATGGGCGAATCCAGAAATGCATATAGAGTGTTAGTTGGAAGACCAGAGGGGAAAAAACCTTTGGGGAGGCCGAGACGTAGATGGGAGGATAATATTAAAATGGATTTGAGGGAGGTGGGATATGATGGTAGAGACTGGATTAATCTTGCACAGGATAGGGACCGATGGCGGGCTTATGTGAGGGCGGCAATGAACCTCCGGGTTCCTTAAAAGCCATTTTTAAGTAAATAAGGTGGTAGTATGGACTATTCTTGGTATAAAAGTTCATATAAGCATGTGCCCAGTTTTCAGTGGATGTGCAGATACAGCTGTTTTCATATTACGCATAACAAACCTTGCAAGTGGCAAGAAGGAAAGACAAATTTTTAACTTAATGTTTAGGGCCGGTCATTCTTTTAGTCTAAGACTGTATATAATTACATCACCTAGTACACATGTGTTACATTATTGCAGTCGCTAGGTTACTCTCTTGGAATAGAACACACGCTCCTTCGGCAGGAACTGGCTGGATTACCTTTACACCATGCCTGGGTTAAGCGTCCTCTAGCTACAAGCATCATATGCATAAAATTCTGCCGCTTGTCGATTGTTTTGTTACAGTAAAGTCGGAAACAATTGAAGGGTTTATAGATAGATGACTGCAGGAGATTATGTAGTGAACATTAAGTTTGGAAATTGAGTAGAAAATCCACTCAGACGGGGCAAATCCCGGCGCGAGAATAATCGGTTTCACGGTCAACGGACGTCACTCATGCGCAGGACCAGTTTAACAGCTGACGATCGGCTTCATGCAAACGCCAAACACTTCAAACGTCCCAGTAAATACCTGATCCTTCACAGCCAGCGCGTCGTGTCGTTTTTATTTAACGGCAGGGGGCTTTGGAAACAAAGACGCAGAGCTCTGTGTAGTAGTCATGAAACAATTGCGAAACACTTTCATTTAGTTTAAATTCTTTATTGTAGTGTCATGTTGGGGTTTCGTAACAAGCTCTTTTTTACGGCGATGGGTTGTTAGCCCTGAAATCAGTGTGATTTTAGCCGTAATAGATCGACTATTGATCAGATTTTTTCTATTCGAAAGTTATTTATAGATTTAAAAAAGGCATATGACTCGGTTAAGAGAGAAGTTTTATATGATATTCTTATTGAATTTGGTATTCCCAAGAAACTAGTTCGATTAATTAAAATGTGTCTCAGTGAAACGTACAGCAGAGTCCGTATAGGTCAGTTTCTGTCAGATGCGTTTCCAATTCACTGCGGGCTAAAGCAAGGAGATGCACTATCACCTTTACTTTTTAACTTTGCTCTAGAGTATGCCATTAGGAAAGTCCAGGATAACAGAGAGGGTTTGGAATTGAACGGGTTACATCAGCTGCTTGTCTATGCGGATGACGTGAATATGTTAGGAGAAAATCCACAAACGATTAGGGAAAACACGGGAATTTTACTGGAAGCAAGTAAAGCGATAGGTTTGGAAGTAAATCCCGAAAATACAAAGTATATGATTATGTCTCGTGACCAGAATATTGTACGAAATGGAAATATAAAAGTTGGAGATTTATCCTTCGAAGAGATGGAAAAATTCAAATATCTTGGAGCAACAGTAACAAATATAAATAACACTCGGGAGGAAATTAAACACAGAATAAATATGGGAAATGCCTGTTATTATTCGGTTGAGAAGCTTTTATCATCCAGTCTGCTGTCAAAAAATCTGAAAGTTAGAATTTATAAAACAGTTATATTACCGGTTGTTCTGTATGGTTGTGAAACTTGGACTCTCACTTTGAGAGAGGAACATATGTTAAGGGTGTTTGAGAATAAGGTGCTTAGGAAAATATTTGGGGCTAAGAGGGATGAAGTTACAGGAGAATGGAGAAAGTTACACAACGCAGAACTGCACGCATTGTATTCTTCACCTGACATAATTAGGAACATTAAATCCAGACGTTTGAGATGGGCAGGGCATGTAGCACGTATGGGCGAATCCAGAAATGCATATAGAGTGTTAGTTAGGAGGCCGGAGGGAAAAATACCTTTAGGGAGGCCGAGACGTAGATGGGAAAATAATATTAAAATGTATTTGAGGGAGGTGGGATATGATGATAGGGACTGGATTAATCTTGCTCAGGATAGGAACCAATGGCGGGCTTATGTGAGGGCGGCAATGAACTTGCGGGCTCTCTAAAATCCGTAGGTAAGTAGGTATTGTAGTGCTGATAAGCTAAAAGAATAACGGAGATTTCGTGTAAACTATGTTCGATTTATTTCAAAGAATTGTTGCCCGGGGTTACAGTCGACGAGCGCTGGCGTTCCCTTGCTTCAGTTTTGCTGTACGTCATGTTATGATTCGTCATTTGTTTCCAATAATTGTCGCTAAAGTAAGATTTGATAAGCATTTGTTCTTTTTGACAGTTTGTCAAAGACCATACTCGTAAGACCACAAAAAATTATCGATGAAACTCGATTGCATCTGTATTCAAGAATTTATTGTTGCTAGGGTAACGGATGACAATTGCTTGGGTTTTGTATTAATTCAGTGTGTTTATTTCATAGCATTGATTATTTTAACCGTAAGGGCAGGAAATAAAATGATTTTCACAAAACCAAGTTCTATTTATGTTTCAAGAACATCAAGCATGATAAAAATTAAGCATTGTTTGCTTGTTGTTGTTGTTGTTTCATCCACCGTCATTGTATAAGGAATAATATAACGAAGAAATAGCTGCTTTATGACTTTTTATAAATATAAAAAGCATCAATGTAATGAATACAGTGACACAGAGTAGGCCTATACGTCAGCTGAACAAAGATGTGTTAACGCATGTATTACGACCTTATAGTCTAGCCTGCATCACAGGGTCTATAAAGCTATTTAGACTCAGGTGCGGAATCCATGGCCCCCTGAAGGAATAAGTGACGGGAACTTGAAACACTGCAAACTCTATCACCATAGCAACCTTTCGCCAAGATGCATAGAACTATTTTGTGAACACCTGAGGCGAAAGAGATCCTTGCAAGTTAAAATACACTCTTAAACATTAAGATGCGTTAGTTAAAAGGATGTTTTACATACGTTTTGGATACCATACACCAGTTTACATAAATAATTCTTTTCAGATATCTAAAGTGTTTTAAGAAAAGAATAATGCACATGTACAAATGTAATTTAAAATTAAGAATTTCATTCGTATACAGAAGTGAAGTATTTTGATTGGCGTAGTGTATTTATTAACGATCACTTTGTTCTCGAAGAAAGATGTTTCAAAATAAAATCCTGTTCCCGGCCTGCCAATAGTCTCTTCTCATCTTGGTTTCTGTTCAATGACGGCAAATTTGGAAAAGAAAAATATCTATCTTCAACATTGTTGCTTTAAAATGTTTTCTGTGTTTACTGTACTCCAGCAGGCCGTGATATACGTCTGTTTTTCCCCCCCCCAGTCTATGATGAGTCTGGAATATTGTTGATTTTTTCACGGCTTCCTTAATGTTACTTGCATCACGAATGCAGTAACTTTAGTGGAGTTGTAGAGTTTACTTAATTTTTGCAAATATTTAAAAACAATAATTAACATTGCAATTTGGGTGAAATTGCAGTGGTAAGTTTCCAATTTATAATTATTACTATATTGAACGTCTCTAAAAATAATATGTTGAAAGCCTAAAGCAGTAAAATGAATATGTCACTTAAGCGGTAAGAAGAGGGAAATTGTTATGTGTGTTAGGTTGGGAATACTGAATGTGGAATTTTAGACTTTCCGCGGATTGGTTTTGTGCGGAAACCAAGCAAATACGCACGATCTCGCACAAATTTCTTTTTATGTTGCGACAGTCATAGGGGCCTCTGGTGGAAGTGTTATGAATGGCTTGGCATTAGAAAGAAGCCAGGTAGTAAATAATATAATTTCATGAACATATGGCGAATGGAGGAAAATGTTTGTGCAAGAAGGTCATTTAGGTAGTCCATATTGTAAGCTACCAGCAGGTCAAGATAATTGAGGAAGCTAAAGTGTGGCTTTGAGCCTCAGAAAAGACTCAGACAGATAACGGTCACCAGGTTCCGTAGATAATCCATGAATTCTAGCAAGAAATTTAGACTGGCATGACTATCCCTCAGATGAAGGTCTCGCCTTAAGGCGTCCTCCTAATGCCGGAAACAATGGATGTTGTGTGGAGAAGCAGTAATCAGGCTGACAACTTTACGGAATCCTCTAGATTCAAAACCCACTAAAGACCATTTTGTTCTTAATTGATTTATGCCCACATATTGCTGGCTAAGAATGAATTCTAATGATTTGTATACTTTAATTTTAAAAAGCCACTGAATTTAAAGCAAAAAGTTTGTTAAAAGTCACTGTTAGGTTGAAAATTCCCTCTATTTGCCACCAGTTACTCTGAAAATCCTTTAATTTGTGAAAGTGGATACAGGGGATTTTGAATCAGGATTCATTACTGAAGTTCGTACAAATTATACTGAAATTGTATTATACTGGTTGAATGGAATTTTTAATGTTAGGGGAAACGGGAGGGATCTCATTACCCGAGGTTATGCACCTCAAGTAACGCTTCAGTGAACGCAAAGAAAGGAGAAATGTTAAGAGAAAGAAAGAGGGAGAGAATAAAGTGAAGAAATGGGGAGGAGACAGGAAAGAAGAAGAATATAAAGGAAAAGTAAACGAAGGTGAAGAGGAAATGAAGACACGACAGAAGGAAGTATAAAGATAGATGAGAAGTGGAAAAACTGAGAACAATAGAATAAAAAAGAAGATAACTAAGAGTTAAAGAGGAAGAGAAACTACGAACAGATAGGGGCAAAGAAAGGAAAGAATGGTAAAGTTGAAGAAGGAGAAGAAGAAATAGAAAAAAATAAAAGACGTAGAAATTGACGAATATGGATTATCAATGTGAAACGGAGAGTAGATAACGCCGGGAATCGAACCAAAATTTGAGAAATTTTGAACACTCTACACAGGAGCCTTTCCGTCTACTACTTCCCGGGTTTCGAAACCGTTATCCTTCATACATAACGACCCCATGGGTCATATTTTTTCAATGCGACATCCAGTATTACAAACGATCACAAATACAGAAAAGTAGATACAGTTCAGAGAACTGCACAGCGATAAACATGGGGATTATCCACCAGCAGCTACACAGTACGGCGTTGCCAGATTTCACAGATTTGTTGCTTGCAGGAAATAAAATAAAAAAAAGTAAAGAGACATCTTAACAACCACCCGATAAATGTAATTATTTCTTTAACGTTCTACTTTAAACAACAGAGGCACGATGATATCTATATATATAATTTGAACTGGTAATGGAAATTACGGGAAAATGGCTGGACGGATTTTAATAAATGACCCCTCATTTTGAAGCTTGGCATCCAAGGATTTTCAGAAAAATAGTGACTTTCGGTGAAGCGTTAGTTTTCCTACATAATTTTCCTATTTTCCAAAATCCATCTTTCGTCAGTTTTGAGAACTAATGACATTTAAACAAAACACACACTACAATAAACAATAGACTATTACACGAAGGCCATGGCCTGAAGGTTTGTTGACATATTTAGAGCTCAAATTCAATTGGTTATTAAAAACTTCAAGACTTATTAAATAGTAATTTACGTTACAAGAGCGGTATGTTGACGTTTTCAAGGTCGAGGAAAAGATTGATAAAGCGAAACGTAGTTGAGCTTTTTTAATTTCCGAGAACATGAAAACAAACATACCGCTCGTGTATCGTACATTATTTTGTGCGAAGATCGTTTATTACATACCTGAAAGACGAATTTCTAATTAGTTGCAATGAAATCTCCATGTTGGTTTCTGTTTAATGACGGCAACTTCGGAAAACGAAAATATCTTTCTTCAACATTGTTGCTATAAAATGTTTTCTGTGTTTACTATACTCCAGCAGGCCGTGATATACGTCTGTATTTTTCCCCCCAGTCTATAAATGCGAACTTAAAACAAACGGTAAGGTTATGTAATGATTTATTTTTCATTTTAATATTTTAACAATATTAGTTATATATCATATTGCAGTAATAACATCGCCATCTGGAATCTTGTTGATTTTTTCACGGCTCCCTTAATGTTACTTGTATCAGGAATGCAATAAGTTTCGTGGAGTAGTAGACTTTACTTAATTTTTGCAAATATTTAAAAACAATAATTAACATTGCAATTTAGGTGAAATTGCAGTGGTAAGTTTCCAATTTATAATTATTACTATGTTAAACGTCTCTAAAAATAATACGTTAAAAGCCTAAAGCAGTAAAATGAATGTCGCGCTTAAGCGGTAAGAAGAGGGAAATTGTTATGTGTGTTACGTTGGGAATACTGTATGTGGTATTTCACACTTACCGCGTATTGGTTCTGTGCGGAAAACAAACAAATACGCACGATCTCGCACAAAATAATTTACAGGTTCGATTCTGAGGTGTGTAATTTTCTGGGTACAGCTGTGTATTGGATATTAAAATATACAAAACTTGAGGTGGTTTGATGACATTACCATTAGAAATGAAATATTATCATAGTTAATGCCATGATGTGACTATTGTTCATTAATTATACTATTAATGCTATATTGATGATATGAAAGCGAAACGTTTTTGGGTTATATAAGTAGATGTAGAGAATATCTGAAATTAGATCTTCATTTTTGTATATAAAACTGCAAAACTTACGTAAGATATTGTTATTAAAATTCAAATATTTTTATCTGTTATTAATCAAGTGGGGTTGGGTTTTTCTCATATACTTAATGGCGGTGTGGTGTAGATATTTATATGCGTCATTCTCTTCAGTATTGGCTCGAGAGAGCGCAAAAATTACAATTCCTGAGGAAAGACCAAAAGGTATTACTTACTGATAAAATAAGAGGCCCACAAAATGTTGAAATCTCCCGATCCTTTCAGCAAAATCTCTTAGCAGGATAAAATGATTTCACCCTCTACATTTCAAGCTCTACATATAGCAGCTATACCAAGAAGCTATGTGTATTGTTCGAAAGCATAGCAAACCTGACATTTTTAACCCACAATGACCTGAAATAGCTATTGCTTTACTCCCACATGAAAAACTCACTGATCGTCCTGACATTGTTACTTGCGTTTCCGCGTTGAAACTCAAAAACTGAAGGTGTATAGGTTCAAGAAAAAGTATTTGGCATAAAAAAACATTCAGAAGGAGAATGTTTCATTATTATGGAAGCAAATAACTTTCAAAATGTCTGGTATTCTTCGTTGAAAATAAATATGAAACATTTTTATTTGATCGTCTAATGAACTTAGTTCGCTGCACAAGCCACTAGTCAATTATTATATTTGTAATTCTTTATTTAATGTCCAGTTTAAATTACGAAGGCTATTCGTAAACAATAGACTGATAAATGTAAGTGTTGTTCCTTGTTAACGATCGCTTAATCCATAGAGTTCATTGTTGTAGCGTATCTTTTGTTGGATTGATTGACGTTCCCTTAGATTAGATTGCCCGGTGCACATAGACGTCTAATGTGTTGCATGAATAGCCAGGCATTGCCAGATTCTTTTCCGCGGAGTTTGACGAAAGTTGCAAAATACAGCCGGAGGAACGCTTCCTGTAGGACAGCTTATCTGCGAGCAAAGAATGCAAAAAACACTCCAGCGCCCCACCAGGTAAACTTCACAAACAGGCGCTGTGATATGTACTCTTTGACTGACACAGAACTAGAGTGAAACTTGAGTTACGTCGTGCATAGAATTAACAAAGGTAAATTCACAAGAAAACATGCGAAAGTCTGCAGCCTTGAGTGGTCATGTACTAAAGAGAAAATGTGACTGTCGCCTATGTGTTGGTTTCCATAGCGACGTTAATATATGAAAAAGAGTTAACACAATCGGTTGAAATTTGTAGATTTTATTAACGTTTATATAAAAGACGCGTTTTTAGCTCGAGAAACGACGAATTTCCCACTAACAAACCTATATTTCTCTGCACGCCAACATGAATCTTTTGATAGAAATTGGTGCGTACACACGAATTTAACATTTTTTAAAGAAATTAGAAAAATCCGATGGGATTTGTAGTTTTTATTCATGTTTATAAGGCTTAAAATCTCGCAAAACCTAAATTTTTAGAAAAATGTTGTTTGAGTGGGAAATCGAAACGAGTGACAGAATACTGTTTAATAACGCGTATTAAACACTTTCTGAAATAGGGTTAAATATTTTTCACAAGTAATGGTTAAGAATTCACGATGTGTTGTAGCCTACGTGCTAGAAAATGACTCGATAATTAATTTTCCTGCTATCGGTTTACGAAATAGGCTATTAATACTTCATAGTAGCTTGGAAAAATGGCTTATTGTTGTCGTCGCCTAGGAAAATAGGCCCAATTCGTGTTATAGGACTGACAATTTGTAAAATATAAACTGTTCCCAGAAAAAAGACCATTTATTGTTCCTTGTCAGCGTAACAATTAGATTTCATTTTCTGAACACTCGACTATTACTGTTCATCGTAATTGCATAGAATAAGGATCACGTTTAGTAAGAAAAAAAAAGAGATAAGCTTTGTACGACGGATTAATAATTGAATGGCGTTCGCTTTCACATCATTTTTCTTCCCCTGTTCCATAATCACGTGATTTTTGGTCGCTTTCAGGCTCTTCTATTAGATACAAGGCCTGTGATGAACACAGAAGAGATGGTACTGAATCTATTCCTGTATAGCATCTGCATTTAAAACTCTGTCCCATTTACAGTGCGCAAGAAAATATTATACAGGGTGAACCATAAGTAATTCTATTAATTTCAGGGGGTTATTCTTTGATATATTTCAAACAAAAAAGATTAATACAAATTTTGCTTGTTTTTCTCCCTTTCCGAGATAAAAATTGTTTTATACGAAATATTTCATAGCGTGTTTTGGGAAAGCCATTGATTTAATTCCCAATACGCTCAGTCAATTTAAGAGAGCAGTGTATTGTGATAATAAATGACTGAAAGAATTTTAGTTTTGTACTTTTAATGTGCAGAAATTTGACCCGAACAAATGTAGCTTTTCGTTATGCAAAGGAATTTTAAAATGTTACATTTGTTCAAATTAAATTTCTGCACATTTAAAGGACAAAATTAAAATTCTTTCATTATAATACACTGGTCTCTTAAATTCAGTGAGCGTATTGGGGTTTAAATCAATGGCTTTCCCAAAACACGCTGTGAAATATTTCACATAAAACAATTTTTATCTCCAAAGGCAAGTAAAACCGAGCAAAACTGTATTAAACTTTTTTGTTTGAAATATCTCAAAGAATTCATCCATTCATTCATTCATAGTGTTCTGTCCAAGGGCAGGTCTTTCACTACAAACCCAGCTTTATCCAGTCTTCCCTATTTTCTGCCTTCCTCTTAGTCTCCTCATATGATCCATATATCTTAATGTCGTCTATCATCTGATATCTTCTTCTGCCCGAACTCTTCTCCCATTCACCATTCCTTCCAGTGCATCCTTCAGTAGGCAGTTTCTTCTCAGCCAGTGACCCAGCCAATTCCTTTTCCTCTTCCTGATCAGTTTCAGCATCATTCTTTCTTCACCCACTCTTTCCAACACAGCTTCATTTCTTATTCTGTCTGTCCATTTCACACACTCCATTCTTCTCCATATCCACATTTCAAATACTTCTCTTCACTTCGTCGTAATGTCCATGTTTCTGCCCTATACGATGCTACACTCCATACAAAGCACTTCACTAGTCTCTTCCTTAGAAATTAAAACATTACTTGCGGTATATTCAACACTAGGTAATATTAGGTACAGTATAAAATTTTCGTTAAACTTTTTATTACTACTACTACTACCCCTGCTACTACTTCTATGTGGCAGGTAAAATCTACTGCTGACGTCACTAACACTCCTGGAAATGTTTCTTTTACGTCATGACAATCAGATGAACAAATGACAATCTGAAATCTCTGTTGTACTGATGGGTGTGGACATCACTGACTAAATTGAACGCACCCTGAACAAAGCTAATGGAGAAATGTTGTACACACATTAAAGGCGGGACATCTTTGCGTGGGGAGGATTGTATTCGTAATAACTTGTAATCCCCAAGGATGTGCAGTTTTAGGGTTGCAATGCTATCGTGACAACAGACTGTTTATGTACAATACACAGGTCGTCATTATACAGTACGTCACTAAATAATGTAAGTATGTTTGTGCGAGATCGTGCGTATTTGTTTGTTTTCCGCACAGAACCAATACGCGGTAAATGTGAAATACCACATTCAGTATTCCCAACCTAACACACATAACAATTTCCCTCTTCTTACCGCTTAAGCGCGACATTCATTTTACTGCTTTAGGCTTTTAACATATTATTTTTAGAGACGTTTAACATAGTAATAATTATAAATTGGAAACTTACCACTGCAATTTCACCTAAATTGCACTGTTAATTATTGTTTTTAAATATTTGCAAAAATTAAGTAAAGTCTACTACTCCACGAAACTTATTGCATTCCTGATACAAGTAACATTAAGGAAGCCGTGAAAAAATCAACAAGATTCCAGATGCCGATGTTATTACTGCAATATGTTATATAAATAATATTGTTAAAATATTAAAATGAAAAATAAATCATTACATAACCTTACCGTTTGTTTTAAGGTCGCATTTATAGACTGGGGGCAAAAAAAAAGACAGATATATCACGGCCTGCTGGAATATAGTAAACACAGAAAACATTTTCTAGGAACAATGTTGAAGATAGATATATTTGTTTTACAAAGTTGCCGTCATTGAACAGAAACCAAGATGGAGATTTCATTGCAACGAATTAGAAATTTCTCTCTCAGATATGTAATAAACGATCTTCGCACAAAATAATGTACGATACACGAGCGGTATGTTTGTTTTCATGCTCTAGGAAATTAAAAAAGCTCAACTACGTTTCGCTTTTTCAATCTTTTCCTCTAACATGAAAACTTCAACATACCGCTCTTGTAACGCATAGTACCTACTATTATGTAACATATGTCTTAAATATTTTTATTAGTTATTTTACGACGCTTTATCAATTATTATGCTCATCAAGTATCTGAATGTAATGCGAAATGAGTCCAGGGTCAAGCGCCGAAAGAGTTACCAGGCATTTGCTCTTGATAGGTTGGGGGAAAATCCCGGAAAAAACCTCAAGCAGGTAACTTGCCGCAACCGGGATTTGAACTCGCTCGTTTCACGGTCGGACAGGATAATCGTTACTCCACAACGGTGGCTATATGCTCTAATACTTCTGTAACAAGAAATCTACGTTATTTAATACTTGCTGTACAAATAAAGGTCGGTTGGAAGACCCACGTGAAACACCGATATTAATGTTGAAAATATTCAAAAATGGAATACACTGGAAGCAAGTATTTTTCAATTTATTTTTATTTTGTAGTCGATTATTATCATGATTATACAGGGTGAACCATAAATAATATCATTAATTTCAGGGGGTTAATCTTTGAGATATTTCAAACAAAAAAGTTTAATACAATTTTGCTTTTTTTTTCTTCCTTTTCACGGCGTGTTTTGGAAAGCCATTTATTTAATTCCCAATATGCTCAGTCAATTAAGAGAGCAGAGTATTATGATAATAAATGATTGAAAGAATTTCAGTTTTGTCCTTCAAATGTGCAGAAATTTGATCTGAACAAATTTAAAATTTAAAATTCTTACTTACTTACTTACTTACTTACGTACTGGCTTTTAAGGAACCCGGAGGTTCATTGCCGCCCTCAGATAAGCCCGCCATTGGTCCCTATCCTGAGCAAGATTAATCCAGTCTCTACCATCATATCCCACCTCCCTCAAATACATTTTAATATTATCTTCCCATCTACGTCTCGGCATCCCGAAAGGTCTCTTTTCTTTCCTCCCAACTAACACTCTATATGCATTTCTGGATTCGCCCATACGTGCTACATGCCCTGCCCATCTGAAACGTCTGGATTTAATGTTCCTAATTATGTCAGGTGAAGAATACAATGCGTGCAGTTCTGCGTTGTGTAACTTTCTCCATTCTCCTGTAACTTCATCCCTCTTAGCCCCAAATATTTTCCTAAGCACCTTATTCCCAAACACCCTTAACCTATGTTCCTCTCTCAGAGTGAGAGTCCAAGTTTCACAACCATACAGAACAACCGGTAATATAACTGTTTTATAAATTCTAACTTTCAGATTTTTTGACAGCAGACTGGATGATAAAAGCTTCTCAACCGAATAATAACAGGCATTTAAATTTCTACAGAACGAAAAGTTACGCTGTGAAATGTTTGATATAAAACAACTTTTATCTCGGAAAGGAATAAAAAAAACGAGGAAATTGCATTAAACGTTTTTGTTCCAAATATCTCAAAGAATAACCCGCTGAAATTAATGGCATTATTTTGGTTCACCCTGTATATAATAAAACTTAAATCAATATTAGGCCTATTTTACAATTGAAATGTATTCATATCTGCTATTAAAATCCAAAGCAGGAATATTATGAAAAAGCGATTCCTAAATTCTGAAACGAGAATACATTGCGATCCTCTAAAACAGACCACCCTGGGGCTAGCGTCCCTTACCCGCGGAGAACGCAGTGCACTATGGTGCAGTCGTAGCTGCTACCGGGTATGCTCTCCACCTCTTCCTGCTGCACGACGGGGCACACGGAACGGCTCCGCTTACCCTTTACCCATTTCGACCACTGCTCTAAAAAGTAGATTTGAAGTTTATAGCGGAAATGCGAGCTTATACCATTTCTGACAGCAATAAATTGATTCCGGGTACTCCATAAACCTCTGTGTTTGTATACAGCGATACTACCGACATATTGGACGGATTTTGTTCATATTCAGCAACTATAGTTGCGACGCTGTTACTTCCGGCGGTAGTATCGTTCGCCATTTTTGTTCTTTCGTTGTCGAGCTAACATATGAGGAATCTATTTGCTTCACCGTTAAACATTATCATGTCGTAGCTCCTATGATAATAAATCAAACGCACTTTAATTCAGCAAATAATTGAGCGGCAAATAACGTCCTCGTGTGCCTTCTGCGAACGGCAACGAAAGAGCCAAAATGGCGGGCGATTATATTAAGTATTTATCGAGACTTAGGAAATGAATAACGTCTTCCTCAGCGAATCACAAGACGCACACGCTTAAATGTAGCCGATCTGCAACGTGATTGGCTGCCGGAAATTAGAGCGACGGGACTATACAAGTCAATTTATCAGGCGATGATGTGTGTCAACTGAAATAAAGCGTGCTGAAAAAATGAATAGCCTTTATTTGAGTAAAATTCCTGCCAGTTTTAAAAGCAGGTTTTCGTAAATAGAAATGCCTATAATTTCGTCAAACATTTAAGCTGTTCGTGATTGTTATTGTGAGCATGGTGGCGATTGTAAGGATGTTTGGGATTTGAAATAAAAGTTTGATATTTCTTTTCATTTCTGTCTTCATACTCCCCGCATTTAAATTCAACAAGGCGGAGCCTTCTCGTTAACTACTTCATAATCGCTTCCTCATTCCAGGAGGCCTAGTCTGCAGACAACAATGCAATTGATAGTCCAAACGATCCACACGTCAATATGACGACAATGAGTTGTTTGAAATTGTAATGAATAATAACATGTCATTACAGAGAATTGGATTAATTTCGAAATTAATACCACAGTTAAGAACTTCAGAATTAGACTGTGTTAAATTAACTATATCTCGAATTTGTTAATCACCCCATTTGTGTATGAATATTTTTTTATTAAATTAGAACCATTAAGGTTAATGTTTCGTTAAGCTTTTACATGTTAAAAAAAGTTTCATGTGAATCTTTTCCAAGTCCATCTGATATCGAAATCTCATATTTATATCAACTGGTTTATCACGGCCCCCTTGTATAAATCATTGAAATAAAGAAGCATCAAAATATTCATTAACTAGCCGTACCCGTGCGCTCCGCTGCACCCGTTAGAAATAAATATAAAGTAATTACATAATTAAAATAGGACGTTTGATCCAGGGAACATTCGTGTTTGATAGAAGGATAAATCGTTTAATATGTTACTTAATTTAAATTGTATTAAAACAATTAAAATGCGATCATTTTGTCCAGAGACACTCATTTGGTGCAATGACAATTCCTTTAACATGTTTCTTAATTGTTATTACATGCAACCATAGTTTAATGAAGATTGACATCATTTAGATTTAATGTGTATACTTTATATTACTTGCTATATGTTTCCATTGAATTATGGTAATAACTTAATTGTAACCATCTTTTTTTACGTCTTCAGTAAATGGCGCTTGGCCCACTATGGTTCTGAACCCTTCAAATAACTCAAATAGTGATACAGCATATATAGTGATATGTAATTATATTTCTTTCTTTCGAAAATGTAAGAATTCACGATCTCTTATGTACCATTGCCATGGAATGAATAAATGTGTTTTTTCTTCCTACTCAAAAATTTTATATTTTGCACATGGGAATTACTGCAGGAACAACAACGCTACAATCTGAGGCGGCGTTGAAAACGTATTTTATTGCTATTTTAAAAGCCTATCAGACCTACCAAATTTTGCATAGAATGAAACTTATCGGAAATCATTTTTAAAGAAACTTTTGTTATGTATCATTTTTCACAAAATAAAATAATAGTAAGCGAGATATTTCGATTTAATTCAGGCCCCCTTAAATGAAGTATTTTGAATGCGATATAGCCTAAAATCTAAATTACAACGAACTTAACTTATATTTTAATTTTCATCGAAATCCGTTCAGCCATTATCGCGTGAAAAGATAACAAACAGACGACAGACATACAAACAAAAATTTCAAAAAAGCGATTTTCGGTCTCAGGATGAATAATTATACATGTTAACACCAATTATTTTTGGAAAAGGGAAAATTACCAGAAAATTTTCGGCTATATATTTATATTATATTATATTATATTATATATTACATAAAAATTGCGTTGATAACGGATGTACTCCGATAAGAAAGTTTTTAATTTGTTGTGGGGGCTCTTGAATCTCAGAAGCAACAACATTTACAACAGCGCAACATAATCTGCTTGGCTCATTACCCAATTTTTTTTTTGCATTGCATTTATTGCATATATAGTCTATTTTATGTATTTTAACACGATTCAATTGAACATAGTTAAAATTTGAATTATAAAATAATGGATTGCTAAGCTAACGTACTATTACTGCATACTAAATCAATACACTCTCGTTGTTCATTAATTCTCTGAGATTAAAATGAGTGTGTACATAAATATTATTTTAAGAAATACAGAAAACGAATGTACAAAAAAGCCTATCAAATTTTCTGTGCATAGGAATAGTTTAATTGCTTTCGATTGTTGCTGTCCAAGGCCCCTTTTTCGATTGTTGTTGCCCAAGGCCCCTTATAGACGAAGTCATTTGTTATTTCATTGCACCGTCTTAGATGGCGTTATTCTAATTTTAAAACTCATTTACCTCATTAAATATCAGTCCTATCAAAATTTAGTAAAGAATAAAACTTATCGGAAATTATTTTTAAAGGAACTGTTGTTATGTAACATGTTTCACGAAAATCAATAATAAGCGAGATATTTCGATTTATTTAATTCAAGCCCCCTTATAACCCCCCTTTTAAATAAAGTATTTTGAATGCCATATAGCCTAAAATCTAAGTTAGAGCGAACTTAATTTATATTCCAGTTTTCATATAAATCGGTTCAGCCATTATCGCGTGAAAAGGTAACAAACATACAGACAGACATACAAACAAAAATGTCAAAAATGCGATTTTCGATTTCAGGGTGGTTAATTATGTATGTTAGGACCAATTATTTTTGGAAAATCGAAAATTACCAGAAAAATTTCGGCTACAGATTTATTATTAGAGTCCACACCTGTGGAGTAATGGTGAGCGCGTCTGCTCGCGAAACCAGGTGGCCCGGGTTCGAATCCCGGTCGGGGCAAGTTACCTGGTTGAGGTTTTTTCCGGGGTTTTCCCTCAACCCAATATGAGCAAATGCTGGGTAACTTTCGGTGCTGGACCCCGGACTCATTTCACCGGCATTATCACCTTCATTTCATTCAGACGCTAAATAACCTAGATGTTGATACAGCGTCGTAAAATAACCCAATAAAAAAAATATTATTAGTATAGATTAATTAATTAATTAATTAATTTATTTATTCATTTACTTATTTATTTATTTATTTGCTTACTTATTTATTTGTTTATTTATTTATTTGTTTATTTATTTACTTATTTATTTGTTTGTTAATTTATTTATTTACTTATTTATTTGTTTATTTGTTCGTTTGTTTATTCATTTATTTACTTATTTATTTATTTATTTACTTATTTATTTCTTTGTTTATTTATTTATTTGGTTATTTATTTATTTGTTTATTTATTTATTTATTCATTTAATTATTTATTTAATTGTTTACTTATTTATTTGTTTATTTATTTATTTGTTTATTTATTTACTTATTTATTTATTCATTTATTTATTTACTTACTTAATTATTTGTTTGTTTATTTATTTATTTACTTATTTATTTATTTATTCATTTATTAATTTATTTACCTAATTATTTGTTTGTTTATTTATTTATTTACTTATTTATTTATTTGTTTATTTATTTACTTACTAGCCGTACCCGTGCGCTCCGCTGCACCCGTTAGAAATAAATATAAAGTAATTACATAATTAAAATAGAACGTTTGATCCAGGGCACATTCGTGTTTGATAGAAGGATAAATCGTTTAATATGTTACTTAATTTAAATTGTATTTAAATAATTAAAATGCGATCATTTTGGTCCACAGACACTCATTTGGTGCAATGACAATTCCTTTAACATGTTTCTTAATTGTTATTACACGCAACCATAGTTTAATGAACATTGACATCATTTAGATTTAATGTGTATATTTTATTTTACTTGTTATAGGTTTCCATTGAATTATGGTAATAACTTAATTTTAACCCTTGTTTTCTACGTATTCAGTAAATGGCGCTTGGCCCACTATGGTTCTGAACCCTTCAAATAACTTAAATAGTGATACAGCATATATAGTGATATGTAATTATATTTCTTTCTTTCGAAAATGTAGGAATTCACGATCTCCTCTGTACCATTGCCATGGAATGAATAAATGTGTTTTTTCTTCCTACTCAAAAATTTTATATTTTGCATATAGGAGTTACTGCAGGAACAACAACGCTACAATCTGAGGCGGCGGTGAAAATATATTGTATTGTTATTTTAAAAGTCTTGTATGTCCTTAAATATCAGTCCTATCAAAATTCTGCATAGAATAAAACTTATCGGAAATCATTTTTAAAGAAAGTTTTGTTATGTAACATGTTTCATGAAAATCAATAATAAGGGAGATATTTCGATTTATTTAATTCAAGCCCACTTATAACCCCCTTTTTAAATAAAATATTGTGAATGCCATATAGCCTAAAATCTAAGTTACAACGAACTTAATTTATATTTCAATTTTAATCGAAATCCGTTCGGCCATTATCGCGTGAAAAGGTAACAAACATACAGACAGACATACAAACAAAAATGTCAAAAATGCGATTTTCGGTTTCAGGGTGGTTAATTATATATGTTAGGACCAGTTATTTTTGGAAAATCGAAAATTACCAGAAAAATTTCGGCTACAGATTTATTATTAGTGTAGATTGCGGGTGGCATAACGGAACCCTCATAGGGGCAGTGTTGTGACTTTTGTTACAATTTTTCACAAGTGATATATGTAGAAAAACTTTGCACGATAGATAATGATAACTGAAGGAAATAAACTCACTTATACAGCTTGGTTACCTGTATGTTTTCCCAGGTATATTTTAAAATATATTCCACTGCTGTATATACTTCTTCTTAGGAATCATAGAAAATCGACAGTCGCCATTATGATGCTGTTTTCTCGTATCAGAAATCTTTTGGAACCAATTTTTGGTAAATAAACTTGGCGATTGCCTCGAACGCAGACACAACGGGAGTTGCTGAAGTATTGGCAGAGAGCGTCAAAAACAGGAGCGGGCGAGAAATAAATTATTGGAAACGGAGGGGGGAGAATGTAACCAGATTGAAGAACATCGGCAAACGTAATCAGACAGACAGAAAAAGGAACACGTAGTAAACAGAAACAAAACACTGGAGCCACCAGAAACAAAAGACGATAAAAGTTGTTTTCACGTGCAATGTATTGCTCTTAACCAGATTTTATTGGCTGATTATATCATTTTAGTCCATCGGCAGACAATTAGAATACGATCATCACAACTTTGTTACAAATAGTTTCTTACATTAAATTTTCCCTTTTAAAACTTTTCATTTTATTGGAAATTAAAATTTACAGTAAAACTAATTAATAAATAGGAAATTAATTTTTTTCCTTTGTATTTTGTCGTCACCGAGTTTGACCACCTGACCCGAGATCCGTAGTGAAGCAATGACAGAATTTAAAATGTTTACTATAACAACCACAGCCGAATGCTAATGTTAGGCCGTGAATAAATGTAACTTACACCCAATGACATCACCTTCCGTCGCTACTGGCATGAAGACGCCGAAAGTGAGTATAAAAGTAACCGTGTCGTGCGGTCTCTCTCAGTGATATCTCCGCATCGATAGCAGCTGCAGACATGTGTGGCCACTACTTTGATTTGTAATCGTGAGTTCTGCAATATTAAAGTGATAATAGACAAGTACGATACACTTTGAGTGAACCATAGTGAACAATTTGTTGTGAGCTGGACTAATTCCGGAATGAGAAAACATATCGCATGTCCTACATTAATTACTTCTCTTACCACAGACCCATACTGTCCATTAGTAAACCGAAACAAAAGTAAAAACATTCATACAACACACTGTAGTTCCATTCCCAAAATTGCTTAAAGTATTCTATGTGTATCCCTCATATAGCGCAGATTTTGTATTCCTGGTGTTGTGGAAGAGAAGGCCTGATGGCCTTAACTACACCAGAATAAATAAATAAATAAGTAAATAAATAAATAAATACATACATAGGTAGGTAGATAGATAGATAGATAGATAGATAGATAGATAGATAGATAGATAGATAGATAGATAGATAGATAGATAGATAGATAGATAGATAGATAGATAGATAGATAGATAGATAGATAGATAGATAGATAGATAGATAGATAGATAGATAGATAGATAGATAGATAGATAGATAGATAGATAGATAGATAGATAGATAGATAGATAGATAGATAGATAGATAGATAGACAGACAGACAGACAGACAGACAGACAGACAGATAGATAGATAGATAGATAGATAGATAGATAGATAGATAGATAGATAGATAGATAGATAGATCATATAGCGCAGATTTTGTATTCCTGGTGTTGTGGAAGAGAAGGCCTGATGGCCTTAACTACATCAGAATAAATAAATAAATAAACAAACACACAAACAAATAAATAAATACATAAATAGGCCTAAATAATTTTTTTTGTATAGCTTTATTAACAATGATCCCAATAATATATGCTTACGAAGAAATATGTGATTTATTAAAATGCCTGCCTTTGTGGTATTTGAGTGGTCTTCCTTTTTAAATTATTTGAAATGATATATAAATTCGCAATAATGTCTACGGAATGTTGACTTACGCAGTGTTCATGAAAAATCGCTATCTGTAAGAAAAGTAATATACAGAGTGAGAGAAAATTGTGGAACAAGCTTGTAACTTTTTATTTCTAATTTTATGAAGAAACTAATGTATTTATTCAAAAGTTGTAGGGTATCGAAGAGGGAATATTTTGAACATGTTTTCAAATACTATGCTTTTCATTTATAAGGAGTGCGCCAAGGAGTCCGTTTTTTAAAAATGGCACCATGTATTTATTTCTCCATTTTTGGATTATTCAGGTCTCAGTACGCACAAAATCATATTTTTTGCCATTTATAAAGTATTTTTAACTGTCTCTTTTGATTAACAATTTTAACATTATTTTAATTTATAATTTAAAGACGTCACATTGTAGGATCTGCACCATTGAAATTTAACTGCAATAGTAATGCAATACGTGGAATTTAAAGCAAGAAAACTCATTAAAACCAAAATTAGCATTGTGTTGTGTCATATGTTGATTTCAGTTTACAAAAGGTTCTCAAAATGGCCCACATTTACTACCAAACAAGGCATAAATCTGTCTTTGAAATTGTTTAATGTTTAACTATTGTTATCCAATTGTTTTTATTAGCTTTATTCACTTGTTTCTATTAGCTTTTGTCTGCAATTGTTTAATCCAAAGCCTCCTCAAACTGATGTACGGAAGCATTAAAATTTCTCTTTTTTCAGTATACATCAAAACAGGTAATTTTTACAAAATATTTTGTAAATAGCAAAACAAAGTATGATTTTGTACGTACTGAGACCTGAAGACTCCAAAAATGGAAAAATAAGTACATATTGCCATTAAAAAAAACAGGCTCCTTGGCACAATCTTTATAAATGAAAAGTATAGTAGGCCTACTTGAAAACATGTTCAAAATATTCCTTCTTCGATACCCTACAACTTTTGTATAAATAGTTTCTTCAAAAATTAGAAATAAGAAAGTTACAAGCATTGGTCCATACTTTGTACACACCCTGTAGATGTATTTACCCGGTATCCATATTTGGCCTATTGGAAGTATAAACGTAATATAGAAATCATAATTCCATTGCCGAAAATACTAAATTTTAAGTATAAAAAAGTGTAAATATCTTAGATTTAGCATGTTTAGTGTATGTATTAACGAACCAACACACAGCTGGTCAGAATATCAACAAATCCGTATAAACGAAAAAAATGAATTTTCATCATTATACGAAAAAAGTTCAGAATTGTTCAGTCCACAACGGAAATTGTTCATAACACGTTACTATAAACCTGGGACTTATGCCCGTAGCTTTTTTTTCAGATCTCGGATACAGTGTGATCTGGTTTGAAACATCCTTTTTTGAGGTAATCCCACAGAAAAAAACAGCAGTTGTAAGGTCTGGGGATTGAACTGGCCACTTGTTATCTCCAAACCGAGAAATTAAGAATAACTCTCTCATTTTCATCTTGAAAAAAGTATGAACCAATGATGTCTCTGTCAGGAACAGCACACCATGTGGTCAGATTTCCAGTGACATTTAAAAAAAATAATAAAATACCAATAAATTTCATTGTTTAAGGAATATTCTGTGTTATTATAATATTTCTAAACCTTATAGTCACTTAAAACTGTAGCTATGCTGAAATTCGCCTGCTCCAACTGCCACACTCTGTACATAGTTTTAAGCATATCACTTCAGAGTGTTTACTTGCAGTGCACTGCTGTCCTTCATCGCTTTCAAGTCTGAACTGAATGAATTCACAAAAATCACAATAAAAAAACGCGATATGGTAAATTTCTGCAGCATTTTGCATTTTTAGCGCTAATAAACACCTTCATTTGTCTATCGCGATTGACGAAGCCGCCACTACGCGGCAGGCGCATCGCCGCTGGCTACCATTACGGAACACGCGCTCCCAATTGTGTAGGCACCCTTGGCGATTTTGTTTAAATCGAAGCTTGTTTAGAACCGCTGCTTCACGACTGAGTAGGCACCTGCCGAAACTGAAATAATTCGCGGTTAGTTCCGGGTCCTGGAAATCAGCTCATTTCCGGGTTGTGGGCTTCATTCGATGTCCTATTGCAGGATGTATCGAGGATTTTGCCTTATGCCTGCATTTGTTTCCTGTAGCTGCTCTTTAAAACGTAGTTGTTTCCATGGTTACGGATGTAGTTCTCAAGAGTGTAGTCTTTTTTTTCTCTCTCTTGGGCTGTATCTGCTTATTAGTTTCTTAGAGAAGAATAAATTGACACAAAATCGAGTGCTAATGCATTTGATTTGGGCCATTGATGACATTTTATCGGTCGGTTGGCTTTCAGATACTTGTCAGGTTTACTAAAGACGGTTTGTGGCAATTTAGACTGTACTAGAAGAGGGTAAGACAATTAACTAGGAGAGGAAAAATAAGTAAGCTAGAATTTGGAACTGGAGAACAGTTGAAAATAAAACAAAATCACAAGACAAACAGATAAATTAAGAAATACGGAAATGATTCAAGAGAACAGAAATACGAATATAAAATTAGAAAGATGATACAAAGGATAATAAAAAATAATAGAAATAATCGATATTTAAAGGACGAAAAAAATGCTACTAAGTACAGAAGACATGAAAGAAGATAAGAGAAAGGGATGAGAAGGTACTGTGAAGCAAATTTTAAAACAACAATAGATAAACGAGAGAAGACAAAGTATCTAACAAGGGACATGTACGACAGACAAAACTTCAATTTTAAAACAAAGGAAAGATATAAACTGAGATATTATTATTATTATTATTATTATTATTATTATTATTATTATTATTATTAAATTTGGAATCACAATAGCTCCGTGATAGACTAACGGACTGTGTGCCGAAAGATCCCTGGTTCATTTTTCTCGTCACCGCAATTTCCTGGACATTGAGCTTTGTGTTTTTATTAGGACTGGCGGATTCCCAACTACTTTGTTTTAAAGGTATAATAATTTCAGTCCTCCAAGGCCTATTGTTTTTAATGACGTCACTGTATTAGTATACGTGTGACCAGATTTCCAGAATGTCATGCGCATAAATATTCCAAGTGAAAAAATCACTTAATATGCTGTTACAATCAAGGACAAGAAAAGAGATAGACACCGCATATAGATATAATGTACAAAGAAACACGTGTGTACAAAACAAAAGCGATTTTCCGTTTGTTTATCCACGTCTGGATAGTCAATGCTTCACTCGCGTCTGTCACCATGGATTTCACGGCCCGCTAGCGCTGCGTAATCTGGGGGAGGCCATGACTGCAACGTGGGTATAAATCGTTTGTGATTAGGAAGCTCGTAATCAATGTATTATACTTAGTGTGTGCAGAGAAAAAATATATGGAAATAAATAAATGATAATTGCTACAATAAAGTGAAGAAAATATGCGAAAAGAATAAAGTAAATACATAATTAAAGTAATACAGAAAATAATAAATAGATTGATAAATAAATTAGAACAGAATAAAATAAGATACGAAACAAACAAATGAACTAAGAAATTAAACAATGGATGTCGTAAGAGAAACATTATTTAAGAAAAGAATTTACTGTATGTTGACACAAACAAATAAAATGTCCGAATTGAACAAATGAATAAATAAATGTGATGAAATACAAGAAAGCAAATAATTTCTTCCCTACGTCCTCGCTGAGCGTGACACCCACCAAGGCATGATCAGCGTCCCTCTGTGAAATTCAACTTAATTGGAAACCTGGCGATACTACGTCATCCCCGTCTGTGAGAGATCAGGGCTGCCAAAGGAGGAATAATAATAATAATAATAATAATAATAATAATAATAATCCTCTGATTGAGGTTCTGGCTGATATGTACATCTATTATCAGGCAGTACATCTCACTTGACGATATGTGTCAGAGGAAGAACAATTGTTTGTATACATCTGAAGTCTGACCAGTGTAAAATGTAGCTAGTCGGCGATGTATGCAATGGAGGGGGAAAGAAACTGAACACCCTACCGCATCATCTCCTGGCTTAGTTGCCTTATTGCTGTCACTTAGGAGGTTCAGATCTGTCTTAGGACAGTCGATTAAAGAACAAACAACCTTTCCATTTTTCTTTCATATTTTTTACACTTTATTCTTTAGTAACTTTTCCATTTTTGTTTCTTAATTTCTTTTACACATTTTTCTTTAGTTAACCTCTTACTTTTTTCAATTTTATTCTTTCGTTCTTACACTTTTTATAAACTCTTTTCTTTTCTTCATTCAACTTTTTTTACACTTTTTTCTTTACTGAAGTAACTTTTTCCATTTTTTCATCTCTTTTACATATTTTTCTTTAGTTATTTTTTTAATTTGTTTTACAAATTTTTCTTTGCTAATTTTTCAGTTTTCTTCTTTCGTTTCTTATACTTTCTAGTAGGCTAACTTTTTTTCTTTCAACTTTTTTTATATTTTTTTCTTTATTTAAGTAACTTTTTCATTTTTATTTTTTTCATCGCTTTTACACATTCTTTTTCATTTTCCTTCTTTAATCCTTATTAAGAACAAAAGGAACTGGCCACCCTACCCCATTATCTCCTGACCTAGTTGCCTTATAAGTGACGCCTTGTTAGTATCACTTGTGAGTGACATTCAAACCTGTTTTGGAACAGCAACATCCTTTTTAAATTTTTTCTTCAGTTAAGTACCCTTTTCATTTTTCTTACTTTATCTGTCACGCTTTTTCTTTAGTTATTCTTTAATTTCTTTCACTTTCTTCTTTAGTTACTATTTCATTTTTTCATCATTTTATAGTTTTCCTTCACCTACTTCTCCTTTCTTCCTTCTTTCGTTATTTATTCTTTTCGCCTTTCTCTTATCCTTTTTACTGTCATTTGTCTATCTTTCCTCGTTCGTCATTAGCTATGTAATTGTGTTAGCATGTATGGCACACCCGTTATAATTTCTGTGTAGATCGTACAGTTACCGATCTTCGTCTGTTACTCTGTTCCGTTATCGAACCCAGGCGTAGCTGGTGAATTCTTAATCGCCATCATCTCCTGTTATTACCTGGAGATGCTCCGTGGCTTTGATCCAGACCTTTAACCGATCACAAGTCCGTGTTTGATTCTCGGAAGAGATCGTTTACCTCCATCCCAGGGGACGTTCAGCAATATGAAGGAGAAAACAACAGAAAGACGGCAAAATTGTCTGAAAAAACAGGAAGTCTGAGACACTTACGAAGGATTTTAGATTCTAACCATGAGACAAGAACTTTAAAGTTAAATCTTCTCTATAGTATATGAAAAATAATAATAAAAAAAAACTAAAATCAGTTCGCTATAGATATGGTCCTAATGACTGTAGCTTTTTAAAATGTTTATAAAGGAACTTTTGGCTGTTGAATTAATCTATAGAGCATTCCACGTTAAGAAACAGGATTAGTTTTATGGGCCTTGCCTAGTACAATGTAGATGCTATGTGGTAGGTACGCGTTTCTATGGCAACTGGTCATTTGAGTGGATAGCCCCATATGCGCAATGCTTTTTCTTAACGTGGAATTCTCTTTCTTTTCTACTGCAGTTAAGAAGGAAAGGAGGTTTATTTTAGAAATTATTTGGGTTATCTGTACTATTTAAACATTACTGTACATGGACATACTTATTCAATTCTTTTAGTTCTGGCAGCAATGAAATTTCTACCACTCATTGTCAGAGGACACCAAAATAAAAAAGCAGAATATCTTTTGTTCTTGCAGCACTTCTGAAATGAATATTCGTCTTTCAAATAATTACTTTTCCTATCTAAAAAAATGAATAGAAAGCGAAATTTTTAAAGATATTTTGAAATAACTATGCCACGAAAAATTTCATAATATATTTATTAAAATTTTCTGAAGATTTCATAAACTAAGTAACAAAAAATTGTACCAGTCCCAAAGGTAGATCTTTCACTGCAAACCCAGCATTCCCCTATCTTTCCTATTTTCTGCCTTCCTCTTTGTCTCCTCATATGATCCATATATCTTAATGTCGTCTATCATCTGATATCTTCTTCTGCCCCGAACTCTTCTCCCGTTCACCATTCCTTCCAGTGCATCCTTCAGTAGGCAGTTTCTTCTCAGCCAGTGACCCAGCCAATTCCTTTTTCTCTTCCTGATCAGTTTCAGCATCATTCTTTCTTCACCCACTCTTTCCAACACAGCTTCATTTCTTATTCTGTCTGTCCATTTCACACGCTCCATTCTTCTCCATATCCACATTTCAAATGCTTCTAGTCGCTTCTCTTCACTTCGTCGTAATGTCCATGTTTCTGCCCCATACAATGCCACACTCCACACAAAGCACTTCACTAGTCTCTTCCTTAGTTCTTTCTCCAGAGGTCCGCAGAAGTTGCTCCTTTTTCTATTAAAAGCTTCCTTGGCCATTGCTATCCTCCTTTTGACTTCCTGGCAGCAGCTCATGTTACTGCTTATAGTACACCCCAAGTATTTGAAGCTGTCCACTTGCTCTACTGCCTCATTTAGTATTCGCACGTTTACCTTCTTTATTTTTCTTCCTATAACCATGGTCTTCGTCTTGTTTGCATTTATCTTCATCCCATACTGCTCACAGCTGTCATTTAGCTCCAGTAGCATATCCCTTAGTATCGTCTCCTCTTCTGCTGACAACGCCATATCATCAGCAAATCTTACGCACTTTGTTCTTCTTCCTCCTACTATCACCCCTACCATGTTCTGAAAACAGTTCAACAGTTTTAATCGTCGCGAACCACAGTTTGCACGTTATAAGAGCTAACTCAGATCCGTCACACTGTGCACTCTCTGATGCTTTGGAAGGTTCGGGATTCGATCCCGAGTGATGATAGGATTTTGTCGTTTGAGTACCGGATCTTTCTCGAGGTGCCTACCACAACACCTCATTCTAGTGTCTAGGTCAAAGAAGTATGAAGCCCTACCTCCATGCCCCCCAACCGTCTTTATGGCGTATATAGGGTATATCATTCTGTAATAGTTTATTATTTTTTTTAGCAAATGTTTATTTTACTTGTTGAGATTTCATCCATTTATCTATATTTTAGTATTCTTTTTATTGTTGGTACTCATGAATTTATTCTTTTTTAACCATTGCTTCTTTTATCTATTCAGGATTTTATGTAACACTCGATTTGCAGTATAAGCGATCCACTCTTTTCGGGCAGGCCTTACAGCAAGGCGGAAAATATGAATTTTCTTTCTTACCGAGAAACGAACTCGGGTCCTCTGTATTTGTAATCGAGCGAGAATTTGATGAAAATTTCTAACCTGAACAAGATCATGTGTGTGGAAGTGAAGAAGTTGATTAAAATAAATAATTCGCATTGAAGACGGGAAGTTTTGATTAAAGGTAGGGATATTTTAAGCGACCTTGAAGTAAATTATATTGTTACCGTGTGGTGAGAATGATTTCAGCGTTTGACCGAGCGAGGGAAATGGAGGGGGAGGTCGTATGAAGGTCATTGGGCTGCGTTATTGCTTTAAATCACTTCCGTGTGCGTGAAAATGGCCAAGTTTTCATATTTTCCTGGTGTAGGCTATAAACAGCACAGAAGTATGTGGTGCGTGGGAAGCAAAGAAAAGGGACACTTCAGATGACGTGCAGGTACGTCCTTCATATCTCCGTTCTGAACATTTCTGTCCACAGATAGTGAATTTTGTGATAAGAGCTCTGGAATGTTCTATGTCCTGGTAAAGCAGCAAAATGGCCAGCATTGGGGTTAATGCTAGTGTAATGGGGCCTGCCCCTAAAACAGCTGTTTTCGACGGAAATGCACCCCATTGTTACTGGAGTTATCTGCCCAGATTTGCGTCTCAGCCAACGCTGAAGTTACCAAATTAGGATCTGGGCACGCTTGTTGCGATGTCCCTACAGATGATAATGGCAATAGCGGTTTGCAACGTGTGGGTCGAGATCCGCATTGCCACTCACAATTATTCCAGACTGACTTTCATCTGTTTTCATTACTTTTCGTTAAGTTGAATGTGGTAGGGTTTATGTCATATTGCATTATGTCACTTTAGATTTTTTCAGGTCAGGTTAGGTTAGGTGTGAGTGTACGTTGGCTTAATAGCGTGTGTAAGTTAGGTTAGGTTTGTTTACATTGTCGTAGAACAGTCATGTCAATTGATGCCCACAGGAGCAAGCGCGCGCTTTAGAGACAGGAAAGGAAAGAGACAGACGAAAGAGGTGGTACATGCCGCTTGGTCGAGCTATATTCAGGGATGGCCAGCACTGATTCAATAGATAAAGGGAAGAGAACTTATTAAAACTGTATCCATGTTACTTTTTAGATTTGCCTGAGAAGTATAAGTGCATTATAAGAATGTAAGTTTTAATTTTAATGCTCATTTTTCACAAGTTTGATTTTTTTATTCAAATTTTCAGGTATAGGCCTATTTATTTAGTAGCCTTACAGAATGTTTTCGTAAATCTAATATACCGTATATACGTATTACTGAAGATAGTGTATTGAACATTTTGAAAATATTCGCATGGAAATTGTTTGTAAGGAAATGAATTAACAAAGCAACTACTGTTACGTCATAAGCAAAAGATACGTGCCCATGTGTTGTAAAAATGTCAGCTCTATAGCTTCAGCAGATTTCGAGAAAATAATTTAATATTCTGATGATAGGAAGTCGCTCACAAATATCACCTTAAAAGCATAATGCGATAAGAGTTTTTTTATGTAATATTAGTTACACTTAAAACAGATACAGCACCTAGGTAACTTTGCTTTGTACTGTAATATTGTTTTGATTAGTTTATTGATTACTTCTGTAAGGCTAAAGATACCATCAATATAAATTCCAACTTATCATGTCACACTCAATCTCTTTCTTTGGAATATCACTTTCTTTATGAATGATGTGTTTCATCCACTTAATACAGTATAATATTATACTACTATGGAATTTAAGTGAATATTCCTTCTTAACTCTCTATTATGTTATTAAGATTTAAAACACAAGTGCAATATTAAGAAATCAGTGTTAGTACTTTTGTTTTACAGACAATATAGATAATATCAAACAGAAAGAAGCCATATCAAAATAACGACATAAAATTTCACGTTCCGTTTGAAGTTTGTGCACCACTGTTTTCTTAATCCAACAGGTTGCTTATTATATACACAACCCTTCCTCTTTCTATACTTAGCGCTTGCTGCCCGCGCACGACGTCAAGGTCAGAAAAATGCGCTTGCTTTGACATCATTGTCGTAGAATGAAGTACTTAACTAAAACATAATTCATTACAATCCAAAAAGTGAGATATTTAAGTAAACTGCAAGGTTGGAGTAGATATCTGCTATATTTAATATTATAGTAGCTTATAAAATGGCTGAATTGGATCAAGGGAAATCAACATTATTCTTTTTCTTTCTTTCTTTCTTTCTTTCTTTCTTTCTTTCTTTCTTTCATTAAATCTCTCTCTTTATTTTTCTCTTTCTCTCTCTCTTATTCTCTTTATTTCTCTCTTTTCCCTCTCCCTTTCTTACTCTCTACCGTTCTCTCTCATTATTCGTTTCATATTTTATGAAACTTAGCAGTTAAAAATTATACAGTCTACATAGTAGCCTATCAAAAGCTATTAGAGGTTTGTATTAGATTTCTAACAAAATTCTTCCCTTTCAAATTAATAATCACATAAGATTTGCTGATGATATGGCGTTGTTAGCAGAAGAGGAGACGATACTAAGGGATATGCTACTGGAGCTAAATGACAGCTGTGAGCAGTATGGGATGAAGATAAATGCAAACAAGACGAAGACCATGGTCATAGGAGGAAAAATAAAGAAGGTAAACGTGCGAATACTAAATGAGACAGTAGAGCAAGTGGACAGCTTCAAATACTTGGGGTGTACTATAAGCAGTAACATGAGCTGCTGCCAGGAAGTCAAAAGGAGGATAGCAATGGCCAAGGAAGCTTTTAATAGAAAAAGGAGCATCTTCTGCGGACCTCTGGGGAAAGAGCTAAGGAAGAGACCAGTGAAGTGCTTTGTGTGGAGTGTGACACTGTATAGCGGCAGAAACATGGACATTACGACGAAGTGAAGAGAAGCGACTAGAAGCATTTGAAATGTGGATATGGAGAAGAATGGAGCGTGTGAAATGGACAGACAGAATAAGAAATGAAGCTGTGTTGGAAAGAGTGGGTGAAGAAAGAATGATGCTGAAACTGATCAGGAAGAGGAAAAGGAATTGGCTGGGTCACTGGCTGAGAAGAAACTGCCTACTGAAGGATGCACTGGAAGGAATGGTGAACGGGAGAAGAGTTCGGGGCAGAAGAAGATGTCAGATGATAGACGACATTAAGATATATGGATCATATGAGGAGACTAAAAGAAAGAGCAGAAAATAGGCAAGATTGAAGGATGCTGGGTTTGCAGTGAAAGACCTGACTTTGGGCAGATCACTAAGAATGAATGAAATGTAACAATAATAATAATAATAATAATAATAATAATAATAATAATAATAATAATAATAATAATAGTAGCACGTATGGGTGAATCCAGAAATGCATATAGAGTGTTAGTTGGAAGACCTGAGGGAAAAAGATCTTTGTGGAGGCCGAGACGTAGGTGGGAGGATAATATTAAAATGTATTTGAGGGAGGTGGGATATGATGTTAGGGACTGGATTAATCTTGCTCAGGATAGAGACCAATGGCGGGCTTATGTGAGGTACTGTTCAGAGAAAATACTAGTCTTTTCCAAAAATGACACACTAGTCATCATCATCATCATCACCATCATCATCATCGTTACCATCATCATTATCATCACCATCATCATCGTTACCATCACCATCATCATCACCATCATCATTATCATCACCATCATCATCGTTACCATCACCATCATCATTATCATCACCATTACCATCACCATCATCATCATTATCATCACCATCATCATCGTTACCATCACCATCATCATCATCATTATCATCACCATCATCATCGTTACCATCATTATCAATTCAGCTGCATTGACTCACCACACATAAGTTCTCATAATACGATTTCCTAATTACACCCACATCCTGTACATTCTTGCACCTTCCCTTTATTGGACACCCATTTTGAACTGTTTTATTTAAGTTACTTTCACTCACAGCTTCATTTTTTCGTAGCGCTTTGTTTAAGTACAAAACATCAAGTGAGAGATATTATTTATATCAGTACAAGAGAGAACTGGTGATTTATAATAAGACATTTAAATGCAGGTTGTTCCTGGAAGGACCCCTTTTGAAGCTGTGGAATTTGTTGTTATTTACAAAAAGCAATTTCAGCTGTAGCAACTCGAATGTAGCAAAACATTTAGTTAATGGAATGAATTGTGAAGCAACACTGCTTTAATTTCCTAATGGTCCTCATAAGGGCCGGTGACTTTTCATATAGATAGACCTGCGTTTGTGAACATCACTGAGTGCCATTTTTAATTACTTGGAACGAAACCAACATTTTATAGGCTATGTACATTTCTTGTTGCAAATCAGAACTTTTATAATATTTTTAATCTACAGTACACCCTTGTGTTTATCATACGTAACGATTTAACGTACGAGTAGAAATCTATTTGTAAAATATATTATCTTCCCTGCATGTTTGCCAGAAAAATGTTAAAGGCTCAAAATACATCGAAATACAAAGACAAGTAATATGTTATATTATATTATAGCTTAAGAAATTATGAACTTCTAAAATGTAACTTCATTTGTTTCTTGGTTTTGCCTTCAGTATAGTGTTATTTCTGTCACGGCCCCATGAAACTTTGTGTTAAATATAACAGAAAAAAGAAACAATTGACTGCAGAAGAAACAAAATATGTAAAATGTTAAATAAAACAAATGGAACTGTGTTTTAGAATTTTACACAATTAATTCCTCTGTACCTATTAACACAATAAAATCGTTATTGCTGTATTTTCATGTATTTTGAGTGCTTTAAAATTTTTCCTTGCACCATTTTCGTGTCAAATGTAGTCTACAGGGAAGGTAATATTTACAAATTGAAGAGTCCACTGCAAGAATGATGGATGTCATTTGGAATACATTTTGCAGGAGAAGCAATTGAAAGTTTGAAATGCTTAGCGCTCAAAGCTTAACTGTGATTTTCCTATCATTACTGGACAATGACTATCAGTGTTAATGCCAAATAACTCTGTATGCACATTCTATATGTCTCAAGCTATGCATTGACAGTCTTGGTTCATTTTCGACAAGAAAGTGACATCCATCATTCTTTCTATATAATATTTCCTATAATAATAATCCGTGGCGCTACAGCCCATGAAGGGCCTAGACCGACCAGCCGGCTGCTGGCCTCACGCCCACATGCCGAAGCAGAGGTGGACGATCATCCAAACGAATGGAGGTATCGTGTGGTTAGCATGATGATCCCCCAGCCGTTATAGCTGGTATTCGCAACCGGATTTCGCTACCTATCGTAGCTCCCCAAGTGCATCACGATGCTGGGTGGGCACCGGTCCCATACACTGGCCGAAAATATTTCCTATACATATAGGCTAATATAAGTGTGGGACACACACACTATATATAGGGTGAATCATAACTAATGTCATTCATTTCAGATTGCTATTTTTTGAGACATTAAAAAAATATATAGGCCTAGGCTATAATGAAAAGTTGCTCAGGTTTGTTTTCTTTTCGAAATTTTTTTTTTTATGAAACATTTCGTAGCGTGTTTTGGGAAAGCCATTGATTCAATTCCCAATACGCTCAGTCAATTTAAGAGAGGAGTGTATTATGATAATACATTATTGAAAGAATTTTAGTTTTGTCCTTTAAATGTGCAGAAATTTGATCTGAACAAATGTAGGCAAGTTTGTAAAATTCGTTTGCAGAACTAAAACGTATCTAATTATCTAATCAACGTATGAACCAAAACTTTCGGGTTGGAGCATGCGCATTCTTTGACTTATAAAAAACTGGAGTCGCTCAACTAAGTTATAACGTCCCTCAATGTACCTGTTACGTCATAGTGTGTCCTATATTAATTTTTTTAATTTTGTTAACTGCCTCCCCTTGGAGGTAGCCCAGAAGGACTCAGTATATTCTTCTACATGAATTTTACAATATTAATAATAATAAATTATTTATTTAATCTGGCAGAGCTAAGGCTAGTAGGCCTTCTCTTCCGCCTAGCCAGACTCTAATTCTAATTGAATGCAATTGCTTACATAGTTATTACATTAATATCTAGACCATAAAACAACATGAAAGTAAATAATGAAAGTTGGATAAGTAATGTTAGTGTGACAACTGGTAAGAAATAGTGATAATAATAATAATAATAATAATAATAATAATAATAATAATAATAATAATAATAATAAATCTGTAGCCGAAATTTTTCTGGTAATTTTCGATTTTCCAAAAATAATTGGTCCTAACATATATAATTAACCACCCTGAAACCGAAAATCGCTTTTTTTTTACATTTTTGTCTGTCTGTCTGTCCCTCTGTATGTTTGTTACCTTTTCACGCGATAATGGCTGAACGGATTTCGATGAAAATTGGAATATAAATTAAGTTCTTTGTAACTTAGATTTTAGGCTATATGGCATTCAAAATACATTATTTAAAAGGGGGGTTATAAGGGGGCCCGAATTAAATAAATCGAAATATCTCGCTTATTATTGATTTTTGTGAAAAATGTTACGTACCGTAACAAACGTTTCTTTAAAAATAATTTGCGATAAGTTTTATTCCTTCAAAAACTTTTGATAGAACTGATATTTAATGAGATAAATGAGTTTTAAAATTAAAATAACTGCCATCTAAGGCCGTGTAATGAATTAAAAAACAAATGACTTCGTCTATAAGGGGCCTTGGACAACAACAATCGAAAGCTATGAAAGATAGCCTACAGAGAATGTTTCTGCGTTTCTATGAAGTAATATCGGAAGCTAAATTAACCGATTTGTATAATTAATTATTAATTCATCATTGGAAAGTGTAGTTTCTCTAGATGGACATAATGCTATAATGTTATTACAGTAACTTCGGAGTGAATTGAGGACAGGTAAGATTAAAATAGCTTCTTATGCACAGAAAACTTGATAGGCTATTCTGTATTTCTTAAAATGTTTATCTCAGAAAATTAACGAACCACAAGAGTGTATTGATTTAGTATGCAGTAATAGTACGTTAGAATTGTTATTTTATAATTCAAATTTTAACTATGCTCAATTGAATCGTGTTAAAATACATAAAATACATATGCATTAAATGCAATGCAAAAATATTGGGCAATGAGCCAAGCAGATTATGTTGCGCTGTTGTAAAATAAAATTTGTTCCTCCTGATATTCAAGAGTCCCCATAACAAATTAAAAACTTACTTATCGGGGTACATCCGTTATCAACACATTTTTATATAATATAATATAATATAATATAATTTAAGTTATTTAAGTTATTTGAAGGGTTCAGAACCATAGTGGGCCAAGCGCCATTTACTGAATACGTAGAAAACAAGGGTTAAAATTAAGTTATTACCATAATTCAATGGAAACCTATAACAAGTAAAATAAAATATATCATTAAATCTAAATGACGTCAATGTTCATTAAACTATGGTTGCATGTAACAATTAAGAAACATGTTAAAGGAATTGTCATTGCACCAAATGAGTGTCTCTGGACCAAAATGATCGCATTTTAATTATTTAAATAGAATTTAAATTAAGTAACATATTAAACGATTTATCCTTCTATCAAACACGTTCCCAGGATCAAACGTCCTATTTTAATTATGTAATTACTTTATATTTATTTCTAACGGGTGCAGCGGAGCGCACGGGTACGGCTAGTAATAATAATAATAATAATAATAATAATGAAATAATTTGAATATTTATCTGTGGTATATATAACCATTAAACATTAAGGAACCTGAAACAGCTATTATTGTTAACAAGAATTGTTAGAAAAATATTTCGTTAGTCTATTCTTAAATTAGTTTGATGTCTGACAGTCCCTGACATTACTCGGTAGGGAATTCCAAAGCCGAGGAACAGCCACAGTGAAAGAAGATGAATATGAGGATGTTCGGTGGGAGGGAATGGATAATATTGAGGAGTGTTGTGATCGTGTGTCTAGGTTATGATGGGTGGATAAATTTTGAAAACGAGACGCAAGATAGACAGGAGTGGAGAAATGCAATATGTGAAAGAGAAGGGAAAGACAGTGGATTTTCCTACGATCTTCTAGACGGAGCCAGGACAACATTTCGAGGGATGGTGTTACGTGATCAGCCCGGCGAATATTGCAAACGAAACGGACGCACATATTATGAACACGTTGTAGTCTCTGCGTCGAAGTAACGCTTAGGTCAGTAAGCAGAATATCACAGTAATCGAAGTGGGGCATCACGAGTGTTTGCACTGACATTTTTTTCATGGAAAAGGGTAGAAAATTCTTTAATCGCCTAAACGAGTGGATTAATGAGAATACTTTTTTTGCAGGTTTCTGCAACTTGAAAGTTCCAATTTAAACTTTAAATGTTTTACATAAATTCATTAATTCTGGTACAAATTTTCAACAAAATGGATAGCGACTTTTGAACCACTCTGTATTATTTTCAAAAATAATAAGTTTATTTTACAGTTTTACACTTTCTACATGGGCACATTCAATAATGCATAAATTATTAAATCTCCGAAATGCTTTATAAGGAGTGGTATAGGCTATGAGCCCAGGCTCGAACCCTGTACCGCCTGATGGTCTAGACAACACAGCATTTATATGGTGGTCTTCTACATGAATTTAACAATATTAAATTTTTGTACATACATTCATTAATTCTAGTACAAATTTTCAACAAAATGAATAGCGACTTTTGAACCACCCTGTATTATTTTCAAAAACAATAAGTTTATTTTACAGTTTTACACTTCCTACATGGCCACACTGAATAATACATAAATTATTAAATCTTCGAAATGCTTTGCAAGGAATGGTATAGGCTATGATCTCAGGCTCGAACCCCGTACCGCCTGATGGTCTAGACCACACAGCATTTCTGTGGTGGTCTTCTACATGAATTTAAGAATATTAAATTTTTTTACATACATTCATTAATTCTGGTACAAATTTTCAACAAAATGGATAGCGACTTTTGAACCACTCTGTATTATTTTCAAACACAATAAATTTATTTTACAGTTTTACACTTCCTACATGGCCACACTCAGTAATACATAACTTATTAAATCTTCGAAATGCTTTGCAAGGAGTGGTATAGGCTATGACCCCAGGCTCGAACCCTGTACCGCCTGATGGTCTAGACGACACAGCATTTCTGTGGTGGTATTCTACATGAATTTAACAATATTAAATTTTTTTACATACATTAATTAATTCTGGTACACATTTTTAACAAAATGGATAGCGACTTTTGAACCACCCTGTATTATTTTAAAAATTAATAAGTTTATTTTACAGTTTTACACTTCCTACATGGCCACACTCAGTAATACATAAATGATTAAATCTTCGAAATGCTTTGCAAGGAGTGGTATGGGTTATGATCCCAGGCTCGAACCCCGTACCGCCCGATGGTCTAGACCACACAGTTAACTATCGTCGGATGCTGCAGGTGGAGGCAAGGAGTCAGGCGGACATCCGAAAGGTCGGAGTTGATTCATCTGGCGACAACCGATACATTTTAAATAAAAAGTTAGAACGAATGCTTTTATGACCTTCTTTCACACTGCATCATCGTGATTGGTTGCAGGCGAGTGCAGTGGGTGGTAGCGGCGCGCAGTGATTGGCCCAGGCGTCGCTCTGCGCGAGGTATAGGCCGCGTGCACAGAGGCGGCGCGACCAGTCTGCCGGCACACCTGACGAGGGCGCGGACTCCGACAGCAACAAGGTAGGCCATGCCACGCGATCACCCTCACTTGTTTTAAAGCTTTCACGTTTCATTCCGCAGCAATTTGGTTTGCACAAATATGCATTTTAAATTTCCATGGCAACAGTTTGCTTAACAAATGACGACTTTAAAAGAAAGAAAAAGCTATTTGTTTAGTATACCCGCCGTAGATATGGAAATAATTTTATAATTATGAAAATAATTATAAATTGTAATTGCATTGCATATTTTATCATCACGCGCAGACGTTCGTACATTGTTTTTTTAATAGCGTTAGTCTTTTATTTCATTTTATCCTAGCAACATATTAAAATTACGGAATTATATTGTGTTCGTAAAACTAACAAGAATTAAAAGAAATACGAAAAATATTTTTGTGCGAGATCGTGCGTATTTGCTTGTTTTCCGCACAGAACCAATACGCGGTAAGTGTGAAATACCACATTCAGTATTCCCAACGTAACACACATAACAATTTCCCTCTTCTTACCACTTAAGCGTCATATTCATTTTACTGCTTTAGGCTTTTAACACATTATTTTTAGAGACGTTTAACGTAGTGATAATTATAAATTGGAAACTTACCACTGCAATTTCACCTAAATTGCAAGGTTAATTATTGTTTTTAAATATTTGCAAAAATTAAGTAAAGTCTACTACTCCACGAAACTTATTGCATCCCTGATACAAGTAACATTAAGGAAGCCGTGAAAAAATCAACAAGATTCCAGATGCGGATGTTATTACTGCAGTATGTTATATAAATAATATTGTTAAAATATTAAAATGAAAAATAAATCATTACATAACCTTACCGTTTGTTTTAATTTCGCATTTATAGACTGGGGGAAAAAAGGCAGACGTATATCACGGCCTGCTATAGTATAGTAAACACAGGAAACATTTTAAAGCAACAATGTTAAAGATAGATATTTTTGTTTTGCGAATTTGACGTCATTGAACAGAAACCAAGATGGAGATTTCATTGCAACTAATTAGAAATTCCTCTTTCAGGTTTGTAACAAACGATCTTCGCACAAAATAATGTAGGATACACGAGCGGTATGTTTTCTTTCAATTGTCGGAAATTAAAAAAGCTCAACTACGTTTCGCTTTTTCAAACTTTTCCTCGAACATGAAAACATCAACATACCGCTCTTGTAACGCATATTACTATTATGCAATCCTAGCATTAAAAACAGCCTTAATCGCCAATGAAATCCGTGCATAATATACCTCATTATTGTACAAGTGACGTAAAATATCACCATGGCAACTAAAACGTCATGGAATCTGTTATGACGGCATAACTTGTGCCATAAAGTTAAAATTTTGAAACAATTTGCCATGCTATAATATTTAATACATCACTGTTGTCATAGCAACCTCTTTCCTCATAGACCGTGATATAAAACTACCCATCATTACAAATCTGATGTTATTTCTTTATTAATTGTTTTATAATAGTTTTTTTTCATATTTTAATGCTAGAATAGTATAAAACGTTGTATGTAACACACTGTATAATCTTCATTTATAAACACTCGTGAAAATTAGGGCGTGAACTTAAACATTCGCTCGTGCCAAAATTACTGAGGTTATACACAAGTTTCATAAATAACTATTATAATATTTTTTATCTATATTTTCGAAAGAATTTATTAAATTTCTAGAATAGAATTGACGTTTACTACATGCAAACGTTATTGAAATTATGTCAATGTATGGCATCAGTACCAGCATTTTAAATATCTTTATAACGTTAGTCTTTTATTCTTGGTCTCCTAGGAACTAATCAGATACGAACTAGGAACAATTTTATTTAAAACTAGCCGTACCCGTGCGCTCCGCTGCACCCGTTACAAATGAATATAAAGTAATTACATAATTAAAATAGGACATTTGATCCAGGGGACATTCGTGTTTGATACAAGGATAAATCGTTTAATATGTTACTTAATTTAAATTGTATTTAAATAATTAAAATGCGATCATTTTGGTCCAGAGACACTCATTTGGTGCAGTGACAATTCCTTTAACATGTTTCTAATTGTTATTACATGCAACCATAGTTTAATGAACATTGACATATCTTTTAGTTTTAATGTGTATACTTTATATTACTTGCTATATGTTTCAGAAGTTACTGTAATAACATTGTAGAATTATGTCCATCTAGAGAAACTACACTTTTCAATGGTGAAATAATAATTAAACAATTAATTAGCTTCCGATATTACTTCATACAAACACAGAAACATTCTCTTAGGCTATCTTTCATAGCTTTCGATTGTTGTTGTCCAAGGCCCCTTATAGACGAAGTCATCTGTTTTTATTTCAGTACACCGCCTTAGATGGCGTTGTTATTGTAATTTTGAAACTCATTTATCTCATTAAATATCAGTCCTATCAAAATTTTGTAGAGAATAAAACTTATCGGAAATTATGTTTAAAGGAAGGTTTGTTATGTAACATTTTTCATGAAAATCAATAATAACCGAGATATTTCGATTTATTTAATTCAGGCCCCCTCATAACCTCCTTTTAAATAACGTATTTTTAATGCCATATAGCCTAAAATCTAAGCTATAACGAACGTAATTTGTATTCCAAGTTTCATATAAATCGGTTCAGCCATTATTGCGTGAAAAGATAACAAACATCCAGACAGACATACAAACAAAAATGTCAAAAAAGCGATTTTCGGTTTAAGGGTGGTTAATTATACATGTTAACACCAATTAATTTTGGAAAATCGAAAATTACCAGAAAAAATTTGGCTACAGATTTATTATTACTATAGATACATTTTACCGCATTACACCTAGGTTAAATATAAAAAGCACATTAAATAGGCACTATTATTATTATTACTATTATTATTATCATTATTATTATAATAATTATTATTATTATCATTATTATTATTATTATCATCATTATTATTATTATTATTATTATTATTATTATTATTATTATTATTATTATTATTATTATCAGTCACCAGATAATACAAACACAGTTCTTTTTAGCACTCCTTGAAAATCCCAGTTAATATCTCTACTTTAACTCACAATAATTATGTGCCGTTACATTGCGTGGTTTTTGCGTCAAACGTTTTCTGCGTCCCACTGGAAAAAAAAAATTGTAATATAATTTATTGCAGCAGTGTCTTATTCGAGTTGCCTCCATGGCGCTCGGAATGCGTTAGTAATTTCAAGAGGATCATTAGTTCATGACCCAGACTATGCTTCTACTATAACATTGATCAAACGGAATGCGCAAACTATGCTTTTTATGTTGGTGTATCCAACCTAATTTGTTTTTACATTTTTGAGAAGTTATGTACATCGTGAAGAAACCGCCCAGCGATCAGGGGTGTCGTCTCTTTATATGGACAGTTTTAGCAATAACTTATTAATTAATGACTTAAATGATTAATGCATTTTGATGCTTTTTATTTAAGTCATTTATAACAGAGAGGGTTTGGAATTGAACGGGTTACATCAGCTGCTTGTCTATGCGAATGACGTGAATATGTTAGGAGAAAATCCACAAACGATTAGGGAAAACACGGGAATCTTACTGGAAGCAAGTAAAGCGATAGGTTTGGAAGTAAATCCCGAAAAGACAAAGTATATGATTATGTCTTGTGACCAGAATATTGTACGAAATGGAAATATAAAAATTGGAAATTTATCTTTTGAAGAGGTGGAGAAGTTCAAATATCTTGGAGCAACAGTAACAAATATAAATGACACTCGGGAGGAAATTAAACACAGAATAAATATGGGAAATGCCTGTTATTATTCGGTTGAGAAGCTTTTGTCATCCAATCTGTTCTCAAAAAAGCTGAAAATTAGAATTTATAAAACAGTTATATTACCGGTTGTTCTGTATGGTTGTGAAACTTGGACTCTCACTTTGAGAGAGGAACAGAGATTAAGGGTGTTTGAGAATAAGGTGCTTAGGAAAATATTTGGGGCTAAGAGGGATGAAGTTACAGGAGAATGGAGAAAGTTACACAACGCAGAACTGCACGCATTGTATTCTTCACCTGACATAATTAGGAACATTAAATCCAGACGTTTGAGATGGGCAGGGCATGTAGCACGTATGGGTGAATCCAGAAATGCATATAGAGTGTTAGTTGAAAGGCCAGAGGGAAAAGACCTTTGGGGAGGCTGAGACGTAGATGGGAGGATAATATTAAAATGGATTTGAGGGAGGTGGGATATGATGATAGAGACTGGATTAATCTTGCACAGGATAGGGATCGATGGCGGGCTTATGTGAGGGCGGCAATGAACCTCCGGGTTTCTTAAAAGCCAGTAAGTAAGTAAATAAGTAAGTAAGTAAGTAAGTAAGAATTTTAAATTTTACATTTGTTCGGATCAAATTTCTGCACATTTAAAGCACAAAACTAAAATTCTTTCAATCATTCATCATCATAATACTCTGCTCTCTTAAATTGACTGAGCATATTGGGGATTAAATCAACGGCTTTCCAACACACGCTGTGAAAAGGAAGAAAAAAAAAGCAAAATTGTATTAAACTTTTTTTTTTAAATATCTCAAAGATTAACCCCCTGAAATTAATGATATTATTTATGGTTCACCCTGTATAATCACGATAATAATCGACTACAAAATAAAACTAAATTGGCAAATATTTGCTTCCAGTGTATTCTATTTTTGAATATTTTCAACATTAATATCGGTGTTTTGCGTGGATCTTCCAACCGACCTTTATTTCATCAACAAACTGATTTTTTTCATCTGCCCAATTATGTTTTTTATTAGTGTACAACTAAGCACATACATTGAAATTTTATTTTTCTCGGTTCAGATATTATTTCGTTAAATCTAGTTACACGGGAAGGTCAGTCATGTTGTAGAAGTTGTATAGAGTTCCTTTACAAATTTGGTTTATAATAATCATATTTGTTGTAACAAGAATGATTTTAGGTGCTGAGTTTGTTTTTTTATTACTAATACTACTGTCAGTTATTCGTCGATTTCAAAAAGGCATATGACTCGGTTAAGAGAGAAGTTTTACATAGTATTCTTATTGAATTTGGTACTCCCAAGAAACTAGTTCGATTAATTAAAATGTGTCTTAGTGAAACTTACAGCAGAGTCCGTATAGGCCAGTTTCTATCTGATGCTTTTCAATTCACTGCGGGCTAAAGCAAGGAGATGCACTATCACCTTTACTTTTTAACTTTGCTCTAGAGTATGCCATTAGGAAAGTCCAGGATAACAGAGAGGGTTTGGAATTGAACGGGTTACATCAGCTGCTTGTCTATGCGGATGACGTGAATATGTTACGAGAAAATCCACAAACGATTAGGGAAAACACGGGAATTTTACTGGAAGGAAGTAAAGAGATAGGTTTGGAAGTAAATCCCGAAAAGACGAAGTATATGATTATGTCTCGTGACCAGAATATTGTACGAAATGGAAATATAAAAATTGGAAATTTATCCTTTGAAGAGGTGGAGAAGTTCAAATATCTTGGAGCAATAGAAACAAATATAAATGACACTCGGGAGGAAATTAAACACAGAATAAATATGGGAAATGCCTGTTATTATTCGGTTGAGAAGCTCTTATCATCCAGTCTGCTGTCAAAAAATCTGAAAGTTAGAATTTATAAAGCAGTTATATTACCGGTTGTTCTGTATGGCTGTGGAACTTGGACTCTCACTTTAAGAGAGGAACAGAGGTTAAGGATGTTCGAGAATAAGATGCTTAGGAAAATATTTGGGGCTAAGAGGGATGAAGTTACAGGAGAATGGAGAAAGTTACACAACGCAGAACTGCACGCATTGTATTTTTCACCTGACATAATTAGGAACATTAAATCCAGACGTTTGAGATGGACAGGGCATGTAGCACGTATGGGCGAAATGCTTATAGAGTGTTAGTTGAAAGGCCAGAGGGAAAAAGACCTTTGGGGAGGCTGAGACGTAGATGGGAGGATAATAGTAAAATGGATTTGAGGGAGGTGGGATATGATGGTAGGGACTCGCTAGAGAGAAAAGTGTAAGACACAAAAATTTAGTATGTTAAATCTAGAGTTGTGCCAACTTCAGCTGTTAGTTGCTTAGTAACGGATACATCTTTCATGTAACGGACCTCAGAGAAAACGATTTTCTAAAGTAGTGAATAACCCGCCATAAGTTAAAAAAGGCAAGGTTAGTTTAATGAAACATAATTATATGGAAAATAATCACAAAATAAAGACGTTTTGAAATATTCATTTTATAATATATAAATGTTTATAGTAGTCGAATATTTATTGCGCCTGTAATATTACAAAAAATTGAGTGTTTAAAAGCGTGTCATTAAATATTATTAGGGTCACAGAGATTATATGGAAATTATTATTATTATTATTATTATTATTATTATTTTTTCTACCGTTTTTAGGAATTTAACGGAGAGGAACGTGATGTCCCCTTCACCCAATAGGATTCTGCGACAGCCTGCAGCCCATATTCCATGCACGAAATTATTACACTGTTTAGAATAGAATTATCAGTTGGAATGCGTAGCCCCCACGATCCCCGGACATAACCCCTTCGTGGTTTTTAATCTCTGGAAAGGTTTTACCTCGTCTGGTCTTACCTTGATGCTGGAATGTGTAAGTGGTTCCAAAACGTTGGAAATATAAAGTTCCAGGAATCGGTGGAATACCCAAAAACCTAAATCTGAAAGCCTAAAAACTAATACAGTACTATATTGCTTATGCATGATTTTATTTTGCAATAATAATATGATTATATTGGAAGTTGTAATCCAAGATAAGATTTTTTTTCATTATTTTATAGGTTTAATTATCGGAACGAATAAATAATCCCCTGAAAGTTTGCAGCAGGCCGTGCCAACCAATGACATATAACACTAGACCGGAAAATATCGCGAAATAGCCCTAATAAATTAGATAATTGTACCAGTCTTTGGCCCTACATTAATTACGCACCTAAAGTCTTTATCTCTCAGAAAATGCATTTTAATAGAATTTATTCCGTTTATAATATAAAAGTCCCTCTCAGACAGAAGTCCTGCTTTTGATGTTGCATCCTACAAGCGTAATTTTCTATCAACTGTAATTTGTTACCTAAAATGTCTTTCAATAACCCCGTTAATCTCGTTATATTTTTATAATTTGTTATCTGAACTACTTTTGAAGTCTGAAAACGTGTTTTCCATCCTCGTAATATTAGGAATAACCTCAATTATATTTCCATACATTACGGTCTTCATTTGTTTTTATTTTTCCCACATACTGTCATGATTTTTTTACGTATTGAACAAACATTTACACAACCGTGTTTTATACGTTCATTTCGCTTGTATGAAATTGGTGGTATAAAATTTGAAAATATGACGTAAAATTCCTTATAAATACCTGGAAACGAGGACATTTGCGTTGAATTTAATACGTAAATATTTCGTGTTCCTTGCTGTGAAAAGTCCATCTCGTTGCCTTTTTCAGCTTAGAATAGCGTGTGAAAACAGTTAATGCTTTTACTCAATCTGAAATGTCTTGTGGTCGCCATGGAAACAAGGTAGTACTTCATATTGAACAAAACACAATCTCGTTGTGATATTCATTAGCTTTAGCCTTTAGGCATTGAAACAGAAGACGCTACCGTATGTAATTTTTTTAACTGGCATCCGTACGTGCCCTGGAATTATTTTCAATTATTGTTAAATTATTTTATTTATTTTCTTCTGAAGCAGTGTTACCAGCTCGTTGTCAGGAAAATAAAATATATATTGTTCCATGAAAATTTCCCTCATGAAACCAAATATTCCAACAATATTAACTGAACAATTAAGTTCGCAACAATTACTTTATTTACAAAGCAATTCTTTGTCGGTGCTCAGTGAAATGTAGGCCTACTGCTAAAAATTGACACTCTCTACGTAAAGATTTATTTTCGGCCCTACAGAATAATCTGCAATGGTTACTGTGGGTCCCGGGTTCGATCCCCGGCGCCGCAGCGAATTTTTTTCCATTAATAACCGATGACACTATCCACCTGAGCGGTAAACGACTGGCTTACCATTCTGGCAACTCTCTCATGTTTTGAGTAATAATTATGGCGGATATAATAGAATAGGGCCTAGTATTTTATCTGGTCTAAATATCGCTAACATCAGTGCGTTTGTCTGGCGTAGAGGTTTAGCCTTGGGATTACCTGGCATTCTCTTTACTGTTGCTGAAAGCACCGAAAAACGTAACGACATTTTGAGCCGTAACGGGGTACGATCCACGCCAGATGACTGTTGCTCGCTACCCCTCGACCACACCGTTGTTATCAAAAATGCTTTGTTTCCAAAACGTACCATTTTGCTCAAAACCGATTTTGGCCTAATGACATAATAAACATATTTCTTACAATCTTCGCCCAATGCTGAAGTTACTTTTTGCCAATTCCTGCTATTTGTCACTGAAAAATGTTTAAAATTATAATTTCTTTAAAAAAACTATCTTTTTTTTTTTTTGTTTTCAGTCCAAAATCTATTATATTTTAATTCAGAAACTGTTGGTAAACTATGAAGTATTCTAATACATTTTGGTACGGTACATGGAATGGTATAAAATATCTGTAAACGCGCATATTTAAAATTGGTTCATATTCATTCATTCATTCATTCATTCATTCATTCATTCATTCATTCATTCATTCATTCATTCATTCATTCATTCATTCATTCATTTATTTTATTCCATAGATCTTACATTAGCAATGAAGCTTTAAGATGTGGAACAAGTCAACATTTTACAATATTACAATTACAATTTTTACAAATTTTTATAATTTTACAATTTAGTAATTTTCTACAATTTTTACAATTTTGTGCAATTTTTTACAATATTTTGGCGAGATGTAGTGAGATGAGATGAGGTCCGAGAATTCGCCAAAATATTACCCGGCATTTTCCTTTTGGTGGGGGAAAACCTCGGAAAAACCCAACCAGGTAATCAAATCAAAGGGGGGTAATCAAATCAAAGGGGTTGATGCCATAGACTCGCCATAGACCATCCGGCTTCAGTCCCACGGCTGGGGAAAACCTCGGAAGAAACCAAAGACCAAAGGGGGATCGAACCCAAGCCCGAACGCAGCTCCGGATCAGCAGCCAGCGAGTCTGCCGACTGAGCTACATCGATGGCTCTACTAAAAGTATACAATACATAGCCAATCAGATTATTAAATTTACAAACGCAAACGATCATTCATAAGTTGAGCTATATTTTAATACAAAACAATTGAATTAAATTTAAGGCATAAACAATTCAACCAGTTGTGATATACAGAAATTGATAATACATATCATGCAAACTACTTCAAATTACAAACACAAACAACTTATCAGTAGAGCTATATAGATTACTATTCAATTTAAAGCATATACAATTCATCGGCCAAAACTATACAAATATATACAATACAAAGTAGCATACTTTCATTAAGCTATACAAATTTGTGCAATTAATATCAAGTAGATTAATTCAATTTATAATCATAAACAATTCATCAGTTGAGCAATACATATTACCATTCAATTTACAGTAGGTCTATATACAATTCATCAGTAGAGCTACACAGACTAGTAATCATTTTAAGAACATATACAATTCATCAGCCAAACTATACAAACATATACAATCAAATTAGTTCAATTTACAAACTTATTTTCGTTAAGCTATACAATTCATATGAAGTAGATTAATTCAATTTATAAGCTTGAACAATTCATCAATTGACCTATACAGTATACTATTCAATTTACAATACATACAATTCATCAGTTATGCTAAACAAAAAATACAATACATAGTAAACAGATTAAGTCAATATAAAAACATATTTTAGTTGAGCTATATAAAATTGTACATGTCATTTAAGTAGAATAATTCAATTCACAAGCATAAACAATTCATCAATTGTGTAGAAGGTATGAGTATGTAGAAATTTGGTTAATTCTTTTCTGAACCTTTTCTCGTGGTTCTTCAAATCTTTAAGATAATTAGGGAAGCAATTTTTCTCCTTCTTGCAAAAACAACTGAAGGTGAAATAAACCATTCATATTTAGCTATAACGTTTATATTTTATAACAGAAATAGATACCCTATAATTTTTGTATCTCCAAGGTAACCACTGAGCTGTTCATCGCAGTCACTTGTCTACATAGCCCAGCATTGCTTGTAAAACTGTATGTAAAGTTATGCGTGCCCATGTTTAAATTCAACATAAGTTCTGACAGACTCTGCAGCCTACACCAATTGTTTTATGCCGCGGCAGTTCGTAGCTGCGGGCCCATAGTCATGCGTCATGTAGAGAGAGTTGAGGATTAGCGAGCAAAACAAAGCTACTGAGGCACCTGATACTTTCCCACATAAGCTAACATCCCTTCCGGATACCAGGGCAGCCCTGAGTCGAAGTTCTTCGTATTCACCCACAGTGTTCTGCCCACGTGTTTCACCGCAAACCCAGCATTCTACGATCTTTTCTACTGTCCGCCCTCCTTTTAGTCTCGGCATTTTATCCACATATCTGAATGTCGTCTATCATCTGATATCTTCTTCTGCCCCGAACTCTTCTCCCGTTCACCATTCCTTCCAGTGCATCCTTCAGTAGGCAGTTTCTTCTCAGCCAGTGACCCAGCCAATTCCTTTTCCTCTTCCTGATCAGTTTCAGCATCATTCTTTCTTCACCCACTCTTTCCAACAGAGCTTCATTTCTTATTCTGTCAGTCCATTTCACACGCTCCATTCTTCTCCATATCCACATTTCAAATGCTTCTAGTCGCTTCTCTTCACTTCGTGGTAATGTCCATGTTTCTGCCCCCCCCCATAAAATCCACACTCCCCACAAAGCACTTCACTAGTCTCTTCCTCAGTTCTTTCTCCAGAGGTCCGCAGAAGATGCTCCTTTTTCTATTAAAAGCTTCCTTGGCCATTGCTATCCTCCTTTTGACTTCCTGGCAGCAGCTCATGTTACTGCTTATAGTACACCCCAAGTATTTGAAGCTGTCCACTTGCTCTACTGCCTCATTTAGTATTCGCACGTTTACCTTCTTTATTTTTCTTGCTATAACTATGGTTTCGTCTTGTTTGCATTTATCTTCATCTCATACTGCCCACAGCTGTCATTTAGCTCCAGTAGCATATCCCTTAGTATCGTCTCCTCTTTTGTTAACAACGCCATATCATCAGCAAATCTTATGCACTTTATTCTTCTTCCTCCTACTATCACCCCTCCCATATTCTGTCCCGTGTGACAATATATAATATAATATAAAATATAAATAATATTAGTAGACGATGTGATGACTACTGTACCCCTTACCTTACCTTCATAATCTGTAATATTTCTTGACGGTTAGAATTAAGTTAACTTGCAATGCAAGTGTTGCAGCGTCTATGTAACTCTCAAATTTTTAGTGAGACGAATTTCTTTCATGAGAGAGGCATAATACGTTCGATTTGTTATTTGTCCCATCGAATATTGTTAATTGGTGATATGATAAGGTTTATATTTTAACATGATTTATATTTACGCAGGTGGAATGAGCCAACAAACCCCGTGGGTTGCGTGCTGTTTTCATCATTGTTAATTATTCTAATGGAAGTATGCCTTTCATCACTTATGAGCTAATTGAAGGCTAGTAATAACAGTTGGTACACCTGTATTATGTAAAATCATTTACTCGTTGTTTCCAGAAGAATTATTATGTGGTACAGCGTCAAAATAGTGGGTTTGTGATTTTTATACAGTGTGTCCGTAAATGTTTTCGTCTTGTGATGATGTAAACAGCAATGGTATTGATTGCTTTTCATAAGCGTCTGTCTAAGAACACATTATATTTCAATTCAATAGAATCTTGTTGTGATTTTTATATTTATATGAAATATCTGTACTGAGAAATAGAATTTTTGTGATCTCAAAGCATGACGGGTGAGAATTTGTCTTTCCTACTTGGTTTTATTTACTTGGTTATTTAAACAGTCTTTATCAACTACTATAGAGGATTCGGAGTTTATAAAATATCATTGGATATATACGCGTCGTCTTAGCACCATATTCTCAAACACCCTTAACCTCTGTTCGTCTCTCAAAGTGAGAGTCCAAGTTTCACAACTATACAGATCAACCGGTAATATCCCTCTTCATTGTAATATAACTAAAATAAGTTATTTGCGTACTTTATAACGTAGATCAAATAAAGAAATAAATCTCTTTCATTTATTCGGTTATTGGATATACAAATAAACTATATATAAGTAATTTTATAAGCCATATAAGGCATTCAAATTTTAAGCAATGCTTAGTTATAGTATTTAGATTTACTTCTGTTATTTTATGTACGTTAGAAAATACGTAAATAACTTATTTTAGTTATATTACAATGAAGACAGATATAACCGGTTGTTCTTTATGGTTGTGAAACTTGGACTCTCACTTTGAGAGTTGAACAGAAATTAAGGGTGTTTGAGAATAAGGTGCTTAGGAAAATATTTGGGACTAAGAGGGATGAAGTTACAGGAGAATGAAGAAAGTTACACAACGCAGAACTGCACGCATTGTATTCTTCACCTGACATAATTAGGAACATTAAATCCAGACGTTTGAGATGGGCAGGGCATGTAGCACGGACGGGGGAATCCAGAAATGCATATAGAGTGTTAGATGGGAGGCCGGAGGGAAAAAGACCTTTGGGGAGGCCGAGACGTAGATGGGAGGATAACATTAAAATGTATTTGAGGGAGGTGGGATATGATGGTAGAGACTGGATTAATCTTGCTCAGGATAGGGACCGATGGCGGGCTTATGTGAGGGCGGCAATGAACCTTCGGGTTCCTTAAAAGCCATTTGTAAGTAAGTAAATAAATAAGTACAAAGAAGAGGGATTTCTGAACACACTATAGTTTAGGTCTATTTAGCGTCGATGGAATTGATGATAGCCAGATAATATTTGGTTAGATGAGACTAGGATTCGCCATAGATTACCGAACATTCGCCTTAAGATTGGCCAAGCAGCAATCTAACCCAGGCCTGAGTGTATCTCCGGATCGGAAGGCAAATGCCCTATTGTCTGTCGTAGAATACACGAAATGTCAAAAGAAGGCCAACTATCGTCATTATATGATTGAAATGTTTATACAGGATGTATAAAGTGATATATCACAATTTTGCAGTGTTCTTAAAAATTAAATAAGAAAGGAATGACAGGTTAATTGGTTGACATTGATCAGATAAGATATTTCATTTTAATTTTTGGACAACAGCAACAAACGTTGAACGTACAATAAGAGAATCTTGCGGAAGGCGTTCTGAATAATGTTCAAACTCTGGACTTCTGGTTTATGACTCCTCTCCATAAATAAATTAAGTCAAAATCACAATGATCGTAAACAAAAAACACCCACGAACCCTTCCATATCTGTAATCGCATTGCACTACGAACCCTATTGGCTATTGGTTCATGCCCGTTGACTTTGGCCAAATACTTAACACTATTTTTGTTTCACTCTTACAAAAATTTACCACTTAAAAAAAGAACAAATATTTATTCCACTGTTAACAAATTACAACTAGTATAAAACGTAGTTAGAATTATTTGTTCAGTAGCTCCTGTTGACAGCTGATATCTTTCACACCCTGTACGCGGTCCTGTCATTACTATCGATTCTACGGAATGAATTCATTGTAAATATCGTTAATCAGGATTATAATATAAATGAAGAGACATAACGTTTTAATATATTTGCAATGCATGAAAAATAATAGAATATCGACACATTTACAACAATTAAAAATAATGACAAATGAAGCAAGAAGCCAGAAACAATAACGAAACGTGTACGAACGTCATTTGTTAATTAACATTACCCATCTAGCTGTGCGATACGGATTTGTTTGTTGATTAGCTTCGGGATTTACACAGAGTTATAATTAACGCGGGTTTTAAAATGGAAACAAAATTACAAAACAGAGATTAAAGAATTGTATTAGCAAAGAGTGCAGTATGTCATTATATTGCGGCCTCTTCCTGAAGTCAGAGATGTTGAGTCACTTACAGGGTGCATTTGTTGTAAAGTTTTAATTTTGAAGTGCAGTTTTATTTACAGAATAACACACACCATTTTTATAATTCCCTTCTAGGTTCTTTGGAATCTTTATACACATTTCATTTTGTAATTTCTTTCCGGATCTTCCAAAAGTATTTGTGTTTATCGGAATAAAGTTCTAATACGTTTTACTTTCATTTCTTCCTGGTGCTCCATTACCACCATTTTAAAAAGCATTATGTATAGCAGAGTTTCAAACTTCTGGCAAATTCCAATGCGACTATATAATTATATTAATTGTCATAATAATTAGAGTTGACAGATTTATTAAATTGAAATACAGGACACGAGTTGAATCTGAATTGCTTGCGTGTGTGGAATACACTATTACAAATGCCATAGAATCACATAAAAAATTAACTATTAAACTTAAAATTGTTCTCATAAAGAAATATTACCGTGGACTACACTAATAATAATAATAATAATAATAATAATAATAATAATAGTAATAATAATAATGATTCATTTAACTTGGCAGAGTTAAGACCATGCGGCCTTCTCTAACACTCAACCAGGAGTAAAACTGCGTTACAAAAAACACTACAAATTTACAAAGTACACTACAATTTTACTCACAAAACTGAATAAGATAATAATAATAAAATGCAAACAATAAGTAAGTAGAAATCAGAATTAATATATAAAATACAGAAAGAAAGGAAAAAGCATAATAAAATGTGAACAGCAGGTCAAAATAAATGAGACATACAAAGTATAAAAAATAAGACAATTATTGATAATAATAATAATAATAATAATAATAATAATAATAATAATAATAATAATAATAATAATACAGGAGAATGGAGAAAGTTACACAACACAGAACTGCACGCATTGTATTCTTCACCTGACATCATTAGGAACATTAAATCCAGACGTTTGAGATGGGCAGGGCATGTAGCACGTATGGGCGAATCCAGAAATGCATATAGAGTGTTAGTTGGGAGGCCGGAAGGAAAAAGACCTTTGGGGAGGCCGAGACGTAGATGGGAAGATAATATTAAAATATATTTGAAGGAGGTGGGATATGATGATAGAGACTGGATTAATCTTGCTCAGGACAGGGACCGATGGCGGGCTTATGTGAGGGCGGCAATGAACCTCCGGGTTCCTTAAAAGCCAGTAAGTAAGTAAGTAAGTAAGTAAGTAAGAAAGTATGATAGTAATAAAATAGTGCAGTACAAAGCATACAATGAATACAATATTTTTAAGTACACACAGTAAGGAAAATTATGATTATATATAGCTCAACTTATCACATTAGAGATATACCATTATCGGAAAATATGAAAACAAAAATATAAAATAAGTTAAATATCACTAGAACATAAAAAAATGTGAATACGTGGAAACATGCAATACAACACTTGTCATAATAGTAAGTTAGTTTGGCAACTCGTCATAAGATAATTTTCTAACTTGGATTTGAAAGATTTCAATGTTCGGCAGCCCTTGACTTCAGGCGGCAGAGAGTTCCAGTGACGAGAGGTAGCAACAGTGAAAGAGATGATGTGTGAAGTGGAATTTCTAGCGTGTTATCGCGTTGTGATCGAGTATTAATATTATGACAGCGAGAGAGAGTATGAAAACGAGCGAATAAATAATAGGGGGATGAAATGTGCATAATTCGATATAAGAGAGAAAGTGAGTGCAGATTTCTCCTCTCATGTAACCTAAGCCATGATAACTTCTCGAAAGATCATGAGAAAAATTTTAAGGTATTACATTGGACATTAAATTGACAAGGGAATGCCATATGAATTCATCTGAGAAAGTTTTATTTTGTGAATAAGACTGTTAATGTCTGCATTCCCGAATTAATATGAAGCATCACTAGCTCCATCTACCTGAATCTAGCAGAACTACATCTCATTTGTTAAAACTTTATCAGTTAACAACTCATCAGCGAACAAAACCAATCCGCGGAACGTCTAAAATTCCAGTATTCCCAACCTAATACACATAACAATTTCCCTCTTCTTACCGCTTAAGCGCGACATTCATTTTACTGCTTTAGGCCTTTAACATATTATTTTTAGAGACGTTTAACATAGTAATAATTATAAATTGGAAACTTACCACTGCAATTTCACCTAAACTGCACTGTTAATTATTGTTTTTAAATACACTCAGGGACAAAAAATAACCGGAAACTTCTATATTTGCTTGTATTTTGTTGCCAATTATTTCAAAATGAAACAACACCCATTTAAACAAAATAATGTTTCATTTAGCACCTTATACGACAACATTTGAAAAAAAAATCTCTAATGAGATAATTTACAAAAAATTACAAAGGGCGTATAACTATGGCATCGTTTGGTCTAACTGTTTTTTCATTTTATGGTGCCTTAAACATTAAAAACTCTTTTTAGTAACGGGTATTACCCCCTCTGGCTTGAATAACTGCATCCATACGTCTTGGCATGCTCTCAATTTGGTTAGCAATGTCTTCTTGAGGAATAAGTTCCCATTCTTCGCCAAGTGCTCGCCTCAACTCTTGTAACGATTCTGGTCTCGGTCGTCTATTCTTAACACGCCGTCCCAGCATGCCCCACACGTGTTCAATTGGGTTCATGTCTGGACTCCTTGCTGGCCATGGAAGAACATGGATTCCCACTTCTTGGAGATAATCTCCGACCGCATGGGCAATATGCGGCCGTGCATTATCATGCATTAAAACAAAATTATCGCCTAGAAATTGGCCAAATGGCACAACATGATCAGCCAAACATTCATTTATATACCTATCAGCTGTTAGTCTTCCATTTTCAACAAAAACCAACTCTGTACGAGCATCCGTACACACTCCTGCCCAAACCATCACTCCACCACCTCCATACGGCACATTTTCGGAAATGCAACACTGTGAAAATCGTTCTCCCCTCCTTCTCCAAACTCTTTCACGTCCATCAGGTGAGCACAGATTGAAACGGGACTCATCGGTGAACAGAACACAGCTCCACTGTCCATTTATCCAATCCCTGTGATCATTTGCAAAACGTAGTCGTTCAACTCGATGCATCCTGAGAAGTCTGGGACCAGTTGCAGGTCTACTTGATATCCGTCCACTTGCTTTCAACCTCCTTCTAACTGTTTTGGCCGAAATTGGGCGTCCATGCATGTTAACAAATTGCTGGGCTACACTAGTAGCTGGCAGGTTGCGCTCCCTAAGAACTCTCAACACCATATACCTGTCTTCATTTGGATTTGTAGCTCTTGGACGACCCGAACCTGGTCTTCTGTTATATTCTAGGGTTTCTCTATACCGTTTTATGGCATCATGGGTTGTGCTTCTAGCCATATTCATAACATTTGCAATGTAACGTACATCATCGTAAAGGGCTACAGCTCGAGCCACATCTTCAGGTCGCATCTTGTTTTAAGACAAATGTTACAACCCCACTTAAACTCAGAAAATGTAAAAATAAAGAAATAACGAATGATAACGATAATGAAGCACAAAATAGTTGAGACGAAATTGTTATAGCTGAGACTCCGAAAGCAAAATTGGAATATTTGGTTGTAATGGCTTGTTTATAAAACAAAAAAAAAAAATCAACAATGTATACACGTCTCCATAACAACAGATGGCTACCATAATATTGTATGAGAAGATAATGTTTTGCAAAATACCAGCAAATATTAAAGTGTCCGGTTTTTTTTTGTCCCTGAGTGTATTTGCAAAAATTAAGTAAACTCTACAACTCCACTAAAGTTACTGCATTCGATTAAGGAAGCCGTGAAAAAATCAACAAGATTCCAGACTCATCATAGACTGGGGGGGGGGGGAAATACAGACGTATATCACGGCCTGCTGGAGTATAGTAAATACAGAAAACATTTTAAAGCAACAATGTTGAAGATAGATATTTTTGTTTTGCAAAGTTGCCGTCATTGAACAGAAACCAAGATGGAGATTTCATTGCAACTAATTAGAAATTCGTCTTTCAGGTATGTAATAAACGATCTTCGTAAAAAATAATGTACGATACACGAGCGGTATGTTTGTTTTCATGTTCTCGGAAATTAAAAAAGCTCAACTACGTTTCGCTTTTTCAATCTTTTCCTCGAACATGAAAACTTCAACATACCGCTCTTGTAACGCATATTACTATTACCGCGTATTAAAGTCCATGACTATAGGTCTAATCTGAACACGAGACTTTCGGATGCAACGGCACACCACTACAAACAATGTTGTTGGTGTTTATGACAACTTACTGTTCCATTCTTGCATTCAGAATCGATACGTTTCGTACAGAAGTGTTCTTTGTTAACATAACGAAGTTAGAATAAAATTTAGGGAGGCTTTGGTCTCGGCCCCCTCTGAAATAAAAGTTTGTCTCGAGTACAGAAGTCGCCGTTAAGAGAACTCCGGCAGTTCCAGCGATAAGTTTGCTCAAGCAACAATCAGAGCAGAATATTCCCCAAGATTGCAACTTCTGAAACGCAAGTTAAAGGACTTGCAATTAGTTTTAAATTCCTGTTAAGCGTTTTTGCATTGCACACTGGCTGCGAGTTTAATCAGCGCCCCCCCCCCCTGCGGGCTTGTTTGATTTGTGGCTCCGCCATCATTCTTCATAATTTTCTTCTTTCTTTCTGTCCTCCGCTCCTCTATTCCATTTATTTCCCTCCTGCTAATACTTCCTTCCTTCCTCCATAATATCTCCATGTGCCCAGCCTTCTCTGTGTTTTTTCTCCTTTCTTCCTTTGTTCGCCTCTTCTTCTCTCCACTTTTTTACGAAGTTAGTCTTTATTTTATATTTTTCACGTACATTCTCTTACCTCTTACTATTTTTCATTTAATTTCTTTGCCATTTTATCTTTCTCCTGTCGTTAATATCTCCCCAGCTCCTTTTAATTTCTTCGTTTACCTTTTTCTGTATTTCTTTTGTATTTTCATTACTTACTTACTGCCTTTAAGGAACCCGGAGGTTCATTGCCGCCCTCACATAAGCCCGCCATCGGTCCCTATCCTGAGAAGATTAATCCAGTCTCTATCATCATATCCCACCTCCCTCAAATACATTTTAATATTATCTTCCCATCTACGTCTCGGCCTCCCTAAAGGTCTTTTTCCCTCCGGTCTCCCAACTAACACTCTATATGCATTTCTGGATTCGCCCATACGTGCTACATGCCCTGCCCATCTCAAACGTCTGGATTTAATGTTCCTAATTATATCAGGTGAAGAATACAATGCGTGCAGCTCTGCGTTGTGTAACTTTCTCCATTCTCCTGTAACTTCATCCCTCTTAGCCCCAAATATTTTCCTAAGCACCTTATTCTCAAACACCCTTAACCTCTGTTCCTCTCTCAGAGTGAGAGTCCAAGTTTCACAATCATACAGAACAACCGGTAATATAACTGTTTTATAAATTCTAATTTTCAGCTTTTTTGAGAACAGATTGGATGACAAAAGCTTCTCAACCGAATAATAGCAGGCATTTCCCATATTTATTCTGCGTTTAATTTCCTCCCGAGTGTCATTTATATTTGTTACTGTTGCTCCAAGATATTTGAATTTTTCCACTTCTTCGAAGGATAAATCTCCAATTTTTATATTTCCATTTCGTACAATATTCTGGTCACGAGACATAATCGTATACTTAGTCTTTTCCGGATTTGCTTCCAAACCTATCTCTTTACTTCCTTCCAGTAAAATTCCCGTGTTTTCCCTAATCGTTTGTGGATTCTCTCCTAACATATTCACGTCATCCGCATAGACAAGAAGCTGATGTAACCCGTCCAATTCCAAACCCTCTCTGTTATCCTGGACTTTCCTAATGGCATACTCTAGAGCGAAGTTAAAAAGTAAAGGTGATAGTGCATCTCCTTGCTTTAGCCCGCAGTGAATTGGAAACGCATTTGACAGAAACTGACCTATACGGACTCTGCTGTACGTTTCGCTGAGACACATTTTAATTAATCGAACTAGTTTCTTGGGAATACCAAATTCAATAAAAATATTATATGAAACTTGTTTCTTAACCGAGTCATACGCCTTTTTGAAATCCATGACTGTCATTTTTCTCCAATATCTGTCGAATACAAAAAATCTGATCAATAGTCGATCTTTTCGACTACTGGTTTGAAACCATCTTATATTATTATAGTAAATCTGTGCAACAAAACGAGTAAATGAATGAATTACAGACGTTGCGGACCTCGTAGTGAACAGCTGCCATAGCGACTAGAAATCCGCTAGGCTATCTAGAATTACGGATGTTTTCCTAAGGCGCTAAGACAAGTGGAACGAGCCCTAAAAATGGGCCAGGGACCTACATCTCTTTTTCTCACAAAAATGTACCCATGTTTCAAAATTACAGCCTTCTGAAATCGCATCTTGCTTTCGGTATTTCGGGCGAATGTTGCTAGCACAGCGCAAGGGCTCGGATGCCTCCTCTTGCGAGAACTGCGGCGGGTTACCAGATGTTCAGGCGTTTAACATCTTCGGCGTTCCTGTCGTGATGTTCTTCTGTCACACTTACCCCTCTCTTGTTGTATCTGTTAATTGTCGGCTTTCCCTTCAAAATTCTCTGAAGTTCCTAAAGTGGAACGGCGAAACACGGAGTGAGACAAGTGGGCAATAGGCTTGGAGCTCACACAGACACTTCTCAGCCCCAGCCTACGCGTACCGTTCAATGCATCTCTACACATTTTAACATTGACAGTGATTTGTAATTCCGAATGATGAAGATATTAGCAAATTCGTAAGAAGAAGTGGCCCGTGATTCATGGAGTCCCTGTAACCGCGTCAAACGTCAAGCTGTTCGTGATTGTTATTGTGAGCATGGTGGGGATTGTAAGGATGTTTGGGATTTGAAATAAAAGTTTGATATTTCTTTTCATTTCTGTCTTCATACTCCCCGCATTTAAATTTAACAAGGCGGAGCCTTCTCGTTGACTACTTCATAATCGCTTCCTCATTCCAGGAGGCCTAGTCTGCAGACAACAATGCAATTGATAGTCGAAACGATTCACACGTCAATATGACGACAATGAGTTGTTTGAAATTGTAATGAATAATAACATGTCATTACAGAAAATTGTATTCATTTGAAAATTAATACCAATATACGTGCTGTAGAATTACAACACATTAAAAAACTATTTGTGTTCTTACATCAGCTGCTTGTCTATGCGGATGACGTGAATATGTTAGGAGAAAATCCACAAACGATTAGGGAAAACACGGGAATTTTACTGGAAGCAAGTAAAGATATGGGTTTGGAAGTAAATCCCGAAAAGACAAAGTATATGATTATGTCTCGTGACCAGAATATTGCACGAAATGGAAATATAAAAATTGGAAATTTATCCTTCGAAGAAGTGGAAAAATTCTAATATCTTGGAGTAACAGTAACAAATATAAATGACACTCAGGAGGAAATTAAACACAGAATAAATATGGGAAATGCCTGTTATTATTCGGTTGAGAAGCTTTTATCATCCAGTCTGCTGTCAAAAAATCTGAAAGTTAGAATTTATAAAACAGTTATATTACCGGTTGTTCTGTATGGTTGTGAAACTTGGACTCTCACTTTGAGAGAGGAACAGAGATTAAGGGTGTTTGAGAATAAGGTGCTTAGGAAAATATTTGGGGCTAAGAGGGATGAAGTTACAGGAGAATGGAGAAAGTTACACAACACAGAACTGCACGCATTGTATTCTTCACCTGACATAATTAGGAACATTAAATCCAGACGTTTGAGATGGGCAGGGCATGTAGCACGTATGGGCGAATCCAGAAATGCATATAGAGTGTTAGTTGGGAGGCCGGAGGAAGAAAGACCTTCAGGGAGGCCGAGAAGTAGATGGGAAGATAATATTAAAATGTATTTGAGGGAGGTGGGATATGATGGTAGAGACTGGATTAATCTTGCACAGGATAGGGATCAATGGCAGGCTTATGTGAGGGCGGAAATGAACCTGCGGGTTCCTTAAAAGCCAGTAAGTAAGTTAGTAAGTAACTATTTCTGTTCTTATACTCCCCACATTTATTAATCATCCCCATTTATGTATAAATAATGTCGAATAGTTCATTATGTCATATTCATTTTCTTTCCTTTTGTTTTATCATTCCAAACTACTTTGTTTCAAACACATCATAGTTTTAGTATTGAAAGGTAATTACTGACGTCATCATATTAACAGAAACTTTGACCAGATTTGTCGAATGTTAATTGTATAAACACTTCACAATAAAAACGATAGTGACATTGTCGTCGAAACAGAACTATATATCCATCATCTTCGACAAATGAATAATTGAAGCAATATCCTCTTTACATTAGTCCAACAATCGATCTGGCGGTAATTGCAAAGCCCTCTGTGTACGCCCATAAAAACATCTGAAGTGCGTGTACATATTTTATGCGTCGTAATGGAGTTCTTTGCAAGAACGGATACAGTTTTCTTTTTGAAAACAGACATTAATTTAATTTCCCTGCACAGCCCTGGATTCCTGACTCTGCCACCAGAAAGCGCGTAAATCTGAACTCCAGAGTAAGCCGGAAAGAAAAGTGAGTTCATACAGATTTTTTTGTGGCTGTACAGAAAACATCTGCCTGTCGATTTGAAAAAGACTTTCTGAGTAAACGGCGGAATTTCCTTCTTACACCCGTTTCCCATAATAAACGGTGTCATTCAAATGCTAGTAAACTTTTCCATTATTCTCATCCAGTTTGCTTAAAAACTGGATTGAAAACTGACGTAATACAACAGTGACGTCTTCAATATTCTTGTTTAATCACATGAAAGTAAAAGTTTGGGGACAGTTTCTTCACTCCAAACAAAATTTTCCACGTGCAAGACACGTATAAAGATTTTCACCTCTATTCTCCGCACGTGGCATGCTAACAGGTATATGCTGTGCCACTTTTATACTGCGAATAGTTTCGCCCTTAAACTGCCATACCGGATCTCTTGATCGACAATCTTATCTCTGAAATTCGGATTGAACGCCTTGGTTGTAATAGGAAAGGATCACGAATAAATCCCTCACGCGAATGCTTGAGAATTACACTTAACCGGCTTTTGTTTTGCACGATAGAGTAGCCTAAATTAGTAACTAAATACATATTGCAAAATGTCACGTTTCGGTTGCTATGGATACCGACCTAAATTCTATTACATTTAACAGCTTCTGGAGACAGCTGAAGCACTGTGGGTTTGTTATTATACAATCAGAATGTTATGAAATATACAAAATAAAAAAAAACGTTAAATTATGAACCAAATGATTATGATATTTATTTTAAATGCTGTATATTAATATGAATCAACACCCTGTAATTTATTAAAGTTATACTCAATGTCATATTATGTATAAACATACAATATTGACCAAATAATAACACTACTATTAGAAAATAACTGCAGTATTGAGATGTAGGAACACCATCAAATTAATGAAAGTTGTAACAATAACAAATGAACAAAGACAATTAAATATTACAGTTGCTCCGAATATTCAGTATCCATCCCAACAGATGGCTTATCTGTTAACTATAAATTTTATTAATAATATCTTGGAACAACAGTAACAAATATAAATGACACTCGGGAGGAAATTAAACGCAGAATAAATATGGGAAATGCGTGTTATTATTCGGTTGAGAAGCTTTTGTCATCCAGTCTGCTGTCAAAAAATCTGAAAGTTAGAATTTATACAACAGTTATATTACCGGTTGTTCTGTATGGTTGTGAAACTTGGACTCTCACTTCGAGAGAGGAACATAGGTTAAGGGTGTTTGAGAATAAGGTTCTTAGGAAAATATTTGGGGCTAAGAGGGATGAAGTTACAGGAGAATGGAGAAAGTTACACAACACAGAACTGCACGCATTGTATTCTTCACCTGACATAATTAGGAACATTAAATCCAGACGTTTGAGATGGGCAGGGCATGTAGCACGTATGGGCGAAACCAGAACTGCATATAGAGTGTTAGTTGGGAGGCAGGAGGGAAAAAGACCTTTGGTGAGGTCGAGACGTAGATGGGAAGATAATATTAAAATGTATTTGAGGGAGGTGGGATATGATGGTAGAGACTGGATTAATCTTGCTCAGGATAGGGACCGATGGCGGGCTTATGTGAGGGCAGCAATGAACCTCCGAGTTCCTTAAAGGCCAGTAAGTAAGTAACTAAGTAAGTAAGTATTGAACTTAGCAGCATTTGGTTAACAAGCCACTAGTAAATTTAAATTTCTGTCTAAAAACGTGTGTAGTTTTGTATACGTTACTATTTATAAACGTCTTAATTTGTATAAGGTCTTAAAAATTCTATTTGAAGTTGTTTTAAGTATTGAAGCAAGTGTATTGTTTCATTTAGAATGTTTGAGTATAGTTTTCCTGCTATGAAACGAAGTCATGTTCTTCTAAGAGTTCATTTGTTTTACGTTGTAAGGAAAAGAACTCAGGAAATAATGGTGCTAATGCTCTGTGCTACGGGGAAGTTTATGAAGGCCTTGTTTAATATAGCAGGAGGCGATGGCTCCTCCGTGCAGGATATCAGGAGGCCCTGGTAATGGTTGCTCGATCTCAAACGAGGCATGCATTATAAAACAAGGGCTGGATGTAGAGCGCAGCAGAAAAATCTCGTCAATTTGCTGTTTTGTTTTCTTTTGAATGTAAAAGGATTCGGAGATACGAAATAGTTCACAAAGCTGCAAATCTGCACTTCAGAAGACATTAGCTTCGGCGCTGAAACATTTCGTTTTGCAATTTGCGACATTTCAGGGGTGTGCATAATTTATTACAACGAAAATATAGAGACATATTATCCCAATAGGAAGCTGCGATCTTCTACTCCATTTAATAAAGGGGAATCGTGGTCCAAGACTTGAGTTCGAATCCTCTTCGAGTTTTTCCATACTGTAAGGTGAAAGTCATGTAATCCTATCCCTTGTCATTGGAGTTACATCACTTTAACAATGCATCAACTATAAGCAGTAACATGAGCTGCTGCCAGGAAGTCAAAAGGAGGATAGCAATGGCCAAGGAAGCTTTTAATAGAAAAAGGAGCATCTTCTGCGGACCTCTGGGGAAAGAACTAAGGAAGAGACTAGTGAAGTGCTTTGTGTGGAGTGTGGCATTGTATGGGGCAGAAACATGGACATTACGACGAAGTGAAGAGAAGCGACTAGAAGCATTTGAAATGTGGATATGGAGAAGAATGGAGTGTGTGAAATGGACAGACAGAATAAGAAATGAAGCTGTGATGGAAAGAGTGGGTGAAGAAAGAATGATGCTGAAACTGATCAGGAAGAGGAAAAGGAATTGGCTGGGTCACTGGCTGAGAAGAAACTGCCTACTGAAGGATGCACTGGAAGGAATGGTGAACGGGAGAAGAGTTCGGGGCAGAAGAAGATATCAGATGATAGACGACATTAAGATATATGGATCATATGCGGAGACTAAGAGGAAGGCAGGAAATAGGAAAGTTTGGGTAATTCCTGGGTTTGCAGTGAAAGGCCTGCTATTGGTCAGAGAAATATGAATGAATGAATTATTTTAAAATATAATAAAATTATTCAATCTTCAACCAAACACTGTCCATGATTGGTACGAATGTAAAGAAGTGGGCCAGTTTTGGGCACCCCTAATTGTTTATTGCGATACAAGGTTGGGAAGTGCTTTGTACAAAATCGAGGAGACTTTTGTATTGCACTGCATAAACGTGTACTGTACAACATTTCTTGCACGATCACATTTTAAAATTACAAATACAATATATATTACATTGAACATTTAGGGCAATATTATTCCAAAGCCTTCGCAAAACTCCACTGTAATAGTAACTAAGTAACAATAAGTTTACTGTAATGGGTCTATTTCAGTATAGTTTTATGTTATGAAGATTGGTTTCCATAGCAACAAGTTTCTGTGTGGGAATTCTGACTTTCAAGGCCTGACAGCAATAGCTGTAAATACAACAAAATTACGATCATGCAAGAAAGTTCCTTTCACTCATCCCACACACAAGTTTACTTTTCCTGGCTATAAAATCGGTACATATCTCCGAATCTCGTATATTTATACGTCTGTGATAAGACAATTCATAAACCCCAAATTCTCACACATCACTCAGCATCATAAAAGTATTAAAATTTAACTCCAGGTTACATAGTTTTATATGTTTGTAGTCTTCATTTGTTTATGGGTCTTTATTACATTTCTGCCTAATTTTCTGCACCGTGGAGTCCAATTTTGTTGCTCTTTTGTATAACAAGCTTATCCGATGTTAACTTGTTTCATATCAGCATAATATTTTTCCTGTTGTGTTAATTTCCAACATTATTCTCGCATTTAAACAGTTGACTGTTAACTTTTTTGTTGATGTTCAACACTGTAGCCAACTTTGGGCTTTAAAATAACAGGCTTGCGGAGTAATACAATATTACACATACGAGCTCATGAATATTCGAACAGTTCGGCTATAAAACACGCAACCAGGGCAACATAAAACTTTAAGGAGGTGGAAAATTAGGTATTATTATTACTAAAACTGCGCGCTATGTAAACCGTGCTACCTGAACACGATGTTTGTACGATAAATATGGGGAGGAACTCCCACATGCAACGAGGAGCAGCCTGTTTACAGGGGAAGATGCACACGGTGCACTTCTGAGATATAAGCTGGTAGGGATTGCTTTGTCTCGTACGTACATTTGTTGGCTATTTCACTAAACGAAATAAAAAACGAAACTTCTGCTGTTTATTATGATGGGATTGTATATTAATTAAAATAATAATCATAATAATAATAATAATAATAATAATAATAATAATAAAATAACAATAAATAATAACATAAAATAATAAATTGTAAATAATAAAAAATAATATAAATAAATAATAACATGAAATAATAAATTGTAAATAATAAAAAAATAATAATAATAACAATAAATAATAACATGAAATAATAAATTGTAAATAATAAAAAAATAGTAATAATAACAATAAATAATAACATGAAATAATAAATTGTAAATAATAAAAAATAATAATAACAATAAATAATAACATGAAATAATAAATTGTAAATAATAAAAAAATAATAATAATAACAATAAATAACATGAAATAATAAATTGTAAATAATAAAAAAATAATAATAATAACAATAAATAATAACATAAAATAATAAATTGTAAATAATAAAAAAAAATAATAATAACAATAAATAATAACATGAAATAATAAATTGTAAATAATGAAAAAATAATAATAATAACAATAAATAATAACATGAAATAATAAATTGTAAATAATGAAAAAATAATAATAATAAATAATAATAACAATAAATAATAACAATAAATAATAATAATAATAACAATAAATAATAATAATAAATAATAACAATAAATAATAATAACAATAAATATTGATAATTGATACTTATTTTATATTTATTGATATTTATGTACTGGACAACAGCCATAGGCCAATAAAAGTCCAGCACAGTGAAGTATTTCCATCTTTCAAACAGCTTACGTCAAATAAATAATAATAAATAATAATAATAACAATAAATATTAATAACAATAATAATAAATAATAATAATAAAAAATAATAAAAATAAATATTAATAATAATAAATAATAATAATAAATAATAACAATAAATAATAATTATAAATAATAACAATAAATAATAATAATAACAATAAATAATAACAACAATAAATAATAATAATTGATAATAATAATAAATAATAATAGTAAAATATGAGAGGGAGAAATAAATCATCCGGCCATAAATTAAGGATAAACACGAGGATCCGGAAATTAACAGCAGATAAAAATGTAATCAATTAAATATGAGTATTCTTATCAAAATAAATTGTAATAATTAAGCACCACTGATTATCAATTATAAAATAAAATCTTAGAAGATGATTTTATTATACTTATAAATGAAAGATTTTATTTAAAATTAGCATATCCTTAATTAAGACCTTCTATAAATAATAATATGAAACAATAAATTATAAAAAGTAATAAAAATGAATAATAAAAATAACAATGACGATAATACAAATAAATTCTAAATAATATTAAATAATAAATAATTATAATAACAATAATAATGAACAAGAAATAATATTTATTTTATTTTATTTATTCATTTATTAATATTTATTTGGTTAACAATAGCCAGAGGCCAATAATAATGATAATAATAGCAATAAATAAGAAATAATGATAACAAATTATTTATTTATTACTATTATTTGTAATTTATTTTTATTATTATTATTGCTATAATAATTGTTAATAATAATAATAATAATAATAATAATAATAATAATAATAATAATATTACTTACTTACTGGCTTTTAAGGAATCCGGAGGTTCATTGCCGCCCTCACATAAGCCCGCCATCGGTCCCTATCCTGAGAAGATTAATCCAGTCTCTATCATCATATACCACCTCCCTCAAATACATTATAATATTATCTTCCCATCTACGTCTCGGCCTCCCTAAAGGTCTTTTTCCCTCCGGCCTCCCAACTAACACTCTATATGCATTTCTGGATTCGCCCATACGTGCTACATGCCCTGCCCATCTCACACGTCTGGATTTAATGTTACTAATTATGTCAGGTGAAGAATACAATGCGTGCAGTTCTGTGTTGTGTAACTTTCTCCATTCTCCTGTAATAATAATAATAATAGTAATAATAATAATAATAATAATAATGATAATGATAATGATAATGATAATGATAATGATAATGATAATGATAATAATAATGATAATAATGATAATAATAATAATGATAATGATAATGATAATTATTTATTTATTTATTTATTTAGAATATTAACGTGCAAAAACAACAGCACAAGGCCAATTACAGTTTTGCACGATACAAAACAGAACAAAACAACAAATGATGATGAGAATGAATGATAGAAAATGGCAATGAGATGAAATACAAACAACATAATGGTCTACATCAATCATTGATCAAATAATAATTATAAAATTATAAAATTAGTACAATGAGAATTGAAATAATGGAATGGTCTACATGAATCAATAGACCAAATGCAAGAAATATATGGACAAATAATTATTAAAATTAGATCAGTGAGTTAAAACTCAAAGATATACTACACATTAAATGGATCCAAGTTGAATCCAAGCAAATTAGCATATTTAATGCATCTGCAGACCGGAGAGAGAGATTTAGGATTCTTATTATAAAACAATTTATGAAATCTTAAACCATTAGCAGGAATACGAAGACTGATATTGCTTATGAAAGATTCACAATCAATATCACCCTTAATGACTTTGCAAAAAAATAAATAATCAAGATCCTGACGTCTGGTGAACAAACTACCGCAATTGAAATAATTGCATTTAATCTCATAGTTATAATCGGAATTTGGTAAAAATCTATAAGAACACAAGGAAATAAATTTTCTTTGGATATAATGATGATAATGATAATGATAATAATAATAATAATAATAATAATAATAATAATAATAATAATTCACTGGTAATAATAGGAGCAGTAAATATCTGTTTGTCAAATCCATTACAAAGAGCCATTCCACATTCCAGAAAAGTAATTTTGTCCGTTCTGTGTACAGCAATTCCTCATATACTCACCATTGGACGGATCTTCTCGTATTCAGTAGCTACGGGGGTATTTATTCGGGAATGGTAAACGTGAAATGTAAGATATTTCGGTAAACAGTATTTGCATTGTATTAGAAATAGATAAGTCACAGAACATTCATATAATCCCTGTAATTACGTCAAACGTTAATGTTGTTCGTGGTTGTTATTGTGAGCATGGTGGGATTGTAAGGATGTTTGGGATTTGAAATAAAAGTCTGATATTTCTTTTCATTTCTGTCTTCATACTCCCCGCATTTAAATTTAACAAGGCGGAGCCTTCTCGTTAACTACTTCATAATCGCTTCCTCATTCCAGGAGGCCTAGTCTGCAGACAACAATGCAATTGATAGTCGAAACGATTCACACATCAATATGACGACAATGAGTTGTTTGAAATTGTAATGAATAATAACATGTTATTACAGAGAATTGGATTCATTAATATCACAGTTAAGTAGTCTGGAATATTGGAATACGTTAAATTAACTATTTCTGTCTTTATACTCCCAGCATTTACTAATCACCAATTTGTGTTGAAATAACAATGAATTCATTACGATTAGAGATATATTTTTTCCTCTCACGAATGGATGGATTCGAAAATAATATATAGACATAATAATTTCAGTCACCTAAGGCCTACTGTAATTAATAATATCATCATATTAGCTGACAGTGTGATCATATTTCTCGTGGGTCAGCGTCATTTTCTATAGAACTAGTGGCTTGTGCAGCAAATGCACAAACTAAGTTCATTACAATCCAAATTAAAATTTTTCAAATTTTTTTCCAATGAAGAATAACAGACATTTTGGAAGTCCCTATCCTAAGCAAGATTAATCCAGTCTCTACCATCATATCCCACCTCCCTCAAATCGATTTTAATATTATCCTCCCATCTACGTCTGCCTCCCTCAAGGTCTTTTCCCTTCAGGCTTTCAATTAACACTCTATACCATTTATAGATCAACCCATATGTGCTACATGCCCTGCCCATCTCAAACGTCTGGATTTAATGTTCCTAATTATGTCAGGTGAAGAATATAATGCGTGCAGTTCTGCGTTGTGTAACTTTCTCCATCCTCCTGTAACTTCATCCCTCTTAGTCCCAAATATTTTCCTAAGCATCTTATTTTCCAACACCCTTAATTTCTGTTCTTCTCTCAAAGTGAGAGTCCAAGTTTCACAACCATACAGAACAACTGGTAATATAACTGTTTTATAAATTCTAACTTTCAGCTTTAAATATCTACACCACACCGCCATTAAATATATGGAAAAGATCCATACGACTTGAATAATAACTATAAAAATATTTCACTTTAATAACAATATTGTTGTCTTACGTAAGTGTTGTATAGACTACTATATAGCCGTCACTCGGTAAATATTATAGAAATGAAGATCTAACTTCAGATATTCTCTACGCCTACTTATATAACCCCTAGAGGTTTCGCTTTCATATCATCAATAAAGCATTAATCTGTATAATTGGTGACAAATACATCATGGCATTCACTATAATAATATTTCATTTTTAATGGTAGTAATGTCATCAAACATTGTTAAGTTTTGTAGTTTTTAATATCCAATACACAGACAGCTGTACTCAGAAAATTACACACCAGAGAATCTTCTGTTTAGTAAGTCTTGAAGTTTTTAATAACCAATATTACAGAAACGTTCAGAAAAAGTTACACAAATGAAGCTCGACATATTGGCATTATGTCAGCCATCTGAATTCTAAATTTGTCAGGAATCCTGCAGGTCATAGCCTTCGTGTGATATTGTTTATTGTAGTGTGTTTGTGTTTTGTTTTATTCTGAAAGGATCATTACCTATTTCTCGAAACTGACGACAAATGGATTTTGGAAAATAGGAAAATGATGTAGGAAAATTGACATTTCACTAAAAATTACTATTTTTCTGAAAAACTTTGGGTTCCAAGCTTCAAAATGAGGGGTCATTTATTGAAATCCGTTTAGCCGTGTTCCCGAAATTTCCATTACCAGTTCAAATTATATATATATATATTGTAAATTTTTATACTGAACAACAATGTAATTTTATTATCTCAACAATAATTATCACGCTCTACAATTTAACTTCACTCCCGTCAACAATGGGATTTGCTCTCCGCACAGCAACACAGCGTTCGTTATTGCACTCCACAGACGACAATGACAATTTACTTGGACTATTACGAACAACAATGAACCGTTAATCTTAACTAATATTCACAAAGCACTATTTACAAATCAGAACTGTCAGTTCTCTGTTCTTAGCTCGTTTGTCTTGGCTGGTTCTTCTAGCTCAGTCACTCGCGCTCACAGAATTTCGAACCCCAGACCTTCGGAGACGATCCGCTGAACTTCGAACTCAGGTCTCCCAACTGCGGTCCACTGCACTCGAACTCCGGGCTTCAGGCTCCACATTTACGGACACAACTCAAGTCGCGCTCTGGTCTCGAAGCTGGCTTCACTGCTACACAAGACTAACTCGCTTACTGTCCAGATCTGCCTGTAACAACACTGGCTTACTGACTGACTGACTGACGTTCACTTGCGTCTTCTCTTTTATAACCAAACTATAGTTTCTGGAGAGTTCGCGAAAGATTCCACTCTCGAATCATCCGGATATCTCTCCTCTCTGCCGCAGTTGCTCTTTCCCCTTCCTCCCCTCTACTCCCTAAGCCACAGCACATGCCACAGGAAGCAGATGCGCGCGCAACCTCCGCGCCGGCCGACCTTGCACTTCCTTCTGCTGGTCGTGAGTTCGAATCTCACATCGCTGTCACAATATATATATATATATATATATATATATATATATATATATATATATATATAGATTATTTTGTAGTATTGAGAATAAGCGGAAAAATAGGATCATAAGATTAGAATGCACGAAAAAGAACAGTTTAGTAAGGGAAATAAATGACTACACAGGGAATTATTTGTACTTTTCGTTGCGGAATTCTTAAAGCGAACCAAAGCAGACAACCACTACGTGTCGTTCTTCGATAGGCATAAACTTTAACGACATTTTTAATAGTGTTAGTGAACTGTACACAGTAAAGTCAGATGCTGAAGGACCTTGGTCGATGGCAGACGTGTGAAATGTGTCACTAGGATATGTGACACTCATTTGTTTATCCATTGAATGCCATTTTAAAGTTTCGTTTTAGAAGTGCTTAACCCCAAAGTTCACAATAATTGTGAACGTGAGTCGATTATATCGTTTTAAAGAGGATAATGACACGAATAAACGTGGACGGGGTCACGTGACCACAGATTTAATCGGAAAAGTGTTCTCCGTGAGGTCCGTACCGGCTCTAGTTGTGATCCGATTGTAGCGCATAGATTCTCATCTGGCCGTAGTTGTACAGCACACGCGAGTGGCCATGTTTGTGCACGTGAAACAGTTGAACTGCATTCTAGCCAGTTGACGTTCTCCGCTGAAATGAGTAAAAAATGTGTTACAGCGATGAACTAGTCTTAACGTGTGCCCAATTGCATAATTGATCATAGACCGCACAATTGTTGAGCTAATGATTCGAAATGTTGTATGCTTATTTGAAGTGAACTTACGTCTTTAGAGTTTCAATTACAACATCGGAAACCACACCTGTGTAGTAACGGTCAGCGCGTCCAGCCGCGAAAGCAGGTGACCCGGGTTCGAATCCCGGTCGGGGCAAGTTACCTAATTGAGGTTTTTTCCGGGGGTTTCCCTCAACCCAATACGAGCAAATGCTGGGTAACTTTCGGTGCTGGACCCCGGACTCATTTCACCGGCATTATCACCTTCGTATCATTCAGACGCTAAATAACCTAGATGTTGGTACAACGTCGTAAAATAACCCAAGAAACATCGGAAGTCCAGTTATAAACTGACCTAACCTAACCTGACATTACAGAATATAAGGAGCATTTTCTTTGATCTATTATAGACATAGATCTAGAATTTCACTCACATTTACCCTATGTAATATCTAACAAATCCCTATATATTAGAATTTTGAACTATCATTTAGTTTTATACACGGTAAACTGTCACTAATACCATTAATATCTTTCAGATATTTCCGACAAAAATGTTTAATACAAATTTTCTTTCTTTCGGAGGTAAAAATTGTTTTATATCAAATATTTTATAGCGTGTTTTGGGAAAGCCATTGATTTAATTCCCAATATGCTCAGTCAATTTAAGAGAGCAGAGTATACTTACTTACTGGCTTTTAAGGAACCCGGAGGTTCATTGCCGCCCTCACATAAGCCCGCCATTGGCCCCTATCCTGAGCAAGATTAATCCAGTCTCTACCATCATATTCCACCTCCCTGAAATACATTTTAATATTATCCTCCCATCTACGTCTCGGCCTCCCCAAAGGTCTTTTTCCCTCCGGCCTCCCAACTAACACTCTATATGCATTTCTGGATTCGCCCATACGTGCTACATGCCCTGCCCATCTCAAACGTCTGGATTTAATGTTCCTAATTATGTCAGGTGAAGAAAACAATGCGTGCAGTTCTGCGTTGTGTAACTTTCTCCATTCTCCTGTAACTTCATCCCTCTTAGCCCCAACATTTTTCTAAGAACCTTATTCTCAAAGACCCTTAACCTCTGTTTATCTCTCAAAGTGAGAGTCCAAGCTTCACAACCATACAGAACAACCGGTAATATAACTGTTTTATAAATTCTAACTTTCAGATTTTTTGACAGCAGACTGGATGACAAAAGCTTCTCAACCGAATAATAACAGGCATTTCCCATATTTATTCTGCGTTTAATTTCCTCCCGAGTGTCATTTATATTTGTTACTGTTGCTCCAAGATATTTGAACTTCTCCACCTCTTCAAAAGATAAATCTCCAGTTTTTATATTTCCATTTTGTACAATGTTCTCATCACGAGATATAATCATATACTTTGTCTTTGTCTTATGATTCAATAATACAGGGGTGTGCAAAATTTCATTATTTTATTTCAAGTAGTTTTTGAGAAAATGTTTCTTTTTATTGTAGAAAAATGTTACTTTCGGAATACGAAGCCTAAAGCTTTAGGATTATGAAGAAGTGTGACATGGCAACATGGCAATTAATAATAATTGTGGGGCACTTTCTGACGGAATTTATAAATAATATTTTACAATCTTATCTTTAAACATCAGAGAATAAATAAAAAAGTAGAATTATTTGTAATTTTCACATTACATCTTCTTTCAATATTTCCTTTGGTTTTCTTTTCATTTCTCCCTATTGTGCAAACTAATTCATTTGTTTTTATTACAATACGTTTGGCCACTTTCCCATTCATTTTGTTTTCTTTTTTTTTTTTTCAATTACTTTTGATCCCTTTCCTTCACATAATTTTTTAATTATATTTTTTATGTTCTTAATTTCCCTCTATTCACACATGTTTTACTTTTCATCTGTTTCTTCTTCGTCCGTCTTTCATCGTTCGTCTCTCGTCGTATATAACTTTTTAAACTACAGACAACATGGAAGGTAATATTCCTGACATTCACTTGTCACAACCTAACTAACATCTGCGCATCGTAAGTACAGCGTGTACGTACATTTTCCTACCCGCCTTTCTTGAAGACGTCTGTACAAGTTCTGAATGCTACATTCCATACATCAAATGCCTCAAGGCAAGACGCTGACATCTTATTACCCTCCCCTTTGTTTTAGGCAACTGCAGCCTGGATGCTTGCCTTTACATACCTTCAGTCATCGGGTTCAGTGGCGGATCCTCTATTTTCCTGAGTTGTTTCGTCTAGACTGCTTCTAATTTCAATAATTGCCCTTGCGTTGAGTTTGTCTGCCTGTATTGTGGAAATCACTACAGTAGTCACGCAATAAACATCTCGATATGTCACTCACTGGTAGGATTATCTTAGCATCAGCTAAACTATTGATCATAATTATTTATGTACATAATGTTGTTATGGCTATGGGGATGACGTGAATATGTTGGGAGAAAATCCACAAACGATTAGGGAAAACACGGGAATTTTACTGGAAGCAAGTAAAGAGATAGGTTTGGAAGTAAATCCCGAAAAGACAAAGTATATGATTATGTCTCGTGACCAGAATATTGTACGAAATGGAAATATAAAAATTGGAGATTTATCCTTTGAAGAGGTGGAGAAGTTCAAATATCTTGGAGCAACAGTAACAAATATAAATGACACTCGGGAGGAAATTAAACGCAGAATAAATATGGGAAATGCCTGTTATTATTCGGTTGAGAAGCTTTTATCATCCAGTCTGCTGTCACAAAATCTGAAAGTTAGAATTTATAAAACAGTTATATTACCGGTTGTTCTGTATGGTTGTGAAACTTGGACTCTCACTTTGAGGGAGGAACAGAGATTAAGGGTGTTTGAGAATAAGGTGCTTAGGAAAATATTTGGGGCTAAGCGGGATGAAGTTACAGGAGAATGGAGAAAGTTACACAATACAGAACTGCACGCATTGTATTCTTCACCTGACATAATTAGGAACATTAAATCCAGACGTTTGAGATGGGCAGGGAATGTAGCACGTATGGGCGAATCCAGAAATGCATATAGAGTGTTAGTTGGGAGGCCGGAGGGAAAAAGACCTTTAGGGATGCCGAGACGTAGATGGGAGGATAATATTAAAATGGATTTGAGGGAGGTGGGATATGATGGTAGAGACTGGATTAATCTTGCTCAGGATAGGGACCGATGGCGGGCTTATGTGAGGGCGGCAATGAACCTCCGGGTTCCTTAAAAGCCAGTAAGTAAGTAAGTAAGTAATGTTGGCAGCACTGCTTATTAGTCAAATCTACAGCAGCACTTGAGTAAGTTCCATGGATACTTTGTTCTTATATCTTTATTGTTAGCTATGGATGTACGTAATTTGTTGTTAAGCTATACCTAGGGACCGTATTCTGTCCAGGGATGTACGAAGATAAGTTTAGTTGATGATAGACATTACTGGCGTGACGTCATATTTCGCGCGTGGCACAGATACTATAAGGGAACAATTGCAGCTTGTTTCTGCTGCAGTTGACTTTCTATTCATGATTCAAAACTACTGTAGACCTTGAAGATTGCTGAAAATGCATTCTACTGAAAAAGACAGATACTACGACGACCTTTGAGTCAACACCTGTGGAGTAACGGTCAGCGCGTCTGGCCGCGAAACCAGGTGGCCCGGGTTCGAATCCCGGTCGGGGCAAGTTACCTGGTTGAGGTTTTTCCGGGGTTTTCCCACAACCCAATACGCGCAAATGCTGGGTAACTTTCGGTGTTGGATCCCGGACTCATTTCACCGGCATTATCACCTTCATCTCATTCAGACGTTAAACAGCCTGAGATGTTGATACAGCGTCGTAAAATAACCCAATAAAATAAAAATAAAAAAACTGTCTTTGCTACAATTTAAATTATTTATTCATTTATTTGATTTTTTTTTACTGATACTGGCAGAGTTAAGGCTATAAGTTCTTCTATTCCACTCAACCAGTATAAAAATACATAGCAAACAGAAATAACATAAATACAGAAAATAATGTAATAGGCCTACTAATAATAATAATAATACATCCTGCCTAGGACTCGCGTTACGGAATGCGCGCTAGTTCGAGTCCTCATGGGGGAAGAAATTTTCTCATGAAATTTCGACCAGTGTATGGGACAGGTGCCCACCCAGCATCGTGATGCACTTGGGGAGGTACGATAGGTAGCGAAATTCGGCTGCGAAAGCCAGCTATAACGGCTGGGGGGATCATAGTGCTAACCACAAGATACCTCCATTCTGGTTGTATGATCGTCCACCTCTGCTTCGACATGTGGTCGTGAGGCCAGCAGCCGGCTGGTCGGTCTAGGCCCTTCACGGGCTGTAGCGCCACGGATTATTATTATTTAATAATAATAGTAATAATAATAATAATAATAATAATAATAATAATAATAATAATAGTGAGAGCAAAATGTAGATGTGTCTAGTAACGTGGAATTCTAAGAGTTAAAGAATTACAATTTATTGATAAATAAGAAATTTGTATGGAAGTAATCATGTGGATATTCTTCGTTGGAAGATGCATAGGAATATTGGAAATAAAAATAGTTTGAAAATAATTAGCTAACTTGCGAAAACAACAACAAGTTCTGCTTCAAAATATTACCTTACCCGTCTAAAGCGACATTCACGATTGTCTATAAGAATGAATTGCTTTCGTTGCACACAGAGATGTGATCTGGTTTCGTCACACGCGTGATCGTTGCACAAGTGTCTGAGTCGCGTGTTGGGCTGCGATGTCCCTGGGGGTGTACAAATTGCAGCACGCTATTATTCATTACAGACCTGAGCTGGAGCCGGCAATTGTCTCCGTGCGGGCGGTGTTGACTGTCACTTGTCTAGTGAGCGAGTCTTTGTAATACGAACTGAAAGAAACAAAAGAATAAAGAGGTTGGTACAAAGAGACAAGATGACGAACTACAGGATGAAGATAACAACAATGAAAAAGACAAACAGTTGAAAGTCAATGGAGAAGGAAGGAGGAAAACAAATAGTGGTAAACAGAGAAGTGATAACGATGTTTAAAGAAAGAGGCTAAATACTAATAAGAGAGAGGAAAACGGGAATGAAGGATTTAGGAAAATCGCGGTGGACTATTGTAGAAAACGAAATGACGGCAGTTGCTTTCCTAGCAGCATTACAATGCAACCTTAAATGCACCAAAGTTGTCCTAGTTGCATACACAACAGGCTGGCTGAATTAAAAATGATGACGTATTAACTATGTAGATTCGACTCCGTGGTCTAGCACTCCATTGTTACGTCATTCACCGTTTTCTAGTCTATGTATTTCCTTTTTCACTCACTTTCTTTTCCCTTAGTCCTCTGCTTTATTTTTCGTCTTTCTATCAATTTATTTTCTCCTTGTTTGCAGCTTTCTTTTCGCTATTTCTGTCTTCGTCATTGGTCACTTTATTTTGTTCCCCAGTTCGTTTTTCTTTAATTCTTAATCCGTTTACTTGTTTTATCCACTTCATAATAAAATATCCCGTTGCTATGTCGATATTCAATGCATAAAATTGTCCTTTACATTCATGTTAGCCATTTAAATTTCTGTTGTCATAGTAACTCGTTGCCATGGCTTTTGTGAAATTTTATCTACTCCTTCTTAGCACCAGTAAAATGAATATAATAGTAATATACGTTACAAGAGCGGTATGTTGACGTTTTCATGGTCGAGGAAAAGATTGAAAAAGCGAAACGTAGTTGAGCTTTTTTAATTTCCGAGAACATGAAGACAAACATACCGCTCGTGTATCGTACATTATTTTGTGCGAAGATCGTTTATTACATACCTGAAAGACGAATTTCTAATTAGTTGCAATGAAATCTCCATGTTGGTTTCTGTTTAATGACGGCAACTTCGGAAAACCAAAATATCTTTCTTCAACATTGTTGCTGTAAAATGTTTTCTGTGTTTACTATACGTCTGTCTTCCCCCCCCCCCCAGTCTATAAATGCGAACTTAAAACAAACGGTAAGGTTATGTAATGATTTATTTTTCATTTTAATATTTTAACAATATTATTTATATAACATATTGCAGTAATAACATCGGCATCTGGAATCTTGTTGATTTTTTCACGGCTTCCTTAATGTTACTTGTATCAGGAATGCAATAAGTTTCGTGGAGTAGTAGACTTTACTTAATTTTTGCAAATATTTAAAAACAATAATTAACATTGCAATTTAGGTGAAATTGCAGTGGTAAGTTTCCAATTTATAATTATTACTATGTTAAACGTCTCTAAAAATAATATGTTAAAAGCCTAAAGCAGTAAAATGAATATCGCGCTTAAGCGGTAAGAAGAGGGAAATTGTTATGTGTGTTACGTTGGGAATACTGAATGTGGTATTTTACACTTACCGCGTATTGGTTTTGTGCGGAAAGCAAGCAAATAAGCACGATCTCGCACAAAAGAAAACTTTATATACTTACTCACTTACTTTCTGGCTTTTAAGGAACCCGGAGGTTCATTGCCGCCCTCACATAAGCCCGCCATTGATCCCTATCCTGAGCAAGATTAATCCAGTCTCTACCATCATATCCCACCTCCCTCAAATACATTTTAATATTATCCTCCCATCTACGTCTCGGCCTCCCCAAAGGTCTTTTTTCCTCAGGTCTCCCAACTAACACTCTATATGCATTTCTGGATTCGCCCATACGTGCTACATGCCCTGCCCATCTCAAACGTCTGGATTTAATGTTCCTAATTATGTCAGGTGAAGAATACAATGCGTGCAGTTCTGCGTTGTGTAACTTTCTCCATTCTCCTGTAACTTCATCCCTCTTAGCCTCAAATATTTTCCTAAGCACCTTATTCTCAAACACCCTTAACCTCTGTTCCTCTCTCAAAGTGAGAGTCCAAGTTTCACAACCATACAGAACAACCGGTAATATAACTGTTTTATAAATTCTAACTTTCAGATTTTTGGACAGCAGACTGGATGATAAAAGCTTCTCAACCGAATAATAACAGGCATTTCCCATATTTATTCTGCGTTTAATTTCCTCCCGAGTATCATTTATATTTGTTACTGTTGCTCGAAGATATTTGAATTTTCCACCTCTTCAAAGGATAAATTTCCAATTTTTATATTTCCATTTCGTACAATATTCTGGTCACGAGACATAATCATATACTTTGTCTTTTCGGGATTTACTTCCAAACCTATCTCTTTACTTGCTTCATATATTAAATATTAATATTAAATTATAATATTTATTTATTTAATCTCATATTATTGTATGCCACATGAGAGCAAACATGTTCCATTCACTAGTGCAAATTGTCACCCTGGGCTCGGGACTCGGGGGTTAAATATTCAATTCGTGAACAGAATCCTACTTTGCTCTCTCATAATATAAAATACTGGAACCTTTCATTCTAATTGAATAGGTTTCCATCCTCATTTGTATCGGTTTTATTTTGTTTATTTGTTATTTAATTTTTGATTAACTTCAATGTTTCTCAATTATTATATCTCATTTGTTTTTATATCTGTAGTGTTTTATTTTCCATGCTCCGTCACCTAGGCAACACTCATAGTCTTCCAAGTACTGATATCAGTGGCAGTCAACTGTTTTGGATTTGTTCTCTTTAAAGGCAGGCTGGTGTATGCAAATTCCAAGTGGGGACGAATGCCAGCAGTTCGCTAGTTTCAAGTTTCAGTCGAGTCTGTTTGACTTGTGCAAGTTTGTGTGTTTGGATTCTTCGTCTGGAAGTTGTTTCACTGTTGAGAGGCTAAGTGAAATAATAAACCTTGGTTGTACATTTATGCCGCATCTATTAAGCAGTCATTTGCGGAATATACATCAAACGAACTGCAGCAAATACTGAAGGAAGGCACGACAGATATTTTTTCTCTTCCTTCTTGATATGCGACTTTTTCCTTACTTCTTTCTTACTAGGTTTGTTTCTAATTTGTATTGCTCTTTATTACATTTTTTATTTAAGTAACCTTATTAATTATTAATTAACGTCATTCTGTCTCCTCTTTCTGCCATTTCTGCGTTGAACTTAGATTTCTTCTGCCTTTTTTCACCTTGGATGTTCGATGATATCTAGGTAATGCCAAGGGATATTTTCTTTCTCTCTTTAAATTTACGAACAATTTTAGTTCCAGTAAATTTATTAGCGTAATTTCGTGAATATAATAAAAAATAAGATCGAGGTAGGAGACTCAGATGGTAACGTATGAGACTCGCATTTGGGAGGTCCCGAGTTCAAACCCCGTGGTCGACCAATCTGACTTGAGTTTTTCATGGTATCCCTCAGTCACTAAGACAAATGCCGGATTGGAAATTAACATACTATGATTCATCCCCGCCTTATAACCAATATCATCAACATTAAAACAAAATCTAAACCAGTTTACAAGACAATGTAAACAAACTCAACAATACTTTACGGCCTACAGATGTAGCCAAAGATCCTACACACGCGATATGACCACAGATGTTAAGGCGTGCATAAAAACTTAACAAAAGTACATAATTAATAAAAATAATATAACATATCGCTTACTATGGCACATACTGCAGCCATCTCTATGAAAGAAATGCGAAATTTGTCTGGAAATCATGTTATATCGAGAAATGGAGACATGCCCTGGTCTGCACGATCCCCCGATTTAAGTGATTTCTTCAGCTATTCAATGTTTCGCGGTTTGTTTGTGTGTATCTTAGTTAAACTAAGATACACACAAACAAACCGCGAAACATTGAATAGCTGAAGAAAAACATTCGTGAAGAAATTTCACACGTCACACTCGAAATGTTGCGAAGTGGTAATGATAGACTTCAAAGAGCGATTACAAGAATGTATGGACGTTGGTGGGGGGCATTTGAAGGATGTTATTTTCAATAAATAGTGGTTACATGCAAATGACGTACTATATTCTCTACTTTCATATATTAAAATTAAATTTAATACAGTATCTAAAGTTTCATTTTTGTATTTAAATATCTCCAGTTTTTTTGGCCCACTCTGTATGTACCATAACCAAAGTAAAGTTATGCTTTGTACTCGTGCTTCACTTGTTTGGTTTTTATTTGGGATTTCTTTGAAACTACTGCTAGTCGCTAATAAATACTGAGTCGAAGAGCGACGGACAAAGTCACGAATGAATAGTAGAGAAGTAAATTATGTGCCAATAATCTTTTGTGCAGAGAATATACCGTAATGACATAAAATGTAAGATTTTCTTCATCAATACACAATAAACTGATAGCAAGACACCTAACGGCAAAAAATTACAACATTATAGACACTCTTTTGTCAATCCAACTAGTTCTCATGGTCTCCTGTAAGCAATGGATCGTTTAGATATTTAAAACGGTCTTTAGAGGATTCCACGTTAAGGAAAAAACATTAGACATACGGGACTATTTCATGAAATGAGATGTTGCCATAGAAACGCCTTCCTATCGCATACATTCTACAATGTACTAGGCAAGGCCCATAAAACAAATGTTTTTTTCTTAACGTGAAATCCCCTATAAGCAGTGTAAACATCTCTCGATATTCATTTTTTTTAGCACGGCCTTCTGTTGCCTCGTGCGACAGAATTCGATTGGAAGGCTTACTGTATGAGAGTTTCTCTGATCAAAATATTTTCTTATGGCGAAAATGTGTTGCCTCGTCCCTCTAACAGATCCCCCACGGCACTAGAGGGTGCTTATTCAGTGCGTCCACAGATTTCTATAAATCCGACCTCTTCCATAACCCAGATCTGACGAGAGGAGAAAATATTCGACTGAAAACGTTACATTAAAATGAACAGAGACACCGTAGTTCAAAAGCAACGTTAAATAAATCATTACAATTCCAATATCGCCTATGAAGAAAATAGGCTTTATAATTTTTAGTGTAAAATGAACTTTGTTGACGTCGTACAAAATTTTGTCCAATATTCTTTTGAGAAGATTAACTCCATATGTAGATGAAATTATTGGGGATCATCAGTGTGGTTTTAGGCGTAATAGATCAACTATTGATCAGATATTTTGTATTCGACAGATAATGGAGAAAAAATGGGAGTATAAGGGTACAGTGCATCAGTTATTCATAGATTTCAAAAAGGCATATGACTCGGTTAAGAGAGAAGTATTATATGATATTCTTATTGAATTTGGTATTCCCAAGAAACTAGTTCGATTAGTTAAAATGTGTCTCAGTGAAACGTACAGCAGAGTCCGTATAGGTCAGTTTCTGTCTGATGCTTTTCCAATTCACTGCGGGCTAAAGCAGGGAGATGCATTATCACCTTTACTTTTTAACTTTGCTCTAGAGTATGCCATTAGGAAAGTCCAGGATAACAGAGAGGGTTTGGAATTGAACGGGTTACATCAGCTGCTTGTCTATGCGGATGACGTGAATATGTTAGGAGAAAATCCACAAACGATTAGGGGAAACACGGGAATTTTACTGGAAGCAAGTAAAGAGATAGGTTTGGAAGTAAATCCCGAAAAGACAAAGTATATGATTATGTCTCGTGACGAGAATATTGTACGAAATGGAAATATAAAAATTGGAGATTTATCTTTTGAAGAGGTGGAGAAGTTCAAATATCTTGGAGCAACAGTAACAAATATAAATGACACTCGGGAGGAAATTAAACGCAGAATAAGTATGGGAAATGCTGCTATTATTCGGTTGAGAAGCTTTTATCATCCAGTCTGCTGTCGAAAAATGTGAAAGTTAGAATTTATAAAACAGTTATATTACCGGTAGTTCTGTATGGTTGTGAAACTTGGACTCTCACTTTGAGAGAGGAACAGAGATTAAGGGTGTTTGAGAATAAGGTGCTTAGGAAAATATTTGTGGTTAAGAGGGATGAAGTTACAGGAGAATGGAGAAAGTTACACAACGCAGAACTGCACGCATTGTATTCTTCACCTGACATAATTAGGAACATTAAATCCAGACGTTTGAGATCGGCAGGGAATATAGCACGTATGGGAGAATCCAGAATTGCACATAGAGTGTTAGTTGGGAGGCCGGAGGGAAAAAGGCCTTTAGGGACGCCGAGACGTAGATGGGAAGATAATATTAAAATGGATTTGAGGGAGGTGGGATATGATGGTAGAGACTGGATTAATCTTGCTCAGGATAGGGACCGATGGCGGGCTTATGTGAGGGCGGCAATGAACCTCCGTGTTCCTTAAAATCCAGTAGACCCTAAGTAAGTATAAAATGGGCCCCAAATAAATAATAATAAAATTAGTTAATTTTTAATGTTATTTTGAGCGAAGAATTCCAAAGTTCTTCCAATTCTGCAAACTGTAAGATACTATTTTGAGACATGTGGTCTGTATTTTCCTGTATTCGGCCATGTTTCTCTGTACTCTTCCATCTCGTTTTTTCCACGAGGTCGGCGATGTGTGATTGCGTTTGCAATAAAATAATATATTTCCGCTGTAATATTATTTCAGCTGTGTCGTTGGAATTTAATCACATTGTTCACAAAACAGATTATACATACCGAAAACACAACAATGCGTTCGGTACGCGCTTGGAATGCTGGGATTGTTCAATATCATGGCTGCATTGGCTGTATTGTTGCGTGACATACACGGGCACGTCCAGCGAAAGCTGCTTTCGTTCCCAAATTACAGGGGCGTTTGATCGTAATAATACTGGGAATTCCCAAGCCAAACATTTTCGATACCGATTTATTGTTTATTTAGTTGGTATCCCTGTTTATTTCTCCCACATATTTATTGTGTGTAGGTCAAAATAATTGAGAGGAAAAACATTCCATCAGAGAAAAATTATAATCCAATGTATAACATTTCACTAATCCTTTCATTTCGTTGGCGTATGGCAAGAGTTCGAGTCCCGGAAAATATACAGGGTGTCCGTTAAACTTTGGGCACACCAATGATTAAAGTGTTTTAATATATCTGAAAATGATTTTGTATTTACGTTACACGGTTGACTAAAGCGTACCATTTGTTGTAATTAATATTTGTACAGGGTGTTGCAGAAATGTGTAATAACAAATAATAATAATAATAATAATAATAATAATAATAGTAATAATAATAATAATAACCCGTGGCGCTACAGCCCGTGAAGGGCCTAGACCGACCAGCCGGCTGCTGGCCTCACGCCCACATGTCGAAGCAGAGGTGGACGATCATCCAACCAGAATGGAGGTATCGTGTGGTTAGCACGATGACCCCCCCCCAGCCGTTATAGTTGGCATTCGCAATCGGATTTCGCTACCTATCGTAGCTCCCCAAGTGCATCACGATGCTGGGTGGGCACCGGTCCTATACACTAGCCGAAATTTCATGAGGAAATTTCTTCCTCCATGAGGACTGGAACCAGCGCGCATTCCGTAATGCGAGTCCTAGACAGCTGCCTTAGACCACGACGCCACGGCGCGGGACAATTTGTAATAACAATTTTTTTTAATTGGTACATTCTATATTTAATTCTATAAATTTGTTGCATGCTTCATCCTGATTCCAATAATCTTCAAATTGTTTAATTTTGTTAATGACGTCACTACAACGCTAGTCATGTCATTGTAAGCTGCATCTTCATTCCTTCATCTCACCAGTAGGCATTGGTTGCTAAGGAGACAGTCTTGTACGGCTATAGTCAGTTGTTTTCGTCTGTTTCGTACATATCTGGATTGATTATTACTCCATGCGAACTGAAGCAGTGTTTTTTTTCTAACTCTGATTAACACTCACTTTTAACACCTTTATTAATCCATCTACTCATTATTATTATTATTATTATTATTATTATTATTATTATTATTATTATTATTATTACATCTAATTTGGTTCCAGATACAGTAAATTTAACTTCTTCAGAACATGCGCAATAGATATCCTTTATATTATAATGAAACAGTTACTATCGCCCTCTTGTAGTCTTCATTTGTTTGCGAGGTCGCTTAGCAACGAGCACGCAGTCCACCGCCAGCAAGAAGCAGAAATGTTGAGAAATATGGAAGCTTGTTGGCTGTCTGTTTCTTGCCCCAGGTTCGACCCGAGGGTCAATTAAACACAACAAATAGCAGAACCCCTCTTAATTACGGGCGTGGCGCAAAAACTGCGAAACTTCAATACAACGCGGCCGGCATAATCAAGGGAAATCCAGCGACTTGCAGTAATTTGTCATAAGAATTAATTAATTAGTGTTGCTTTTATTTGGCTGTTTCGTGGGAAGACACTACGGACGTGATGGTGCGCAATAATGCAGTTTATTTCGAACACAGCGCTTGGGGCGATGGGCAGGGATATTATTAGTTAATGACAGAGCCTCTCTAATTCTCGTATCCTTGGAAACAGCTGAAAACAGGCGTGATGTTCCTTTTTAGCTTTTGATAACACGACGAAGTATAATCTAGGTTTTAGTTGGCCGTGGTTTTGGCCGAGAGGGGGGGTTAACACTTATGTAGCACCATGGAAGTTCGTCAATTTTCCGCATTGTGGTACGAAGTGTTGTTAGATGACTTCTAATGGGAATTGTGGGAGTGAAACTGACTGTAAGTGTTGCCAATTTGAAAATTTAAACAAACATAATGAACACCCATTATTTGCAGTATTTATCAGTTTTCTAACATTGATAGTTTATTATTATTATTATTATTGTTATTATTATTTTATTTGCAGGTATTATTGTTGTTACAATTATTATAATTGTTATTATTATTGTTGTTATTATTATTAATGGATTATTATTGTTATTGGTGTTAATATTATTATTATTATTATTATTAATACTATTATTATTACTATTATTATTATTATTATTGTTGTTAATATTATTATTAATTTATTATTATTGTTATTATTATCATTAATTTATTATTATGATTATTATGATTATTATTATTGTTAATATTATTATTATTATTATTATTAGTTTATTATTATTATTAATGTATTATTATTGTTGTTATTATTAATTTATTATTATTGTTGTTAATGTTATTATTATTATTAAGTTATTATTATTGTTATTATTATTAGTCTATTATTATTATTAATTTATTATTGTTGTTAATATTATTATTATTAATTTATTATTATTATTGTTATTGTTGTTAATATTGTTGTTATTATTATTATGATTGTTAATATTATTATTAGTATTATTAATTTATTATTGTTGTTAATATTGTTATTATTATTAATTTATTATTATTGTTATTGTTGTTAGTATTGTTATTATTAATTTATTATTATTATTATTATGATTATTGTTAATATTATTATTATTAGTATTATTAATTTATTATTGTTAATATTGTTATTATTATTATTATTATTATTAATTTATTATTATTATTATTGTTATTGTTAATATTGCTGTTATTATTATTATTATTATTATTATTATTGTTAATATTATTATTAGTATTATTAATTTATTAGTGTTGTTAATATTATTATTATTAATTTATTATTATTGTTATTGTTGTTAATATTGTTATTATTAATTTATTATAATTATTATTATGATTATTGTTAATATTATTATTATTATTAGTATTATTAATTTATTATTATTATTGTTAATATTATTAACATAATATTATTAACATAATAATTATTTCATTATCTCATTGTACTAATTTTATAATTTTATAATTATTATTTGATCACTGATTATGTAGACCATTATATTGATTGTATTTCATCTCATTGCCATTTCTATCATTCATTCTCATCATCATTTGTTGTTTTGTTCTGTTTTGTATCGTGCAAAACTGTAATTGGCCTTGTGCTGTTGTTTTTGCACGTTAATATTCTAAATAAATAAATAAATAAATAAATATTATTATTATTATTATTATTGTTATTATTGTTATTATTATTATTAATTTATTATTGTTGTTAATATTATTATTATTATTATTATTATTATTATCATCATCATTTAAGTATAAAATCATCTCTCTGTATAGAGGATTTACATTTTCAGTCACTGCTTAGAATCGAACACGATTTACGGAATGATATACCCACACACTAGCACTGCTGGTAAAACCCAACAAATTCACTTCAATATATTTTTGTGTGGTGGTAGGCTATTACGTTGGTCTCATCTTTACAATTATGCCCTAAGCCTTGTGTTCGATACGTTGTTTGTACAAACGTATTTAAAATTGAATCATTGCCGACTCCAGTTCGCTGTATCAGTATTGTAGTTTGTTTTGATATTCTGCCTACAACAATAACACAATTTTGTTATTTTCTTCTTTTTCCCCGAACGAACATTCAGTTAATGGTGTTTGTTTAGGACCTTTTTCAGCATCCGTCAGTTATTGTGTGGTTTGGCAACGGTGCGCATAATTCATCAGTAGAATATTCTAAAATTACGAGTAATTTTAAAATGCACAAACTGATATTAAACTCCCATCCTTGCGATTTGATTGGAAACAATTGAATATCTGTATTCTAGTTGTTATGAAAGCTTACGCCAAACCTGTGTATACACAAAAGTTCTGATTCTGTTTGGTGATCACAGATTTATGTATAGTATTTTATTTGTGGTGATTATGTCGCCTGTAATCCTGCAGGAACAATCAGAAGTTCAAAATACAGCAGAGTTCGCGGATATCATTTTTAAAACGATCGGATTTCGACTCGTGAATGAAGTCTGCTGCATAATGCTGTAGTCAGGTTACGGTATCTCCATGACAACGAACGCTTTATTCTTTTGTTCAAGGCATTGTGGCAACAGATGGTGTTGGTTTTAAAAATCTGGAACAAAACAAAACAATGCCATTTATCTTTTGGTTATTGGATTCTCTTGTACTTATTCGTGTAGAGAAAGATTCTATTTTCATTCTCTGATCAGAAAATATAAAAAAAATTAAATAATAAATTACTGTTTTGTAGTAGTTTTAACGAGAGGAGCAACTTTATATGGTTCGTTAAAAATAATAATAATAATAATAATAATAATAATAATAATAATAATAATACTACTTAAAATGGCTTTTAAGGAACCCGGAGGTTCATTGCCGCCCTCACATAAGCCCGCCATTGGTCCCTATCCTGAGCAAGATTAATCCAGTCTCTACTATCATATCCCACCTCCCTCAAATTCATTTTAATATTATCTTCCCATCTACGTCTCGGCCTCCCCAAAGGTCTTTTTCCTTCCGGCCTCCCAACTAACACTCTATATGCATTTCTGGATTCACCCATACGTGCTACATGCCCTGCCCATCTCAAACGTCTGGATTTAATGTTCCTAATTATGTCAGGTGAAGAATACAATGCGTGCAGTTCTGCGTTGTGTAACTTTCTCCATTCTCCTGTAACTTCATCCCTCTTAGCCCCAAATATTTTCCTAAGCACCTTATTCTCAAACACCCTTAACCTATGTTCCTCTTTCAAAGTGAGAGTCCAAGTTTCACAACCATACAGAACAACCGGTAATATAACTGTTTTATAAATTCTAACTTTCGGATTTTTTGACAGCAGACTGGATGATAAAAGCTTCTCAACCGAATAATAACAGGCATTTCCCATATTTATTCTGCGTTTAATTTCCTCCCGAGTATCATTTATATTTGTTACTGTTGCTCCAAGGTACTTGAATTTTTCCACCTCTTCGAAGGATAAATTCCCAATTTTTATATTTCCATTTCGTGCAATATTCTAGTCACGAGACATAATCATATACTTTGTCTTTTCGGTATTTATTTCCAAACCTATCGCTTTACTTGCTTCCAGTAAAATTCCCGTGTTTTCCCTAATCGTTTGTGGATTTTCTCCTAATATAATAACAATAATAATACTTAAAATAGCCTTTAAGGAACCTTGAGGTTCATTTCCGCCCTGACATAAGCCCGCCATCGGTCCCTATCCTGAGCAAGATTAATCCAGTCTCTATCATCATATCCCACCTCCCTCAAACCCATTTTAATATTATCCTCCCATCTACATTTCGGCCTCCCCAAAGGTGTTTTTCTCTCCCGCCTCCCAAATAACACTCTGTGTGTATTTATGGATTCGCCCATACGTGCTACATGCCCTGCCCATCTCAAATGTCTGGATTTAATGTTCCTAATTATGTCAGGTGAAGAATACAATGCGTGCAGTTCTGCGTTGTGTAACTTTCTCCATTCTCCTGTAACTTCATCCCTCTTAGCCCCAAATATTTTCTTAAGTGCCTTATTCTCATGTTTATATGAAAATTTTTTTTTAATTGAAGGTATACCGTAACAGAAAGTAATTTATGTAAGAAATCAGAAACTTAAATTGGAAACATGTTGCTAAGCAACGAGACAGATTGATTATAATAGAAGCATGCGAAATCTTTAACTGAAGAATCGCTCACAAATACTTATAGTTAAAGCGAACCACATGATATTATCACATGCAACAGCTGAAAGTTCTCGCCTGGTAGATATTTGCGAACTCGTATCGGGAGTGAATTTTGAATAGAGATGATAACTTGGGTCACATTTCAACCAGACTGTTTCGGGAATAATAAATAAGCAATAAAAAGAAGATAACATATTGCTAAAAAATAATACATTAAAGTTATGAACTTAAGAACTGATATTTCATTAGACGTCATAGTCTTGGCCTCCTGAAATATGAAATTAATGGGTAAACAGTTGACAATAGCTGTAGAAATAATTGTGATTAGTGAAACAGCAAAACTAAACAAATATTTGAGGTTATAACATTTTATTGTGAACTAGGTACCATCATTTAGTGATTATGACAAGATGAGAACGCTTGTGATATATGAGGGTATTGGAGGGTATATTAATAAATAGTTTATAACATACAGAAACAGATTATATTATAAACTAGACGTACACGTGCGCTCCGCTGCACCCGTTAGAAATAAATATAAAGTAATTACATAATTAAAATAGGACGTTTGATCCAGGGAACATTCGTGTTTGATAGAAGGATAAATCGTTTATTATGTTACTTAATTTAAATTGAATTAAAAAATTGAAATGCGATAATTTTGATCCAGAGAGCAATCATTTGGTGCAATGACAATTCCTTTAACATGTTTCTTAATTTTTATTACATGCATCCATACTTTAATGAAGATTGACATCATTTAGATTTAATGTGTATATTTTATTTTACTTGTTATAGGTTTCCATTGAATTATGGTAATAACTTAATTTTAACCCTTGTTTTCTACGTATTCAGTAAATGGCGCTTGGCCCACTATGGTTCTAAACCCTTCAAATAACTCAAATAGTGATACAGCATATATAGTGATATGTAATTATATTTATTTCTTTCGAAAATGTAGGAATTCACGATCTCCTATGTACCATTGCCATGGAATGAATAAATGTGTTTTTTCTTCCTGCTCAAAAATTTTATATTTTGCACATAGGAATTACTGCAGGAACAACAACGCTACAATCTGAGGCGGCGGTGAAAATGTATTTTTTATTGTTATTTAAAAGTCTTTTATATCCTTAAATTTCACTCAGAAGTTACTGTACTAACATTATTCCATTATGTCCATCTAGAGAAACTACACTTTGCGATGGTGAAATAATAATTAATTATACAAATCGGTTAATTTAGCTTCCGATATTACTTCATACAAACACAGAAACATTCTCTGTAGGCTATGTTCGATAGCTTGTATTGTTGTTGTCCAAGGCCCCTTATAGACGAAGTCATTTGTTTTTATTTCAATACACCGCCTTAGATGGCGTTGTTATTGTAAGTTTAAAACTCATTTATCTCATTAAATATCAGTCCTATGGAAATTTTGTATAAAATAAAACTTATCGGAAATCATTTTTAAAGAAACGTTTGTTATGTAACATTTTTCACGAAAATTAATAATAAGGGAGATATTTCGATTTATTTAATTCAGGCCCCCTTATAACCCCCCTTTTAAATAACGTATTTTAAATGCCATGTAGCCCACATTTTAAGTTACAACGAACTTAATTTATATTCCCATTTTCATATAAATCGGTTCAGCCATTATCGCGTGAAAAGGTGACAAACATACAGACAGACATACAAACAAAAATTTCAAAAAAGCGATTTTCGGTTTCAGGGTGGTTAATTATATGTGTTAGGATCAATTATTTTTGGAAAATCGAAAATTAGCAGAAAAATTTTGGCTACAGATTTATTATTAGTATAGATTAAGATATTTAATACTGCATTTGCTAGCACGGCCCACTATACTGTTAAGGAAACAATGAAAATATTTAACATCTGAACATCAGGTACGACAAGTTTGCAGTTCATAGTTGGCTTTGATTGGTTAAAACTAGAAGATACTTACACCTCAGTCTAGTATATACAGTCACGAAGCTTCAGTTTATGAGGATTCTAGGAACAATACACTGTGCAGGTACTATTTCGCATTGTCTGTAATGAGGCGATAGTAGCGATCCTAGTGGTTAGCAACTATCTATGGATGCATATTTACTACGTATTGAGCTTCGTGACTGTATATACTAGACTGTGCTTACACTGCGTTGGTATGTGAGCCAGAAAATTAGGAAAGATTCACACAAGCTACCTCTGGTGCAAACATATCAACAAGTGGAATATTTGATATGACAGACCAAAATATTTTATATTTATGGAAAACATTAACAAAATACTTTTTTTTAAATGCAGTTGTAACAATCTTGCACGCATCAAATTATTGCATCATTGGGTAGGCCTATAGGGGAGAGTTGGGTAGTATCGGACATCGGGTAATATCGGACATTGCGTTTCTTTCATCTACCACCAGATGGTAGTACCTGAATAACATGGTTACGTTTCTCTATGCGACATCACAGAAACGTAACCATGTCAATCAGGTATTATCATCTAGTGGTAGATGAAAGAAACTCACTGCCCGATATTACCCGATGTCCGATACTACCCAACTCTCCCCTACAATACGTAGTTACCGGCAGGTGCTAGAGAATGTGGCTACGAACTGAAAGGCTGTGAGTTCAAACTCGGGATGGTCGTTGGATCCATCTCGTTGACAAAATCTTCCAGTACCTAAGTCAAGTCTGATGTGCTCTTGTTTTGCAAATTGTCAAAGCCTTCTAATTTCTAATCACGGCCCACTGATTAAACTATTTTTTCATTGTTTTTATGTTTTCTTATGGCAATGTTAAATGCCTGTGTACAGTATTATAGCCACAAAAATACAATGGTATATTTTTTCCATTAATTAGAAAGGAAGAAAACTACAACAAGTATTACCTACATATATTTAAATATCTTTATATATTAATTTATTAGTTTTTTAATTCAGCAATCCATCTAGTTGCAGTGCTCTCTTAAAGGGAAGAATGGTTTTAATATCGTGGAAGACAATTAAAACTAAAAAAAAAGGTTTTGAAATAAACTTCAATACGTGAGAGATATATTGCATAAAATTTAACGCGTATTTATGCCCTTTGTCAGCTGTTGTGACGTCATTTTTAAAATTCTGCTGCACAGGGATTTTAAATGGCCCTATACTTTGGTTGTAATTTCTTTAACTTTAATTTTTTGCTTCATTCCATACAAAAAGTTAAATATCTTTGGAACTATTAATGCTACTTCTGGATTGGAACACACGTCCTTCAGGCTACTATGAAACTTTTCTCTTCAATACAAATTTGTTATTTTGTTGCATCTGAAAAAATATCCTTCCATATTTTTATAAAAGTATTTCTAAAATTCATTCTTAAAATGTGATTGCTTATATTAGAATTTTCAAAGCCAATATCAAAGTTTTGCTGCAGACATTTTAAAAAACCTGCTTTTAGGAGCAAATTGCCGAACAAATTTTGAATTTATCTTTAAAAATGGTTGCGATATATTCATTTTAGTAAATTACTATATGCTGGTAATTTTTTTAAAATTTGAGCCTCAAATTGTCCCCTCTCATAAAAGCTAATCTTGAATTTATGTTGTTGCAGCAATGATATTTCTACATAAAAAAATGAGAAATATAGAGTAGAAATGTCATGTAATACCAACCTTTCCTTTTAACAAGCGTCCCTATTTCCTCTTAGGTTTAAAGAGCCAGTTTATTAGCAAAAACATGTCATTAGTTGTGACCCATAGAAGTGTGGGTAAGCATACATTAATTATAATTTACCCGCCGTCGAGATATGAATTCCGGACTCCAGTGCCGAAAGCCAACGTCCGCCCTTTGTGGTGAATATCAGTATACATGAAATCCTCTCCCATGCAAAGAGCTGTCGTCAAAGTCAAAGAGCCGTCGCTCAAACTGGAAGAGCTGCCTGATTGTAAAATCGCCACCAGTTGCGAAATTTCAGTCAAAATTTAGTACTCCTTACTTCATAGCGCTTCGTTCAATATTAGCTCTGTGGTAGGAAGATGCTGTAGCTATAGCAACGTTGAATATCCTTCACTTGTTTCTCCGTAAGAACAACATAGTTTTCTCGCTATGATTTTTGGGTCTGTGGCTTACCTTCTATTCTGAAACTATTCACCATGGACTTTGTTAAATAATGTACAGTATATTTATATGTAACACAATTCGGAACTTTGTTCCTGTATAAATGATAGTTGAAATACAGTATTTACAGTGCATAATATTTTCACTGAAATCCAAACAAATGCCTCTAGCTGTATGTTCCACACGTTTATAAACAAAATTCAGTTCTTTATCATGTTATAAAATAACATTACTGTTTACATTTTCTTAAACTAACATTGAAAACCGATGTATATAAAAAAAAGAAACACAAACTTGCAATCAAATCATAAAGTTTGCATTATAATTAAGTACATAAAAGCAGAACGTAACATAATAGCTTTCAGAATGTAGGATGATATAAATATCCGCCCTCACTTGTTTCACATTCGTGTTGTCATAGTGACGGTAAGACGACAAATGACGGTTCCACACATTTTATTTTAATGTATCCATTAATGTAATAACATGTGGGCCGTGATTGAAATTTAACTTCTGTGGGAACTCACCTCAAACATGGCCGTTTAATAAATTTAACCGGAGTTTGCGGAGTGAACATTAAAAGAGGAGTCTGAGGTTCATATCAAGAGTGAAATAGTTCAAAAATTGGATACGTATTCTCTATATATAGACAATTCCTACAATAACGATGACGTATTAATTAATAAATGAATAACGTATATTGATGCTTCTTTGTTTCAGTGATTTATATCTTTATACAAGGGGGCCGTGCTAAAACAGTTGCTGTAGATCTGCGATTTCGGTATCAAATGGTTTTGGAAAAGATTCACGTGAAACTTTTTAACATGTAAATGCTTAAACATATATTCAACTTAATTTTAACGTAATAAAACATTATTATTCGTATACAAATTGGGTGATTAATAAATGCGGGTAGCATAAAGACAGAAATAGTTAATTTAACGTGATATAACTTAATTTAGTAGTACTTAACTGTGGTTTTAATTTATATTATTATACGTTACAATTTCAAACAACTCATTGACGTCATATTGATGTGTGAATCATTTCGACTATCAATTGCATTGTTGTCTGCAGACTAGGCCTCCTGGAATGAGGAAGCGATTATGAAGTAGTTAACGAGAAGGCTCCGCCTTGTTAAATTTAAATGCGGGGAGTATGAAGACAGAAATGAAAAGAAATATCAAACTTTTATTTCAAATCCCAAACATCCTTACAATCCCCACCATGCTACAATAACAATCACGAACAACATTAACGTTTGACGTAGTTATAGGGATTCTATGAATTTCGTGGCACTTATTGATTTTGTAATTTTGTCTTTGTTGTTGAGAGATAAAAATCGTTTGAATTATCCCCAATCGATCAGAATTTAATATTATGTTGAGAAGAACAGTTGAATGCCTGTATCATTTACATTGTAACATAGGGCTTTGGATCGATTTATATAAAGAAAACCATGGAAATGGCCCTCTGAGAATGAACAAGATAAAATATGAATGAATAATAATCTAATGTGGAAGTCTTTTGTTTTTAAACCATGGTAACGAAACGTGGTTTGACAATTTATGTTTTAATACTAATATTCTCTTTTTTCTTGTGTGTTTCAGGTAAGCAGCGACTCTTTAAATATTTCTTACATGAAATGGTGGCGGGGTTATTCCGTCGTAAGGCGTGTTGCATACATTTGGGTGAGTGCAGTTAATTATTGATGTTTGTTCTGCATCATGTTGTTATTATTTTACACTAGAGAGCTCTGCTATCATAAGCTTATATTTTAAAGGATAGAAAACGGAGAAATGGCGGATTTTCGGCATAATTTATCTTTACTGATAATTATCCATTATTTCACGTGAAGTTGTTTATGGCATCATTATCCTTGCTTCGTCGCCGGCCATACTGCCTACCTAGAATTTTTTTCTGCCTAAAAGTGGTATTTATCCTCGTATTCTTTCACTTTTCTCTTTTACTTTTTATAGAGTTTTCCCAATATCAAGGAGAATGTTAGGTAATCGCATGGCGTATTTACTCTCTAAAATTACCACTCGCTCTCTTAAATCCAATCTAGATATTAGATAACTGTCACAGTTGATATAATACCGTTAAATAAACCATGAAAGTATATTTTGTTGTTTCCTTCCCCTGTACTTATTTTTCTCTCTTCTTCCCGCCAGCATGAAGATCTTTATTTTTGTTTTCCACTCTTTTTTGTCATTTTACTCCGTTTTTCATTCTCTTTCTTTCTGCTTACATTTTTCTTCGTTTTTTCCTCTTCCACCTTTGTCTTGATTTTTCTATCCTCCTTTATTTCTATTTCTATCCCTATTTTCCTTTCACCCTTCTTCTCGTCTCCGATATTCATATCCCCTCCCTCTTTCTCTCCCTCTATACGTTGTAATTTTTCAGAATTCCTTCCTCTCTTTATCTCTGTAGCAACGAACCATAAGAATTCGCTTCTATTTCAACACCAGATAGCACTGATAATCAGAGCGATCATCCAGTGTTGCAGTTCTGTGCAAATTTAGCCGTCAGCCAAGTCCTGCTCGCCGGCTAGTAACTGGGCTTCGATTTCGGCCCCTCAAGATCGGGAGACAGTTACCGTCTATGTTTCCATGTTGTTCGTCGAAAGAAACAGAATCTATCTCGTTTTCTATAATAATAATAATAATAATAATAATAATAATAATAATAATAATAATAATAATAATAATAATAATAATGATAATAATAATAGTGATAATAATAATAATAATAATAATAATAATAATAATATCAATCTTAATAGTAACAATACTCACCACATATAACCACGTTATAATTCTAAAATACAAGATGTAAAGTATTATACCGGGTGTAACACGACTCCGAAAGATCCAAAATATACCTTACACTATGTTACAATTTACGTGAACTTTTGAGAAGTCTTTATGTAATATAAAATGTACAAATATTATTAATTCATTCACAGTCTTCTACCCAAGGGCAGGTCTTTCACTGCAAACCCAGTATTCTCCAGTCTTTCCTATTTTATGTCTTCCTCTAGTCTCCTCATATGATCCATATATCTTAATGTCGTCTATCATCTGATATCTTCTTCTGCCCGAACTCTTCTCCCGTTCACCATTCCTTCCAGTGCATCCTTCAGTAGGCAGTTTCTTCTCAGCCAGTGACCCAGCCAATTCCTTTTCCTCTTCCTGATCAGTTTCAGCATCATTCTTTCTTCACCCACTCTTTCCAACACAGCTTCATTTCTTATTCTGTCTGTCCATTTCACACACTCCATTCTTCTCCATATCCACATTTCAAATGCCTCTATTCGCTTCTCTTCACTTCGTCTTAATGTCCATGTTTCTGCCCCATTCAATCCCACATTCCACACAAAGCATTTCACTAGTCTCTTCTTTCTTTATTCATTTAATTGGTTATATTACGACGCTTTATCAACTGCTGTGGTTATCTAGCTTACTTACTTACTTACTTACTTACTTACTGGCTTTTAAGGAACCAGGATGTTCATTGCCGCCCTCACATAAGCCCGCCATCGGTCCCTATCCTGAGCAAGATTAATCCAGTCTCTACCATCATATCCCACCTCCCTCAAATCCATTTTAATATTATCCTCCCATCTACGTCTCAGCCTCCTGAAAAGTCTTTTTCCCTCCGGTCTCCCAACTAACACTCTATATGCATATCTGGATTCGCCCATACGTGCTACATGCCCTGCCCATCTCAAACGTCTGGATTTAATGTTCCTAATTATGTCAGGTGAAGAATACAATGCGTGCAGTTCTGTGTTGTGTAACTTTCTCCATTCTCCTGTAACTTCATCCCTCTTAGCCCCAAATAGTTTCCTAAGCACCTTATTCTCAAACACCGTTAATCTCTGTTCCTCTCTCAAAGTGAAAGTCCAAGTTTCACAACCATACAGAACAACCGGTACTATAACTGTTTTATAAATTCTAGCTTTCAGATTTTTTGACAGCAGACTGGATGATAAAAGCTTCTCAACCGAATAATAACAGGCATTTCCCATATTTATTCTGCGTTTAATTTCCTCCCGAGTGTCATTTATATTTGTTACTGTTGCTCCAAGATATTTGAACTTCTCCACCTCTTCAAAAGATAAATTTCCAATTTTTATATTTCCATTTCGTACAATATTCTGGTCACGAGACATAATCATATACTTTGTCTTTTCGGGATTTACTTCCATACCTATCTCTTACAATTACACTACAATTACTATTAATATTAGTATTATTATTAGTATTATCAAACAAGTATTTATGGTTGCTAAGTAAAAGCCTGATGTGCTCTTGTTTTGTAAATTCTCAAAGCCTGCTAATTTTTAGACATGGGCCACTGATTAAGTTATTTCTTCATTATTTATATTGATATGTTTCTTATGACAAAGTTAAATATTTATGCCCCATGTTCAGACAAACACCCTGTATAGTATAGATGTATTATGCTATGTGCGTTTTTATTTCTGGTAGGTCTATAAACAACTCATTATATAACTCATTTATGGATCTGAAAACTTAACTCACATCCAGGTTTTTCTTGTTTGTCTATAATGGCGTCACTTCCGAAATAGGCGTACAAGGAAAGTATTTCAGACGAATCCACAACTTTAATGGGTTTCAATAGAAAACTAACCTTTCTTAGATACATGTTCGTAGGGGTTATTTATCTTAATTTTATAATGACAGCTTATTTTCAAATATACATCTTGATTACATAACTTTTAACACTGTATCATTTCGTAATATGTATGATAAGAACTTTCTTGTGTTAAATTTCAACGTACCTTGTTAACATGTTTCGACCTATTTTCGGTCATCTTCGGAACTGGTCGTTGTTGGTTTTGGCGCCTCTTGTTTCCTGTGAGGGTGCGTTCGTAGTGTAGAGTCAAAAGTGTGTGTGTTTTGAAATTGAGTTGTGTGTTGAGAATATCGTTGGGGTGTGTTTTCGTGTGTCTGTATATTTCACACAGAACAAATAACACTCTACAAAAACATCTCAACACACAATCAAACAAATACAACCACACAGGAGTAAACAAACTCAAATGTAACACCTGCAACAACTTCTACATAGGACAGACAGGCAGATCATTTCAAACACGTTACAAAGAACACATCACAGCCATAACAAAACTACAAAACACCTCCACATATGCTGAAAATGCTAACCACACCTACAGAGACATCAACACAGACATGGAAATAGTACACATCCAACCAGAAAGCCAGAAACTCAACACACTACAACAATATGAAATATACAGACACACGAAAACACACCCCAACGATATTCTCAACACACAACTCAATTTCAGAACACACACACTCTTTGACTCCACATTACACCACACGAACACACCCTCACAGGAAACAAGAGGCGCCAAGACCAACAACGACCAGTTCTGAAGATGACCGAAAATAGGTCGAAACATGTTAACAAGGTACGTTAAAATTTCTATGAGATTCCTCACTAATATTAACAGCATCAAAATGACAATAGAAGAAAAAGCACTGATCCAATATGAAAAACTTATCAGATTACCAGGAAACAATTGGCATTCATACAGTCCTCTCTGTAGATTGAAACTCAAAAAAGTTTCATATTCATTGTTCAAGAATTAAAACAGAAAATCGATATCCCGAATTTAAAAGAAGAAATACTGAAATCAGAAGTAAGCACTGAAATACTGAAACAATTGTCTTTAGAGACAATTAATATTAGGTACCCTCCACGCTTCATTTATACACCGACGGATCCTTGATCTCCAGAGAACAAGGTGCCGGTGCAGGTGTTACATGCTGTCTCTTCTCACTTTATATATCTCTTGGATATGGAACAACAAGTTTTGATGGTGAAATCGTTGCAATAAGTGAAAGTCTCAGGAATCTTCTATGCCACATCAATAAATTTAGGAATGCAGTTATATTGTCAGACTCCAAAGCAGCTATTCTATCAATAGTCTCTAAACACACACCTTCATCTCAAACAGCAGAAATAACTAAAATGCTCTCTCAATTAATATCACTCAATAAAAGAATTGTATTCCAATGGATACCATCCCATTGGGAATCCTGGGAAAGGAGAATGCGGATGCTTTAGCAAAGAAGGGCAGCACTGCTACTTACAGACCTGTTACTAAATCTACGTATTACTCTGTGAAGAGATTTATTAAATCTACATACTTAGACTTCAACAAACAAAATTTGATAACACAATCTCAAGGGAAAAAATGGAACTCTCTGCATCAAAATCCACAGTTAATTCCCGATTTACCACTAAAATCGTCTGTAGCTGCATTTAGATTGGCAACAGGCCATGATTGTTTGGCCAAACACCTGCATAGAATTGGAATATATCAGTCCCCTAACTGTCCATTGTGCAACTCAAACCAAGAAATGGATTCGGAACACCTCAAAATCTGTGCTTCAGTGACAATTACTTACTTACTTACTTACTTACTCACTGACTTTTAAGGAACCCGGAGGTTCATTGCCGCCCTCACATAAGCCCGCCATCGGTCCCTATCCTGAGCAAGATTAATCCATTCTTTATCATCATATCCCACCTCCATCAAATCCATTTTAATATTATCTTCCCATCTACGTCTCGGCCTCCCTAAAGATCTCTTTCCTTCCGGCCTCCAAACTAACACTCTATACGCATTTCTGGATTCGCCCATACGTGCTACATGCCCTGCCGATCTCAAACGTCTGGATTTAATGTTCCTAATTATGTCAGGTGAAGAATACAATGCGTGCAGTTCTGTGTTGTGTAACTTCAGTGACAATATCTTTGAAAAATATTGGAGTGCAAGAGGTCAAATGACTTTATTGTCAAACGCCTGGCATTGCAAAACAACAACAACGTATTTAACACAAAATAGTACATTATGCAACGAGCCTATAATGATAGTAATTAAGAAGCGAGTATGGATATTTATGAAACGAGCGCAAGCGAGTTTCATAATTTTCATACGAGCTTCTTAATTACCATTATAGGCGAGTTTCATACGACTTTTTATGCTCGACCATATTTCTAACTTGAAATTATTTATTTTATTTGTATCTAACTGACCTTGAGGAATACCTCGTAAATTGTGAGATGTGCGCAGACGCGAAAGTATTGATTTTTTCCGAGGAACAAATGTCCACATTGACCTTGCTAGGCCATAAGAACCTACAGAGATAACATTGAAATTAAATTAGACATTGAAAAACGAGATGACAAATTGAATTTATTTGAATATTATTTACAATTAACGCTAATTATTATAGTAACAGAACATAACCTTCTGCGACAGTATTGGATTTCCAGCCTCCGTGACTTTTCGCTAATTCTCTTTCGATTGCATATCCGAGAATAATCGATACTTGCGGTTTTATAACGGTAGAAACTGACCTGTCATTGGCTGAACAGTTGTAACCTGAGTCGTCATTGGCTGAAAGACCTGACCTTTAATGAGCAGGTGTACTTTAATGACATGCATTAAAGGTCTGCTACCAGGTGTATATTTACTACATTTCGGCATGGTCGAGCATAAAAATTCTTATCATACTTATTTTCAGAGTTTGTCCAAGCATTACAGAAACACCCTGTATAAGTGAAATTATGTAATATAAAATTCGGTGTAGTACAAGTCGACGTAAGGAAGGTGTGACAGATAGTAATACAAGAATGCTTACGCCAGTAACAGATTAGGGGAGGGTACACAGGGTAGCGCCATATTTGTATGCAAGGGAATGTCTAGCCAGCGTGTGACGTGCTTAATCTAGCCCGTAAACGTTGGTACTTAGGGTTGCGCGCCGGCGTCCGTCGCTTGTTTTTCAAATGGGTTAATTATCACGCTAGGCGTATGCTCAACAATGAAAATTTTTCAGGTTACGGGGAACTTGTCGCAACAACTCACGCGAAAAATGGATTTCGTAACGAAATTATTTCTCTCGTGTCCGGAAGATGGCGTGTGTGTGAGAAAGATAGCATCTGGACATACCAACATTACAAAAATTAATGTTTCCATAATCTGCGGTAAATCCTGTTGTACAAGCCTCGCTAGACAGCTTCAATTAAGACTGCGGTTATTCCGCTCAGGAGACATTCCCTCACCCCCAATTGAGTCCCCCCTCACCCTCTTAAGTATTTATTTTCTCCCCTTTTTCGCAGTTTATTCTTTTTCTTCCGTTCTTGTTCTATTTTGTCTTCATTTTATTCTTGTTTCGTTTTTTCTAGTCTAAAAGAAACTTTGCAATCAGACTGCGTTTTGGTTTGTGTTTGAATCCAGGTTGGGCTGTTTTATAGCCATACTTTCGTAACATATGACATCTATATAGTTTCAGAAGTTTCTTTTTTTTAAGTTTTTTTTTTTCGAAATTCCATTCCCACCTCGTATTCTTGCGATCTTTCTTAGATTCATGTGAATTTTCATCATTATTGGTTTGAAGATTTTCATTTTATCCTCATTTTCTTGCGCTGTAACGGTTGTGACAATAATGTTACCCACCTCAACATTTCATATTATATTAGCTTCAAATCTTTTCACTCATTCAAGGCCAGGTCTTTCACTGCAAACCCAGCATTCTCCAGTCTTTCCTATTTCCTGCCTTCCTCTTAGTCTCCTCATATGATCCATATATCTTAATGTCGTCTATCATCTGATATCTTCTTCTGCCCCGAACTCTTCTCCCGTTCACCATTCCTTCCAGTGCATCCTTCAGTAGGCAGTTTCTTCTCAGCCAGTGATCCAGCCAATTCCTTTTCCTCTTCCTGATCAGTTTCAGCATCATTCTTTCTTGACCCACTCTTTCCAACACAGCTTCATTTCTTACTCTGTTTGTCCATTTCACACACTCCATTCTTCTCCATATCCACATTTCAAATGTTTCTCTTCACTTCGTCGTGATGTCCACTATACCGGGGAAAGACTCATCATGCATTGTTTGCAGTTTTTCTTGGTAAAGGTGAATGCGGTAGCTTCCCGTAGCTTTCCGCACACCACTCTCTCTTTCGCATGTTACGTAAGTAGATATAGAGAATGTGTTAAATTAGATCTTCATTTCTATAATTTACTGAGTTATATATATAACTTACGTAAGATAATAATATTGTTATTAAAAATCAAATATTTTTGTAGTTATTAATCAAGTGGGGTTGGGTCTTTTCCATATACTTAATGGCGGTGTGGTGTAGATATTTATATGCGTGATTCTCTTCAGTATTGGGTCTAGAGAGCGCAAAATTACAATTCCTAAGGAAAGACCAAAAGCTATTACTTACTGATAAAATAAGAGGCCAACAAGATTTTGTAGTCTCCCGATCATTTCAGCAAGATCTCTTAGCAGGATAAAATGATTTCACCCTCTACATTTCAAGCCCTACATGCAGCAGCTATACCAAGATGCTATGTCTATTGTTCGAAAGCATAGCAAACCTGACTTTTTTAACCCACAGTGACCTGAAATAGCTATTGCTTTACTCCCACATGAAAAACCCACTGATCGTCCTGACATTGTTACTTACGTTTTCGCATTGAAAGTAAAAAAACTGAAGTGGATAGGTTCAAGAAAAAGTATTTGGCATAAAAAATCATTCAGGGGGAGTATCTTTCACTATTATAGAAGCAAATAACTTTCAGAATGTCTGGTATTCTTCATTGAAAATAAATCTGAAAAATTTTTATTTGAACGTCTAATGAACTTAGTTTGCAGCATTTGTTGCACAAGCCACTAGTTTATATAGTGTTTGTTTGTTTGTTTGTGTACTTGTTTACTTTTTTTCTTACTCTGTTATCTTTCATCATCTATTTGTTCTTGTATTGTTTTGTATGCTTCGTCTAATGGCAGCCTCTAATTTGAGGAAGCTCAATAAAATAAAAAAAATATATATAAGTAAATAATAAATAAGTACCATAATAAATGAGTGAATAAATGAGTAAATATATAGATAAATAAGTAAATACATAAATAAATGATTAAATAAATAAGTGAATAATAAATTATTGAGTAGGTAAATTTATGAATAAATAAATATATATATAAGTAAATAAGTAAGTAAATAAGTAGATAAATAAATAAATAAAATATGTAAGTGTGTACATAAATAATTAAATAAATAAGTAAATAATAAATGAATAAATAAATAAATATATATAAGTCAATAAATAAGTAAATAATAAATGAATAAATAAATAAATATATAAGTAAATAAATAAGTAAATAATAAATATATATATAAGTAAATAATAGATAAATAAATAAAATATGTAAGTATATACATAAATAATTAAATAAATAAGTAAATAATAAATGAATAAATAAATAAATATATATATAAGTAAATAAATAAGTAGATAAATCAATAAATAAAATATGTAAGTGTGTACATAAATAATTAAATAAATAAGTAAATAATAAATGAATAAATTAATTAATAACTTATATATAAGTCAATAAATAGATAAATAAATAAATAAAATATGCAAGTTAAGTATGTACATAAATAATTAAATAAAGAAGTAAATTATAAATGAATAAATGAATAAATAAATATATATAAGTAAATAAATAAGTAAATAATAAATGAATAAATATATATATGTACATAAATAATTAAATAAATAATTAAATGATAAATGGATAAATTAATTTATATATATAAGTAAATAAGTAAATAATAGATAAATAAATAAATAAAATATGTAAGTAAGCATGTACATAAATAATGAAGTAAATAAGTAAATAATAAATGAATAAATAAATATATATATAAGTAAATAAATAAGTAAATAATAAATATATATAAGTAAATAAATAAGTAAATAATAGATAAATAAATAAAATATGTAAGTATATACATAAATAATTAAATAAATAAGTAAATAATAAATGAATAATTAAATTAATATATCAGTAAATAAATACGTAAATAGATAAATAAATACATAAGTCAGTTAATGAATAATAAATATGTAAATAGGTAAATAAACAAAAATAAAAAGTAAATAAATAAATAAGTAAATAATAAATTAATGAATATATAAATAATGGGGAAAATTATATTAAAGAAAACGCAGGTAATAGACACAGAACTAAAGGAATAATTTAATATGCCTGTAAGTATAATGTAAGCAGACATCGTAATGTTAATAGACTGAATACGTTAACGGCAATCAGATAAAATGTGTGAAAGTCTGGGTGCAGACAGACTTGAACCCCCAACTTCCTGCCAATAACTGTCTTCGAAGAGGGGATCACGGAGGACAAAGAGGGACGTGGTGGAAGAAAGACGGAATATGGTCAGAATGAGCGATGAAATTGGAAAAGAAAGCTTGCAACGCGGCACAAGACTTGCAAACAAAAGACGACGGAAGACTTTGGCTTGTCAAAGCCTCCTCGAACACGAAGTGCATTGTGGGTAGCGGTATAAAATGAAAAGCGTTTCCAAGTCCCTTACATTTCAATTTCGAAAAAGGAATTAACGCGCTTCCAGACAGTTTCCGGCTGCATTCTAGCAATGGCGGACAAAGAATCCGCAGCTGATTGGCTGAAAACTTTCTGCAAATATGATGTACCTATATGAATGACACAATGCAGATATATGACATCCTAAGTAAAGAAACAGAAGCCAAGTGTATTATAACAACATGTTAACAAGCCAGATATCTTGGTGGACCGGACCGAGAAGAAAACACACGCGTACATTGAAGGCGTTACTGTTCCTTGCATTGCAAACAGAAGGTAATAAATTTATGGATGAGCAAGCAATGACAAATGAAAATGAGAAGGTTTTTGCTTATATTCTATACAAGTAATACGAAACCCAGCTACACCTAAGTTTCAAAATCACCTTAAGGAGAGAGGGTGGTAAAATTTGAAATTTTTCCTAATTGATGCACAATTTTCATTTTTGTATGTAGAAATATCATTGCTGCTGCAACCTAAATTCGAGATTAGTTCAAAGAATAATGGGACCGAAGTTTTGTGAAAAAATAAAAATATTGGGATGGAGCAAGTGATTAAAATTTTATATATCTCAGCCATTTTTAAAGATAAATTAAAAATGTCTATGTCAATTTACTCCTTGAAGCACATTCTATAAAATGTATGACGCACAGTTTTGCTATTGGCTTTCAGAAGTTAAAAAAAACATTTTTATTACATTTTAAGAATAAATTTTAGAATAACTTTTATAGAATTATTGGTTGATATTTTTCGAATGGAATAGAAATAACAAATTTCTATAATATGTGTTCCGAATACCATGCATGTACCATGAATAGTTCCCAAGATACAATATTGTAACTTTTTGGTATGGAATGAAACAAAAATTTAAGTTAGTGAAAATTGCAATGAAAGATTAGCGTCATTTAAAATCCCTGTTCACCAGAGCTTTGAAAATGACGTCAATGCAGCTTCCAAGGCCATTAATACGCATAATGTATTTTTCACATATATAAGAGTATTTTGAAGGAAAAAATTGAAGATGTCACAGGTTTTTCTTCATAATTAATCAACCTCTCCCGTTAATAATAATTTTTTCTTATACAATGTGAGGAACTTCATAAGTCTTGACTGAGGATATAAACGACTTGGTAGAGGTAGCCATGCGGAGAAGAATTGAAGAAAACGACAATAATATTATAATGTGTTGAAAGTGAAAGCGTAGCCTACTGCTGGAGGTTGTTGCATGTCGCCAACACATTAAGCACATGTTACGAATTCTCTTTGTTTCTGGCCGGATGCATGGAACCCGATAGCCGTCCTTGTATACTTGAATATTCATACGGATGCAATGCTCAATCACGCAGAGTTGGAACTCAATTCATTTCCCTAACACCACATACTTACTATCACGGACCGGTTGCCATGGTTATTTAACTTACGTTTCTTATCTCCTTTGTTTCTTTATTGCCTTATTAAATAAATTAAGTCTGCTTTATATTTTGCTCTGATTTCTTTTGTTTCATTTTTCATTTGTTTCCTCCATTCATTATTTAATTCATCCATCCATTAATTGTTATTAACATCTTCCCGCTTTCTGTTCCTTTCTTTTTTAAATTATATAATCGCTTTTTTTGTCGATTGTTTTTTTATTTTGTATCTCTTCCTTTCTGTCCATTTCTTCCAATTGTTTCTGTTAATGGACCAGGTGGTTAACACCATGACCGTCATCTCATCAAGCCCTTAATGGTATATTAATAATTTTTACATGTGATTCTAAGAATATAAAAATTAATAATGCTGCCTTTAAGTTTCTAGCGGTTATAGTTGAATTTTGAAATTATACTTAATTCAGAAAATATAATAAAGAAGTGACAAAGTGTTTATAAAATTCCTTGGATAGCGAGAAACGTGTTTCATTTTGGTATGTAATTTTTTTACGTTAGATAAGAATGGACATGAGCATTAAATAAATACAGTAAAAATAACAGGAGATTTTAAAATCACATTAAATGCATTTGGAATTATTATTTACTAATTTTGTATATCATTTAATTTTAATGAGACGATTAAGTGTTGCAACTTATCAATTCAGAAACTCACAACAAATGTTCAAAATGTTCACCTCTTGCTACCACTTTCATTCTTATGAGTTTCTGAATTGATTAAAGTTGGAACACTTGCTACCAAGCTGACAATACCTAAGAGATATTTCATTATGTTCTTTCATCAAAAACAAAAAAATAAGGATTTTCGGACGTAATATGTTTATATCAACTTTTTTTCTTGTTTTAATGTGAGGAACATGGCCCCAAAGTTTGTCAAAGTATTTCTGAAACAACCTGTATAAAAGGTTTGTCTATTTGAAAAAAAAATATATTTAAAAATATTTTTTTATTTGCCTGCAAATATAGAGATACGCCGTATTACTGTTTAGCCATCGATATGTTCCTTATGGCAATGTTAAATTCCTAAATCCTATACCCAGAAGAACACGCTGTATATTGTTAATCCACAGAAAATTGTAAATTTCTAAGGACAAAACCTGAAATATGACTTCTGGTCGTTTTCTACGCTACCCAGTCCGCTTAATATTTCCTTTTTTTTATCACATTTTTTCCTGTTTTATTCCTCTTTTTCTTTCCCTCTAATCATATCTTTTAATTCTCTCTTTTATTTACCATTCCTTCATTTACTTACTTACTGTATATTTTTCTCCTCTCTTCCTGATTTCTTCCGTTTCTCTACTTCTTATTTCTTCTCTTTTTACTCTGCTATTCTTTTCTTTCTTTCCTTACTACTTCCAAAATCTTTCTTTCCTGACTTTTTTCTCCCAGTCCACATAAACGCCTGCCCCTGCATGTAGTCTACCTGTGTACACTTGACATTAGTTTCAGATGTCGTTGTTCTCTAGGCGTCGTTACCCAGCTCCGTCATTACCGATTCGCCTTGTTTCGATTTCCGTTTATAAGTCCATTTTGTGAGTTGGCCCTGCCACGAACTGATGTCCATTAGGGAGCGGCTATAAAACACAATCGACGGCAGCGTGAAATACAACACGGCACGAGAATCGAGGCGGCGAGTGGAGGATTACAACACACCAACATTAAATGAATTGACCAATAGGGCAGCTGCAATTGCTGTGCACAGAAAGACGATGAGCGCAAAGTCATTTGTGTATAAGTTATGCTGAAACTAGGGAATGTTTCTTAAAAGTGTTAAATGCTATATTCATTAGATGCGTGTTTTGCCCATAATTAGGAAAATTTATATCCTCGTGTATACAGAGTGTGCCAAAAAGCAATTTTTTTTTATTTGAAAGCATATACTTATTTTTACTTACTTACTGGCTTTTAAGGAACCCGCAGGTTCATTGCCACCCTCACATAAGCCCGCCATCGGTCCCTATCCTGAGCAAGATTAATCCAGTCTCTACCATCATATCCCACCTCCCTCAAATACATTTTAATATTATCCTCCCATCTACGTCTCGGCCTCCCTAAAGGTCTTTTTCCCTCCGACCTCCCAACTAATAATCTATATGCATTTCTGAATTCGCCCATACGTTCTACATGCCCTGCCCATCTCAAACGTCTGGATTTAATGTTCCTAATTATGTCAGGTGAAGAATACAATGCGTGCAGTTCTGTGTTGTGTAACTTTCTCCATTCTCCTGTAACTTCATCCCTCTTAGCCCCAAATATTTTCCTAAGTACCTTATTCTCAAACACCCTTAATCTCTGTTCCTCTCTCAAAATGAGAGTCCAAGTTTCACAACCATACAGAACAAGCGGTAATATAACTGTTTTATAAATTCTAACTTTCAGATTTTTTGACAGCAGACTGGATGATAAAAGCTTCTCAACCGAATAATAACAGGCATTTCCCATATTTATTCTGTGTTTAATTTCCTCCCGAGTATCATTTATATTTGTTACTGTTGCTCCAAAATATTTGAATTTTTCCATCTCTTCGAAGGATAAATCTCCAATTTTTATAGTTCCATTTCGTACAATATTCCGGTCACGAGACATAATCATATACTTTGTCTTTTCGGGATTTACTTCCAAACCTATCTCTTTACTTGCTTCCAGTAAAATTCACCTGACATAATTAGGAACATTAAATCCAGACGTTTGAGATGGGCAGGGCATGTAGCACGTATGGGCGAATCCAGAAATGCATATAGAGTGTTAGTTGGGAGGCCGGAGGGAAAAAGACCTTTAGGGAGGTCGAGACGTAGATGGGAAGATAATATTAAAATGTATTTGAGGGAGGTGGGATATGATGGTAGAGACTGGATTAATCTTGCACAGGATAGGGACCGATGGCGAGCTTATGTGAGGTCGGCAATGAACCTCCGGGTTCCTTAAAAGCCATTTGTAAGTAATTACTGATATGTAGGCTTCTCGGTTCAGCGAAACTTGATCGTCTGTAAGCCAGATGTCACCGCCTTCTGGAAACACGGTTCGCTGCTTTGCTACCTCTTGACTGCCAGCAGTGTGTAATTTTTAATAACCAATATTGCATATGGCGGGCTGTAGAGGCGGGTATTCCCCAGAGATCTCTGATATTTGCATTATACATTAATGACGTCTCAGACTCTGAAACACTGTAAACACACGCCTGTGATGCCTTACACACGACGTGAAACTAGCGCTGTATTCACCAACAGATGCTAAAACAGAACAAATTGCTGCATTGATTTAACACATACATGTTTCGCAAACAGTTTTTAACTTTAAACATTTGATAACTTAACTTCGGTATAAATTTTATAACGATTTTAAAAGCATTTTGATCATTTTTAGATACAATTACCTTCAATATTTTTGTTTTACAGTAATTAGCCATTCTTACGAGAATATGAATGTAACAGTGTTGGAAATTCCAACGTCTTAAAGTACGAAATGAATAATAAATTTAATCCCATGTGTTAGTATAAAAATATGAAACAAAACGTGTTTCTGTTTGGATGCACGTGGCTCTCTATATAACTGGGCAGATGTTCGTAGGATATTAAATCGACTGAAAGTATTAACGGATCTAAAAACGCTGTATTTTTTAATGTCCAAAAGTAACTTCGGAAGGTACAATATTTCTTGCTTAATGAGGTTCAGTATATCATCCTCGATTTTCTATAAAATATTTGCATACCTGCTTCTTACACACTGTATATTAAGTAGGTTGCAGACTTTCGTCTCACCCTGTAGAATGGCTGTATTAAAAGGGTAGTATCTAGATTTTAATAATAATGAGATTCAGTATTTAATCGCCGATTACCTGTAAAATATTTCCACGTATAAACCTTACACTCTGTAAATTAAGTTGCTTGCTGACATTTGTCTCACTCTGTAGAATAGTTATATTAAAATGGCAGTACTTACAATTTAACAATAATGAGGTTCAGTACATTATCCTCTATTATCTGTAAATATATGCATATATACCCCTTACACTCTCTATAATATGTAGATTGCAGACTTTTATCTCACTCTGTAGAATGGCTGTATTAAAAGGGCAGTATCTACAATTTAGCAATAATGACGTTCAGTGTATTATCCTCGACTACCTATGAAATATTTGCACTAACACTCCTTACAGACTGTATATTAATTTGCTTGCTGATATTCGTCTCACCCTATAGAATGGTTACATTAAAATGGCAGTATCTACAATTTAGGAATAATGAAGTTCATTATATCATAATCGATTACCTGTAAATATTTACATATATACTCCTTGCAGTTTGCATAGTAAATTGGTTGCAGACTTTCGTCTCACCCTGTAGAATGGCTGTATTAAAAGGGCAGCACCTACATTTTAATAATAATAATAATGAGATTCAGTATTTAATCGCCGATTACCTGTAAAATATTTGCACGTATACACCTTACACTCTGTAAATTAAGTTGCCTGCTGACATTCGTCTCACCCTGTAGAATGGTTATATGATATGATATGATATGATATGATATGATATGATATGATATGATATGATATGATATGATATGATATGATATGATATGATATGACATGACATGATATATATTTCGTCACAGCACTTCTTTACATGTAATGGTGTACCTCATATTTCGAATGGTTATATTAAAATGGCAGTACCTACAATTTAACAATAATGAGGTTTAGTATATTATATAGTATGTAGGTTGCAGACTTTTGTCTCACTCTGTAGAATAGCTGTATTAAAAGTACAGTACCTACATTTAAATAATAATGAGGTTCAGTACATTATCCTCTATTATATGTAAATATTTGCATATATATCCCTTACACTCTGTATAGTATGTGGGTTACAGACTTTTGTCTCAACCTGTAGAATGGCTGTATTAAAAGGGTAGTATCTAGATTTTAATAATAATGAGGTTCAGTATTTAATCGCCGATTACCTGTAAATATTTCCCCGTATACACCTTACACTCTGTAAATTAAGTTGTCTGCCGACATTCGTCTCACCCTGTAGAATGGTTATATTAAAATGACAACATTTACAATTTAACAAAAATGACGTTTAGTACATTATTCTCGATTAACTGTAGAATATTTAGACATATAACCCTTACACTCTGTATAGTAAGTAGGTTGCAGACTTTTGTCTCACCCTGTAGAATGGCTATATTAAAAGGACAGTACCTCATCATGAAGTTCAGTATATTATCCTCTTTTACCTGTAAAATATTTACAGATACTCCTTATTCTGTATATTAAGTTGTTTGCAAACTTTCGTCTCACCCGGTAGAATAATTATATTAAAATGTCAGCGCCTACAGTTTAGCAATAAAACAAATGAATAGAATCTACATACATGTGCTAATGAAGGTAATGTTTTAGTTTGCACTTCCCAGAACACATCCCGGCCAGCTCGCGTGTGTGTGTTTGCAGAAGTTGTTGATGAGTTGTTTTGTGTCAGTCCATCGACTCCAGATAGTCGCAGTGCAGTTGTTGAGGGTGTTAGCGGTTTTTGAAGTCCTGTGCTCCATTACCGCTGTGGCAGGACTGTAATTATGTGGAATTAAGTTTCTCCACCCGCTCCGCTCTTTCTAATCCTGTCATTACAGAGGCCCTCCCCCGGCTTTACGGAGGCTCACCCTGCATCTAATGATGTCATATTAATGGCTAGTCTGTGAAAACAAAACTGTTCTGGTAGCTGCTGACCAAAGAGGACGCTCATTCGAGTCCTGGGAGAGATTCTATAGGTGATTTGGTTTTCTAGGAGCACATAGCTAGGTTCCCCCTCTTTGTTCGACCATTGCTCCATTATCGTCATGTTGTGATAGCAGAATTCTTCACCTGTTGGAGTGTTTCAGATGATTCTTTATTTTTTATTTTCGACTATTTACTTTTTCTGTCTCGCACCGTGACATGGTCATCATGTCTATGACTCGCGTTATGGAATGCGCGTTGGTTCGAGTCCCCGTTGGGGGAAGAAAATATTTTCTCATAAAATTTCGGCCAGTGTATGGGCCCAGCTTCTGATGCGCTAGGGGATCTGCGTTAGCTAGCAACCACACGTTACCTCCATTCTGGCTGGATGATCGTGTACCTCTGCGGAAGCATGTGGACGTGAAGCCAAGGGTCTGTTGGTCGACTCTGGCTCTTAATGGGCTTTTGCTTCGCGGAAAAGAAATCTTTCTTCCTTTAGCCTACTTCTTTCTTCTATCTTTCTTCCTATCTTTATTTGTTTCTTTATATATATATATATATATATATATATATATATATATATATTTATTTATTTATTTATTTCCTTCATTCTTTATGTATTTATCCCCTTTTCTCTTTCTTATTTTTATCTCTCTTTCTTGTTTCTTTCTCTTTTTCCTTTATTTTTCTTTCTTTTTTGTTTGTTTGTTTCTCTCTTCTTCCTTTCTTTGTTTCTTCCTTTTTTCTTTCATCTTTTCTTCCTGTTTTTCTTTCTCTCTTTTTTCTTTCTTCTTTCTTTATTTGCTTATTTATTCTTTCATTCGTCTTGCTGTCTTAGTTTCTTCCTTTTCCTTTCTCTCTTTTTTCTTTGTTTGTTTCTCTCTTCTTCCTTTCTTTGTTTCTTCCTTTTTTCTTTCATCTTTTCTTCCTTTTCCTTTCTCTCTTTTTTCTTTGTTTGTTTCTCTCTTCTTCCTTTCTTTGTTTCTTCCTTTTTTCTTTCATCTTTTCTTCCTTTTCCTTTCTCTCTTTTTTCTTTGTTTGTTTCTCTCTTCTTCCTTTCTTTGTTTCTTCCTTTTTTCTTTCATCTTTTCTTCCTTTTCCTTTCTCTCTTTTTTCTTTCTTTGTTTCTTTTTGCTTTCTTTGTTTCTTTCTATTCTTTCTATTTCTTTCTTTCTTCTTTCTTTGTTTCTGTCTCTCTTTCTTCCTTTCATTATTTTCTTTCTTTCTTGCTTTCCTTTCTTTATTTCTTTCTTCCTTCCTATCTTTGTTTCTCTCTTTGTTCCTTTCTTACTTTGTTTGTTTGTTTCTTTCGTTCTTTCTTTCTTCCTGTCTTTCTTCTTTGTGTCTTTCCTTTTTATCTTATTTTTGTCTTTCTTCGTCTTTGTTTTTGCCGTTATTTTTCTAATTTTCACCTTTCCCCTATCTTATTTTCTTCCCTTAATTTTGCGTTTTTTTTATTCACTATGTGTTATCTTTCTCAATTTCTATTTCCTCCTGAACCTTCTTACCTTTTTTCTCCTCTGCTTCTTCTTTCCCCTCTCCTTTTCGTTGTATTCCAACTTTTCTTTTTCCTTTCTCTGTACATTCTTCTTCATGCACTTAATTACTTTCTCTTGTTTTTTTTTTTTGTTTTCTAGTGCTATTCCTTTCTCTTCTGGTTTTACCTTTAGTTTCTCTTGTGTTTTCTTTCCTTCTTCTTCTTTCTCTTCCTATCCAGTTTTCTTTTCTATTCCAAACATCTCCAATAAGCTGTTATTATGTTTAAATGAACTTCTAATACTGAGGGAATCGCGCTCCACTGTTTGCTAACTCTTGGCATAGAGTCATGGAAACAGTTCCTTGTCCAGTGTCTGGATCGTTTCCCTGGACCATCTTCTGCTGGACAAGCGTTCTGCCCTTCTTACAGTCCCTGAAGCTCTGCCAGGCACAGATCCTGTGCTTGCGTGTTTTCAGCCCAGATAAGACAGTTGACGGAGGACATCGAAGGAGGAGATTCTGTTTATTTCTGGCTCTCTGAGGTGAAGATGTGTCCACATTTTTAATCCCCCCGTTAAACAAATTCTGCCAAGACGTAAATCTTGCCGCTCCGTGCTCCGGCATTGGAATGGGTGCATTACATCGCCAGGCCTGATCTCATATATTCTGCAGGAAAGGGTCTTAGATTAGACCCATTATTACAGGTTACACACTGCCTCCTGGATAATAGAAGGCTCAGATAGAGGGAAATATGTTTCTGCTACCTTCCGTCAGGTTGCTCTCTTATCGGATGTTCTTATAATTGGATTTTGTTTGACAAATTCTTCAAATAAAGAAACCTTTGTTATACAGGGCTTTCATTTCAAAACTTCCCATTCTAAATAACTTACTTACTTACTGGCTTTTAAGGAACCCGGAGGTTCATTGCCGCCCTCACATAAGCCCGCCAGCGGTCCCTATCCTGTGCAAGATTAATCCAGTCCCTACCATCATATCCCACCTCTCTCAAATACATTTTAATATTATACTCCCATCTACGTCTCGGCCTCCCCAAAGGTCTTTTTCCCTCCGGCCTCCCAACTAACACTCTATATGCATTTCTGGATTCGCCCATACGTGCTACATGCCCTGCCCATCTCAAACGTCTGGATTTAATGTTCCTAATTATGTCAGGTGAAGAATACAATGCGTGCAGTTCTGTGTTGTGTAACTTTCTCCATTCTCCTGTAACTTCATCCCTCTTAGCACCAAATATTTTCCTAAGCACCTTATTCTCAAACACCCTTAATCTCTGTTCCTCTCTCAAAGTGAGAGTCCAAGTTTCACAACCATACAGAACAACCGGTAATATAACTGTTTTATAAATTCTAACTTTCAGATTTTTTGACAGCAGATTGGATGATAAAAGCTTCTCAACCGAATAATAACAGGCATTTCCCATATTTATTCTGTGTTTAATTTCCTCCCGAGTGTCATTTATATTTGTTACTGTTGCTCCAAGATATTTGAACTTCTCCACCTCTTCAAAAGATAAATCTCCAATTTTTATATTTCCATTTCGTACAATATTCTGGTCACGAGACATAATCATATACTTTGTCTTTTCGGGATTTACTTCCAAACCTATCTCTTTACTTGCTTCCAGTAAAATTCCCGTGTTTTCCGTAATCGTTTGTGGATTTTCTCCTAACATATTCACGTCATCCGCATAGACAAGCAGCTGATGTAACCCGTTCAATTCCAAACCCTCTCTGTTATCCTGCACTTTCCTAATGGCATACTCTAGAGCAAAGTTAAAAAGTAAAGGTGATAGTGCATCTCCTTGCTTTAGCCCGCAGTGAATTGGAAACGCATCTGACAGAAACTGACCTATACGGACTCTGCTGTACTTTTCACTGAGACACGTTTTAATTAATCGAACTAGTTTCTTGGGAATACCAAATTCAATATTTAATCAGTTTTATTATGTAAAATTGGTTTTGTGGTTACAGTGTTCATACAGTGTGTACTTATAGTCTAGATGTCAGTATATGTTTGCAATATGTATAGTCTGCCTGGGAAGGTGTGAGGAGAAAATGATGCGTCTTTTATAATATTTTTCACGTAAACTGGGCGTATTGAATTGAAATATAGATAACATTCAATCCAAACTTTACTTATACTCAGACTAGAAACTATTAAACGGTGTTATGCAAATGACATTTTCTTATTAAATGATTCACGTGGTTGACACAATACTGTTCTATGTAAAATACATGTACTGTGTTCAAAGATAATTAAAGCACACCCTGTGTGTAAGATATTTATACTCAATCTAAAAAAATTTGAATCTTGTCGTGCTAATGATATTTTTTCTCGTTCGTTTCACGCAACTACTGAAGTAGACACTAAACAGCTCAAGAACTGGGTTTACGTACGACCGTCAAGGTTAGAAACCGACCGAATGTTGGAATTTGACTGCTGGTGTTTTGCGGGCTAGAGAGAACAGCAGGCGTACTTCATATACACGAACTTCAACATTTTCTGAGTGTACAAACGGAGTAAAATTTACTTTGTCTAATTAAAAAATGTGTTTATTTCAAATAGGTCTACAATACAATAAATACATTAAATATACATTATTTTGACTTGTGGCAGTTTTCATAACTAATACGTATATTAATTAACAAATGAACACCGGTAATAGCTATGGGAATAAGCGTATTGCGTAATTTGAAATGTGGTACGTAAACAAATGAAAAAGCAATGTTACAACTTTAATAAAAAACAGAACAGGAAATAAATACACACATTCCATTGTAACTTACATTACCTCTGAAACAGCAGTTGTTCATATGCCGTGTGTAGTAGATAGGGATTTAACATTGCCATAAGAAACCTGTGAATAAAAACAATGAAGAAATAACTTAATCAGTGGGCCTTGTTTACAAATAAGGAGGCTTTGACAAATCACTCATGGTTACCAAGTCAAAGCCTGATGTGCTCTTGTTTTACAAATTGTCAAAGCCTCCTAATTTCTAAACTAGGCCCACTGATTAAATTATTTCTTCATTGTTTTTATACATGGGTTTCTTATGACAATGTTACAGTCCTATGTTCTATACCCAGAAAAACACACAGCATAATACTTTTAATTTCTCCAAGGAGATACATTATAATTTCGTTATGAAATGTTTTTTTTTAAGAATGTAGTAAGTTATTAATAAAATGAAGTTATTTTAGGATCCTAATGGTTGTAGATTAACGCTGCATATTGTTGACCATACCCAACTGTAAATCTGAATGGTTCAGTGTGATCTTACTTTTGGGCTATTCCAACTCAAATCGACCGAAATATAGAGAAAATTGACCTTGCAATTTTTAAATACAATGAAACTTTTTCTGTCCGTTGACAACTGTGATACAATGCTTTGTGCAAAGTTTGAGGCATCAGAACTTCATAGTGTTTAAATTTAAAATATTTAAATTTATCGTATTTTCATAAAATCAGCAACTTTAAACTGTTGTGGCTCCGAAACCCTTTTACCCAATGATCAAAATCATGGTTTATTTTGATGCTGAGAAATTAAAATTTATATTGACATGTAAACAGATTTTCTTACTTTTTTATGGAAATGGAGAAATGTAGATTTTTCCTCATTAAGACGCCTTTGGCCACGAAAAAATATTTAAAAAAGATATGGTTAGATTCCGCATTGAAAGTACAAATAAACACATTTTTTACTGGTGCACCGTTGATAAGAAAGTACTGAAAATATCAAATAAAGAAAATAAATAGTACGCGCGTGAACTAACCAGCTGACTGTGAGACGGGAGCTAGCCGAGGCAAGCAAGGCCAGGAGACATAAACACGTGATGTGTCGTCTAGCAGTCATGACTGTGCTAGCTTTATCACAAGTTTTCATAAACACAGGAGTAAAATGACGCCCAACGCTCGCTTATCTTCAGCTCTCGGCCAGTGCGTGCGGTACTGCGCCTTTCAAGTCTAGGCGTATGAAAATAATTTATTTAATAAGCCTCGAAACTTATTGCCGAGCCACAAAGCAAACAATGCCGAATCCCTCTTAATAATGCAAGGTTTTTTCTCAATATTTTTTAAATTTTTACAAATTGGCAAAAAGCCTAAAAGTAAGTAAAATCAGATTATCTGTCTCTCTGTATACAGTAAAAATAAGGATTGCTTCTTATCATAACCTACCAAATGTCAGCTTCAAAATGAGCTCCCGTTCAATGTTCTGCAGTAAATGGTTCCAGAGTTCTGAGCGCTGAAAGAGGCTTGTTTTTATAAAATACGCTAAATTTGTTGCTCAATAATACGAAAACCGTTTGACTTTCGATAGCATATTTTTGTAAATGCACTCTCCTCAGCACCTTGTATAAATAGGGAAAAAATTAGAGTATTAAAAAAATGCGAGGTTTTTTTACTGATCGATTTCATAATGTGGAATAGCCCTTTTATACCCCAGAGCCGAAAGAAACTCTAACATTCGTTAAACCGAAGACTAGGCTGTCCGCAGGACGCAAGAGCTTTGCATATTGCCTATAAGCCAGGCGTTCAGTAGTACTGTATCATTTTTTTTACGCAACCTCTTCAGCAGGTCTGTAGTAGACATGGTAACGTAAACTAGACACATTGCATTGAAATATAAATACAATTATATCTTTGTATGCAGTATTCATACCCGATATTTGAAAATTAATTTGGTATCTAAGCGGTACGTAGGGCTAATTTTTTATTTGATTTATGCAGTTACTGAAACAATCCCTGTTTGGATAAAGATGGGCTTAGGCATTGATACATAAATTACATGTTAAACATAGCCTACAACATTATCGATCTGAGAAAGTTTAAACTGTGTCATGCTAATGACATTTTCTCATTATTCTAGTCTACATGTTTTACGCAGTTAGTGACGTAATCACTGTCCTACGTTGGGTAACATATTGCCTCTATTCATAAATTATATTGGAGTTATTAGAGATTTATATTCGAACTTTGTGTATTTGTAAAGTTTGTCACTCGAATAACATATATTTTCTTATTAATCTTTTGCGCAGTTGCTATGGTGATCGCGGTTACAACGGATGTGTATATACTGATTTAAAAGATGAAGTAGCCTAATTTTTATGTAATAGTAATATGCGTTACAAGAGCGGTATGTTGAAGTTTTCATGTTCGAGGAAAAGTTTGAAAAAGCGAAACGTAGTTGAGCATTTTTAATTTCCGAGAATTGAAAGAAAACATTCCGCTCGTGTATCGTACATTATTTTTTGCGAAGATCGTTTATTACATACCTGAAAGAGGAATTTCTAATTAGTTGCAATGAAATCTCCATCTTGGTTTCTGTTCAATGACGGCAAATTTGCAAAACAAAAATATCTATCTTCAACATTGTTGCTTTAAAATGTTTTCTGTGTTTACTATACTCCAACAGGCCGTGATATACGTCTGTTTCTTTCCCCCCAGTCTGTGATGAGTCTGGAATCTTGTTGATTTTTTCACGGCTTCCTTAATGTTACTTGCATCACGAATGCAGTAACTTTAGTGGAGTTGTAGAGTTTACTTAATTTTTGCAAATATTTAAAAACAATAATTAACAGTGCAATTTAGGTGAAATTGCAGTGGTAACTTTCCAATTTATAATTATTACTATGTTAAACGTCTCTAAAAATAATATGTTAAAGGCCTAAAGCAGTAAAATGAATATGTCACTTAAGCGGTAAGAAGAGGGAAATTGTTATGTGTGTTAGGTTGGGAATACTGAATGTGGAATTTTAGACTTTCCGCGGATTGGTTTTGTGCGGAAACCAAGCAAATACGCACGATCTCGCACAAAATATTTATACTTATTTCAAGACGTTAAACGTTGCCAAGGATACGAAAACAACTGCCTCCTCACTAAACTTTTAACATAGATGGCATTGAAAGCAATAAAATAGTCTATAGATGTCTTTCGTACTTCGCTGTAACATTTAACAGCCTCTACAACATTAGTAAGTAGGCATACAATCCAGAGGTCCCCTGTTCGTAGCAGCACAGCGACAATTATTCAATAATCTTTCTGCATGGAAACATCTGCCGGATACACAGCACATAGAGCGATGAGGATCATTTTATTGTCAATTTGTTCGTTGTAACGAGGATTTGCTGCCTCACATAGCTCTGTGGTTTGATTCACGCTCGACTCTCGAAGTGCCCGCTACATATCGATTCAAGCAGTGCAAGGTCACAGCGCGATATTCACTTGTTGCGTGTAGCACGACCGCCAGGGGGCTTCAAGCTCGTACTGGAGTTGATACGGCGATAAGACGGCTTGGAACAATGGTGAAAGGAAGACGTGTCCGTTAAAAGTGATATTTACACGCGCCAAGTATCATCATTATTATTATCATATTGTTATTGTTACTTACTTACTGGCTTTTAAGGAACCCGGAGGTTCATTGCCGCCCTCACATAAGCCCGCCATCGGTCCCTATCCTGAGCAAGATTAATCCAGTCTCTACCATCATATCCCACCTCCCTCAAATACATTTTAATATTATCCTCCCATCTACGTCTCGGCCTCCCCAAAGGTCTTTTTCCCTCCGGTCTCCCAACTAACACTCTATATGCATTTCTGGATTCGCCCATATGTGCTACATGCCCTGCCCATCTCAAACATCTGGATTTAATGTCCCTAATTATGTCAGGTGAAGAATACAATGCGTGCAGTTCTGCGTTGTGTAACTTTCTCCATTCTCCTGTAACTTCATCCCTCTTACCCCAAATATTTTCCTAAGCACCTTATTCTCAAACACCCTTAACCTATGTTCCTCTCTCAAAGTGAGAGTCCAAGTTTCACAACCATACAGAACAACCGGTAATATAACTGTTTTATAAATTCTAACTTTCAGATTTTTTGACAGTAGACTGGATGATGAAAGCTTCTCTCAACCGAATAATAACAGGCATTTCCCATATTTATTCTGTGTTTAATTTCCTCCCGAGTATCATTTATATTTGTTACTGTTACTCCAAGATATTTGAATTTTTCCACCACTTCGAAGGATATATCTCCAATTTTTATATTTCCATTTCGTACAATATTCTCGTCACGAGACATAATCATATACTTTGCCTTTTCGGGATTTACTTCCAAGCCTATCTCTTTACTTGCTGCAAGTAATTATTATTATTATTATTATTATTATTATTATTATTATTATTATTATTATTATTAGTGTTATCATTATTATTATTATTATTATTATTATTATTATTATTATTATTATTATTATTATTATTATTATTATTATTATTATTATTGTGAGGAAATGGATTTCTGTGACGTCATATTTTTTTTATCCTGGTCTCTTTTTCACAACCTTAGGTTAAATTAAACACATTTCTGAACACAATCAGACGGTTTTTAATGGTCTTAAAATATATAAAGAGTTCAGAACCATAGTGGGCCAAGCGCCATTTACTAAAACCGTCGAAAACAAGGGTTGAAATTAAGTTATTACCATGATTCAATGGAAACATATAGCAAGTAATATAAAACTAAGTGATATGTCAATCTTCATTAAACCATGGCATTCACTTAACTTTAACCCTTGCTTTCTTCGTTTTTAATAAATTGCGCTTAGCCCACTATTACTCTGAACTCTTCATATATTTTACTATATTTCAGCATTAAGTTGTATTTAAACCCCCAAAATAGTATAGAACTATATTTTGGGTCATCCTGTTCTTGTTTTAACAATTATCAAAGTATTATTCACATGTTTTCTGTCAATAATTGCAAAGATATTTTGTTTCCGTTTGGTTATTTATTTTGGGTTTCCTTTTCTTAGAAATTCTTGAGGTTAATTGATGTTTGAAGATAAGTGGGTTCGTTAGAAGTAAAGGCTGGTTCACAATAAACCGGGAACGTAAACGACAACGAGAACGAGAACTGAAATATAGTTAAATAAATGTATTTAAATGTGTGTATTCACGATTAACGAGAAACTTGCCGAAACCCGGGAACGGGAACGTGAAGGTTAATTGTGAATGCTTACATTTAAATACATTTATTTAACAATATTTCCGTTATAGTTGTCGTTTCCGTTCAAGGTTTATTGTGGACCAGCCTTGAGTTGTCAGACACCATGATTCAAATCATGGCCTGATTGTTACTGGTCAGTTTCTCCCTCCACCCCTCCCAAACTTGTGTCCCTTAAGGGTATATGTACGTGAACGACCACAAATATTATCAGAAAATGCAGGCTCTAAATTTCTAAAATTTTGTAAGAAAATGAACTCACAATTGGACAAAAATTACAAGGTACCACAACAAGACTTACTAGAACTTAAATATCTGATAAAAGTATAAAAGTGGTTACTAATAATATTTTTTACAATTCACTTTTTACTTTAAATTAAATTTTCCAAAATTTGAAAATTTTCGCAAATATTATTTCATTACTCCATAACCATTAGAGATAGAATTATGAAATTTTGTACACTGATTTAACATGCATTTATGCAATAGATAGACTACAGTAATGCCCATTTCTTTGAAAACAGAAACATTAGGTCACAAACATTATGTAAATTTTAATATATTTAATATAGAACAAATAAAGAATTAATAGTATTAAAATAAACAACCCTACATGTCTCAGAGTAGTCTACTTTTCAGAAATGAGTGTTTATTACATGCAGGAAAAATATTAAAGATGTCAGACAGACCATGACAATGTTATGGTTACCAAATGACGTAATTGCAGAATTTCTTTGTTTTTTTTTTCATACTCTGATAAAGGTGGTTTGAAAAATGTTATTAGTAACCTTTTTTTATACTTTTATTAGATACTAGCCGTACCCGTGCGCTCCGCTGCACCCGTTAGAAATAAATATAAAGTAATTACATAATTAAAATAGGACATTTGATCCAGGGAACATTCGTGTTTGATAGAAGGATAAATAGTTTAATATGTTACTTAATTTAAATTGCATTTAAATAATTAAAATGCAATCATTTCGGTCCAGACACACTCATTTGGTGCAATGACAATTCCTTTAACATGTTTCTTAATTGTTATTACATGCAACCATAGTTTAATCAAGATTGACATCATTATATTTAATGTGTATACTTTATTTTACTTGCTATAGGTTTCCATTGGATTATGGTAATAACTTAATTTAAAACCCTTGTTTTCTACGTATTCAGTAAATGGCGCTTGGCCCACTATGGTTCTGAACCCTTCAAATAACTTATATTATATTATATTATATCAGAAGTTACTGTAATAACATTATAGCATTATGTCCATCTAGAGAATCTACGCTTTCCAATGATGAAATAATAATTAATTATACAAATCGGTTAATTTAGCTTCTGATATTACTTCATACAAACACAGAAACATTCTCTGTAGGCTATCTTTCATAGCTTTCGATTGTTGCTGTCCAAGGCCCCTTATAGACAAAGTCATTTGTTTTTTAATTCATTACACGGCCTTAGATGGCAGTTATTTTAATTTTAAAACTCATTTATCTCATTAAATATCAGTCCTATCAAAATTTTTCAAGGAATAAAACTTATCGCAAATTATTTTTGAAGAAACTTTTGTTATGTAATATTTTTTCACAAAAATCAATAATAAAGCGAGATATTTCGATTTATTTAATTCAGGCCCCCTTATAACCCCCCCTTTTAAATAATGTATTTTGAATGTCACATAGCCTAAAATCTAAGTTACAACGAACTTAATTTATATTTCAATTTTCATCGAAATCCGTTCAGCCATTATCACGTGAAAAGGTAACAAACATACAGACAAACAGACATACAAACAAAAATTTCAAAAAAGCGATTTTCGGTTTCAGGGTGGTTAATTATATATGTTAGGACCAGTTATTTTTGGAAAATCGAAAATTACCAGAAAAATTTCGGCTACAGATTTGTTATTAGTATAGATTTAAGTTCTAATAAGTCTTGTTGTGGTACCTTGTAATTTCTGTCCAATTGTGAGTTCATTTCCTTACAAAATTTTAGAAATTTAGAGCCTGCATTTTCTGATAATATTTGTGGTCGTTCACGTACATATACCCTTAAGAGCTGTTGCCAGGTACCTGGTAATTCTTAAGCAGTCAGCGACCCTGTTAACATTGCTGTAAAAGAATAAATCGCCCAGAGACCACGCAGATATTGTTCACCTCTCTTTCAACCCTTCTATTTTTAAAGTATGAACATCCGTAATGGCCAACAGAAGGGGTTAATATTAAGAAACAAAACAGTATTGTAAAATGGAAAATAAAGTTTTCTAAATACGTAATTTTTTAGCAATATTGTGATCTGTTTTGCATCATATTTCCGAGATTGTGTAACTTGTTTTGGTTTTGAGAGTATAAGCGCATGCATAGGCTATTTGCAGAGTTTTGAGGTCTAGGAACGCCAGCCCTAACCATCACCATATCACACATCTAAGTACGTTTTTTTCTCTGTTTGCCTCATTGTGTCAGCGTGTGTTGGAATTGATTTCGTATTAGCAACCAACTTCCGCGTCTCGCCAGAGGGTCGATATCGCGATTTTAATGGTGTAAACTTACGACACAAGAAGTAGAGAAAGAACCACTGTTCAATGAAAAACTGCTCTATCCTACACAAGCAGCATAACACCTCGCAGAACCACGGTTCGATCACAATTCGTAAATTAAGTTTTGTTTCTCACAGCTCCTCTCATTTTTGTTTGTTTCTTTCTTTTACTCATTCAATCGTTCATGAAAATGACATACCAAGAATGAAGACTTTTCAGGCAATCTATGTGATGTCACTTGTTTCATGGTCTGTAAGGGGAGAGAATGGTATGTTTGATAAAAAATGACTAGATTTTCAAAAAAAAATCTTTAAAATACCCTGTGATATGTGTGGATCGCCATTTTTAAACTTCCTGCGTTATAGATTTTTAAATCATTCTCCCACTTTTATTGTTGCTTCCGGTAAATTAAATTTTCAATTTTTTTTTAAATACTCTTTGATATGTGTGGAATGCATTGCATAACATTTTGTGGCTATTTGTGCCCTTATCGGATGTTGAGACGTCATTTTTAAACTTCCTGCGTTATGGATTTTTAAATCATTCTCCCACTTTTATTGTTGCTTCCGGTAAATTAAATTTTCAATTTTTTTTTTAAATACTCTTTGATATGTGTGGAATGCATTGCATAACATTTTGTGGGTATTTGTGCCCTTATCGGATGTTGAGACGTCATTTTTAAACTTCCTGCGTTATGCATTTTTAAATCATTCTCCCACTTTTATTGTTGTTTCCGGTAAATTAAATTTTCAATTTTATTTTTCTTTAAAATACCCTTTGATATGTGTGGAATGCATTGCATAACATTTTGTGGGTATTTGTGCCCTTATCGGATGTTGAGACGTTATTTTTTTACTTCCTGCGTTATGGATTTTTAAATCATTCTCCCACTTTTATTGTTGTTTCCGGTAAATTAAATTTTCAATTTTATTTTTCTTTAAAATACTCTTTGACATGTTTGGAATACATTGCATAACATTTTGTGGGTATTTGTGCTCTTATCGGATGTTGAGACGTCATTTTTAAACTTCCTGCGTTATGGATTTTTAAATCATTCTCCCACTTTTATTGTTGCTTCCGGTAAATTAAATTTTCAATTTTATTTTTTTTTAAATACTCTTTGATATGTGTGGAATGCATTGCATAACATTTTGTGGGTATTTGTGCCCTTATCGGATGTTGAGACGTCATTTTTAAACTTCCTGCGTTATGGATTTTTAAATCACTCTCCCACTTTTATTGTTGTTTCCGGTAAAATAAATTTTCACTTTTATTTTTCTTTAAAATACCCTTTGATATGTGTGGAATGCATTGCATAACATTTTGTGGGTATTTGTGCCCTTATCGGATGTTGAGACGTTATTTTTTTACTTCCTGCGTTATGGATTTTTAAATCATTCTCCCACTTTTATTGTTGTTTCCGGTAAATTAAATTTTCAATTTTATTTTTCTTTAAAATACTCTTTGACATGTTTGGAATACATTGCATAACATTTTGTGGGTATTTGTGCTCTTATCGGATGTTGAGACGTCATTTTTAAACTTCCTGCGTTATGGATTTTTAAATCATTCTCCCACTTTTATTGTTGCTTCCGGTAAATTAAATTTTCAATTTTATTTTTTTTTAAATACTCTTTGATATGTGTGGAATGCATTGCATAACATTTTGTGGGTATTTGTGCCCTTATCGGATGTTGAGACGTCATTTTTAAACTTCCTGCGTTATGGATTTTTAAATCACTCTCCCACTTTTATTGTTGTTTCCGGTAAAATAAATTTTCACTTTTATTTTTCTTTAAAATACCCTTTGATATGTGTGGAATGCATTGCATAACATTTTGTGGGTATTTGTGCCCTTATCGGATGTTGAGACGTCATTTTTAAACTTCCTGCGTTATGGATTTTTAAATCACTCTCCCACTTTTATTGTTGCTTCCGGTAAATTAAATTTTCAATTTTATTTTTCTTTAAAATACTCTTTGATATGTGTGGAATGCATTGCATAACATTTTGTGGGTATTTGTGCCCTTATCGGATGTTGAGACGTCATTTTTAAACTTCCTGCGTTATGGATTTTTAAATCATTCTCCCACTTTTATTGTTGCTTCCGGTAAATTAAATTTTCAATTTTATTTTCTTTAATACTCTTTGATATGTGTGGAATGCATTGCATAACATTTTGTGGGTATTTGTGCCCTTATCGGATGTTGAGACGTCATTTTTAAACTTCCTGCGCTATGGATTTTTAAATCACACGCCCGCTTTTATCGGTTTCCAGTAACTTCATTTTTTTTTTTTTTGGTACATTGCCAGAGAAAATGGATATAACTTCTGAACTATTAAAGATACATGCAAGAAATTTAGAACACACATTCTTTAGACTATAAGGAAACTTTTCTCTGTAACAGAATTTTGTTAATTGATTTCATTTTAAAAATACGTCCGTTTGTTTGAAACGAAATCAGAAAATTGTTACTAAATTTTAAGTGTTTATTTTACAAACGTAGGGACTAATATCATAATTCTGTTACAGACAGTTTGTAGAACATACCTTTGCAAATACATTGCAAAAAACTGTTTGAATCGATCTTTAAAAACGGTTTAGATATATCGGTTTTAGTACAATCCTGCATTGGGCATATTTTTTTTTAAATTTGGGCATCCAAATAATTATTTTTTTCAAAATATTTTTATTTGGTTGAGTTGCTACAGCTATGAGCTCTGTACATATAAAAAATTAATAATTTACACCAAATAGGAAACAAGTTTTAAAAAATGCCATCCTCTCCCCTTAAATCTGACAATGAGACAACTGCCGATCACGCGTTCTCTAGCTAGGCCGCCAACATACAAGCACAGTCATTAAAAACAGTTTTATATAAATGAAAACGCTGAACAATACAATAACGACGATTTCGGGTTAACCCTCTTTGTATCCTAGCAACGCAGTAACTTCCACTATCGCCGTGGGAGGACGCGAATTGCATCGCTGCATGTTAACTCCCCCCTCTGGAATATAGAAGGCGCTAATTGGTCCGTTCTTCATTAGCAGTAACATTCTCGTTCCCCGGTTCGAATCTGGCACAGTTACATTTCCCTCGCGACGCAGTTACCCGTCCTTATTCAGCCGTGTTGTTTTCTTAAGTGCCATGGAGGCATCTTTCTGCTGTTTGCAAACGACAACTGCCCCTTGAATTTGAGCTTTTCTAAAGACTTCATTTGGGACTGATACTGGTTAAACATGGGTACGAGAAACTGAAAAGACAATTATCATAACCATCGTGATTCCGAACTCAGGACTAACTGTGTGGAGATACTCTGAGGAGTTGTTCTAGTAGCGAATAGATACTGTCGACATTCATTTGTTCTTACATTACGGACAAACCATCATCAAGTGTTGCTGTCCTATAATGTTGATGGTAAAATAATAATAATAATAATAATAATAATAATAATAATAATAATAATAGGGAAAACACGGACATCTTACTTGAAGCAAGTAATGAGATAAGTTTGGAAGTAAAGCCCGAAAAGACAAAGTATATGATTATGTCTCGTGACCAGAATATTACATGAAATGAAAATAGGCCTATAAAAATTCGAAATTTATCCTTTGAACAGGTAGAAAAATTCAAATATGTTGTAGCAACAGTAACAAATATAAATGACACTCGGGAGGAAATTAAACGCAGAATAAATATGGGAAATGCCTGTTATTATTCGGTTGAGAAGCTTTTATCATCCAGTCTGCTGTCAAAAAATCTGAAAGTTACAATTTATAAGACAATTATATTACCGGTTGTTCTTTATGGATGTGAAACTTGGACTCTCACTTTGAGAGAGGAACATAGGTTAAGGATAATTTCGACGGAAAAATTGTTCCGGGGCGGGGTATCGAACCCGGGACCTTTGGTTAAACGTACCAACGCTCTCCCACTGAGCTACCCGGGAACTCTACCCGACACCGATCCAATTTTTCCCTCTATATCCACAGACCTCGAAGTGGGCTGACAACCGTCAAGCAACCAACTTCGAGTGCACACTAACTCCGTGTGACTTTAAATTGTGGTTTTCTGTTACGTACAGTGACGTGTATTATGCAAATTAAGCTTTCAGGAATAACTCCCTGTAAAGTTAATTTGAACAATTTCGAGGGAAAAATTGTTCCGGGGAGAGCGTTGGTACGTTTAACCAAAGGTCCCGGGTTCGATACCCGGCCTCGGAACAATTTTTCCCTCGAAATTATTCAAATTAACTTTACAGGGAGTTATTCCTGAAAGCTTAATTTGCAAAGGTTAAGGATGTTTGAGAATAAGGTTCTTAGGAAAATATTTGGGGCTAAGCGGGATGAAGTTACAGGAGAATGGAGAAAGTTACACAACGCAGAACTGCACGCATTGTATTCTTCACCTGACATAATTAGGAACATTAAATCCAGACGTTTGAGATGGGCAGGGCATGTAGCACGTATGGGCGAATCCAGAAATGCATATAGAGTGTTAGTTGGGAGGCCGGAGGGGAAAAGACCTTTGGGGAGGCTGAGACGTAGATGGGAAGATAATATTAAAGTGTATTTGAGGGAGGTGGGATATGATGATAGAGACTGAATTAATCTTGCTCAGGATAGGGACCAATGGCGGGCTTATGTGAGGGCGGCAATGAACCTCCGGGTTCTCTAAAAGGCATTTGTAACTAAGTAAATAATAATAATAATAATAATAATAATAATAATAATAACAAATAGTCCACACCTGTGGAGTTACAGTCAGCACGTCTGGCCACGAAACCAGGTGGCCCGGGTTCGAATCCCGGTCGGGGCAAGTTATCTGGTTGAGGTTTTTTCCGGGGTTTTCCCTCAACCCAATACGGGCAAATGCTGGGTAACTTTCGGTGTTGGACCGCGGACTCATTTCACCGGCATTATCACCTTCATTTCATTTAGACGCTAAATAACCTAGATGTTAATACAGCGTCGTAAAATAACCGAAGAAAATAAAAATAAGAAATAAAATAAGTGTAATAAAAACTAAATAAATAAATGAAATAAAGTAATAAATAAATAGATAGAATAAACAAAGAAAGAAATAAAGTAAATAAATGCATGAATGAAATAAACAAAGAAAATAAATAAAGAAAAATGAATGAATAAATAAATAAATAAAATAAATAAATAAACGAAATAAATTATTCACAGTGAGGTAAAGAGTAATGAGAAAATGTATGCCGTCTTCATGAAAGTCTTTTTTGTTTTCTTGGCTCGCACGTATCTGTATAGAGTATGGAAGGAAACTGATTCATAAATAAACAGTTTTTTATTGTTTCGTGGTTGTAGCTGTACCTTTTAATCGCCTAACACGGTAACTGTGTACTCACTTTTCTCTTAATTTCTCACTTTTCTCTTAATTTCTTCTTTTGCGCCGCTTTGAGCCGTCAAAAGATTAGACCGCACAAAACTACGTATATAACTGTGACGTCACACGCCTCGTCTGCAATTGTTCGGCGGTTGCCAGACGTTTGTCTGCGTGTAAACACTTTATTTCTGGGAGAATGGAGGAGGCAACCGTTTGCAATAATCAGGTGGGAGCCAGCCGAGACGGTGGCATTACATTCAATAAAATGCAACGCTGGAAACAATGGACTTATCAGTCTGCCATCTGTCGTCGTTTCAGCAAGTTTACAATGGCGCTAGTTCACAACATGTGGTTGATAGCGGGTTTAATTACGCCACATTGTGCATCCCCTGAAAACATCTGAACGTTGCAGAATTCGCAACTTAAATCTATAAAACAAGAAACAAAGACTTTCGTGGCTAACTGTATCAGATCTTGCAGTGGTGTTCAGACCACGCCACATTAACGCCATCTATTGAGCAAGTTTCGTACATTAGCACCATCTATTGAGGGAATTTCGAGTTGCAGAATTACATTCAGTAACAGTCTGGCCATGAAGATAAAGAAAGTTGTTTGCTACAAAGTTGTCCAAGTTCTGTTAATTCTAGACGTGGTAACCAGACCATTCATATTTTACGTGGCTTCTCAGTAAGAGATAGGCTGATGAAGTCTAATAGTAATAAAAAATTGACAGACGATTTAAGGGAATTGCATGAAACATCTACTTTAACCGGAAATAATAATAGTACATTATGCAACGAGCCTATATTGGTAGTAATTAAGACGCGAGTATGTTTATGAAACGAGCGCAAGCTCGTTTCATAACTTTCATACGAGCATCTTAATTACCATTATAGTCAAGTTTCATACGACTTTTTATGCTTGACCATATTTCTAACTTGAAATTATTCCTAAGTATTCATGTTATTCTTATCTGACTGAGGAGCGGAAGTGACCTTGTGCAATACCTCGTAAATTGTGAGATGTGCGCAGACGCGAAAGTATTGATTTTTTTTTTCCGAGAAACAAATGTCATTGACCTTGATATAATCTAGAGAGTAAAATAAACATTATTTTTTATATAATCTTGAAATTGAATTATACATTGAAAAACGAGGTGACAAATTGAATTTATTTGAATATTATTTACAATTAACGCTAATTATTATAGTAACAGTTGCCTTTCGATAGTATATCCGAGAGTAATCGATACTTGCGCTTTCATATTGCTACAATGGTATTTTCTGATTGGTGGAACATCAGAACTTTAATGAATAGGTGTACCTTAATGAGGTCCATTAAAGGGCTGCTACCAGGTGTATAATTACCACATTTCGGCATGGTCGAGCATAAAATACAATATTACTTTTTTTAACACTGTATTGAAGTGATATTCATGTCTTTAAACAACGAATAAGTACGAGGCACATTAAATAGATAATATAGCGGGACGGACCGTGAAGAAAACTACTTAAGACTACATTCCTGTTTCCATGGTACCTGCAACTTCCATATTAAGGGGACAAGCCAGTGCCTTGTTGAAATCGAAAGTGAGCAGTTTCTGGCCTAGCACGCCTGGTTGCTGGTTGTCAACTTGGAAACAATTCCAACTCGTTTTTTTATGCCCGTTTCGTTCTGCCCGTGGCCGGTGATTCTGTCGAGCCGAAGTGTTTACGATCCAGTTCGTAAAATGTTTTCATTCGCAGACATTCATTTTTTCCTAGTATTTTTTATAGTCTATATTTTCATGTTCATTGCCCAGATTGGTCCCATTGTTTGGTGATCAAACACAGTGTTGACATATTTTTAATCTCACGGCAGGTAGAATTTCCCCACTCACCCACTCTGCCAACATAAACGCTGTCTCTCCCTGCATCAGATAGGACTTCGCATTCCGGCATTCGTGACGAAACGAAAATGACACAATTTGAAACACTTATTGTAACAAGATTACAATTAATATTTGAGGAGAAAAATTCGCTCCGGGGATCGAACCCGGGTCCTTGGTTCTACGTACCAAGCGCTCTGACCACTGAGCTACGCCGAATTCAATCCATAGCACCGGCTCGAACTCTCCTCCTTCAGTGTTTCCCTTTATGGCCTGACTCAAATTAGGCATATGTGTTGACGTATATGTCCAATGTCAACTGCCATTACAAGGAGCGCACTCAGTTCAGTGACTTATTTGGCCGGGATTCCGCAGTTAAGTGCGCAGTAATCTGTACAGACATGCACTGCAGCTAGCCACTTGATTTTGAAATAACAGCTGTACGAAATTCAATCAACAAAATTATTGTGACATTTAGATTTCATCTAAATCAGTTCCATCATCTTATAATAATAATTTATTTATTTATTTATTTATTTATTTATTTATTTATTTATTTATTTATTATTAATATTTGTGTGCTGAACAACAGCCAGAGGCCAATTATAGTTCAGCACAATACACAAACAGAAGATACAAAGGTGCAAAAATAAATAAATAATACCTTAAATCAAGAAAAACATACATAAATAAAATAGATAACAAGAACAGTAAATACTAATAATCAAAACGAAACTATACCTTAAAAGGATCTAAATTGTGCCCATGCAAATTGGCATATTTTATGCATCTACAGACTGGAGAAAGTGATTTTGAATTTCGGTTATAAAAATTTTTTTGAAATCTTAAACCTTTTGTAGGAATACGAAGGCTGATACTGTTTATGATAGACTCACAATCAATATCACCCTTGATAACTTTGCAAAAAAATTGGTAATCAAGATTTAGACGTCTAGCATAAAGGCTACAACAGTTAAAATATTTACAGGTAATATCATAGTTAAAGTCAAATAATAATAATAATAATAATAATAATAATAATAGTACTAATAATAATAATAATAATAATAATAATAAAATTCTGAAGTCTGATTAGTGTGATATGTAGAGAGTCAGGGATGTTTGCAAATGAAGGAGGAAAAAAACTGGCCACCCTATTCCCATTTATCTCTTGGCTCAGTTGCCTCATTAGTAACGCCTTATAGGTTTAATTTGTGAAGTTTCAGCCTGTCTTTGGACAGTTGACTAAACAGCACAATAATAATAATAATAATAATAATAATAATAATAATAATAATAACAATAAATTGTTTTTACATAAATTATCTGAAGTCTGATTACTGTAATACTGTATGTAGGTAATCAGTGAACTGGAGGGGGAAAGGAACTGGCCACCTTACCCCATTATCTCCTGGCTTAGTTGCGTCATAAATGGTGCTTTATTGGTATCACTTGTGAGGTTCAGACCTGTCTTTGGACAGTTGGCTAAACAACAATAACAATAATAATAATAATATAATAATAATAATAATAATAATAATAATAATAAATAATTCTGAAGCCTGATTACTATAATATATAGCGAGTCAATGGTGTATGCAGAGGAGGGGGGAAAAGAACCTGCTTCCATTTATCTCCTGGCTTAGTTGCCTCGTGAGTGATGCTTTATTAGTATCATTTATGAAGTTCCAACCTGTCTATGGACAGTTGGCTAAACAATAACACAATAATAATAATAATAATAATAATAATAATAGTAATAATAATAATAATAATAATAATAATTTTTGTAGTTTCTGTGCCGATTTGAACAGTGAAAAGAAAGACTTTTAAAAAATCTGGTTTCTGCTTTTTCTTTTTTCTTAAAGCGTAAAAATGTATTATGTGTTTGTATCTTTTAAGTAAAAACAAAATAGAAACGGAATATCTCACTCCTGGTTGCTAGGTGATAAAGGAGTGCGCCGTCAATGAATAGACAGGATTTCTTCTGCCGGATTATTTCACCTCGTTATCTCAAGTCATTAAACCCCCCGTAACTGTAGCAGGTAGCAACTATAATTGCGATCTGATACCACCCCAGGCCGATCATAACCTGACAAATTATTTCCGTGTCTTCCTACATCTTCCTTACGTCTTTTGTTTTTTAAAATTTCTCCCCCGATGTTCTACAATACTTCCTAAAAATATAGTAACAATTTCTTGCTTACGGTAATGTATTACACCAGTAGAAATTATATTATTATTATTATTATTATTATAAGTAGCCTACAATCACTACTCACACTCTAACATTTTTTAAAATTACAATATTTTGTTGATGTATCAGATATTTAATTATTTATTACGAAAAATGTTTACAAGATATAAAAAATATGCAAAATGATTATTTTTAGCGTACAGGGTGTGTTAAATTATGCGACACTGGTTATAGTTTTCGTATATTTAGTTTTATGAAGAAACTAAATAGAAATGTTGTATGGTGTGAAAAAGGAATCTTTGTAACATCTTTTCATAAACTATGTTCTTTGAAAGAGTGCGCGAGGAAGTTTGTTTTTTTAATGATACCATGTACTTATTTTTCCATATTTCAGACCACAAAAATTATAAAAAAAAAATTTTTGTTTTATAAATGAAACATAAAAACATTGATAGGTTAGAAAATGGATATGCACAATTATATTATTTTAACTAAAATATGAATTAAAAAAGTTTTTAAAAAGATAAAATCAGTTGAAAGCAATTTAACGATGTTATAATTGTGTCACTATTGATATCAGTTCATAGGAGATGTTCAAAATGGCCGCCATTTACTGCCAAACTATGCATGAATCTTTCTTGAAAAGAGTTTAATGTTTCCGGCAACAATGATGGATTGTATCTCATCCCTCAGTCCTCGTTTTAACTCCTCGATGTCTCGTCGTCGATTCTAACAGACCGTTCCCTTCAAATAGCCCCACAAGAAAAAATCTAACGAGTTGAGATCAGGGAATCTAGCGGACCATCCAAGAACTATTGTCGTTCAACTGTTTTGATTAGTTTTTGTTATAATTATTTAATTCACGGTCCCCCCTTTATTCTCCATAGTGACCAATTGATATACTTTCTCTTTGTTATATACACATGAATTGCGGTCATAAATTTGAGGCAATTTTTACAAAATAATTTTTCATAAATGGTAAAAAAAAAAAAATGAGTTTATACGTTTTGGTGTCTGAAGAACTAAAAAATAGGAATCGTAGTTACATGGTACCATGAAAAAAAGAAAGATTCCTTGGCACTCTAAATGAAAAATGAGTTTGTAAAGTTGGCATCAAACCACGACCGTTAAATTTAGGCAAAGAAAATAATGATTCCAGCACCCGGGACCTCCGAATCCGTAGTGACTTCCCTTGCTGTCAACCTAGTTGTATGGGTGCAAATTTAATCTCGTAACCAAGGCAACGGCATCACTCCAATTAATTGATAAAGTCCGTATAAATCCCCGTGTTGGTCTGGCATTAATTATATAGTTATCCGCAATTGACATTATGTAGCTTTGTCGCATTTCACTTGTTTCGCTTTCGTTTGCTATGGCAACAGCAATTTCAGGGCTGTGGAAACTGAGGACGCATGAACGGTAAACTTGAAACAGAGAAGTTTGTGGATTCCACCCACTCCGACGCATCTTAAACACATCAAACGTAAACACTGACTCACTTTGCATTCTTGTCTTTTTGCGACAGTGGCGGACTGGCCTGTATTGATGTTACATGGTCACTTTTTATATCGGGAAGTATTACTCGACCAAGGCCAGTGGAGTCCTGCAGCCCGGAGCCGTGGCGCAACTACCCCTGCGTTCGTAATACCGCATCGCGATAGTTCACAGTACGCCCACCATGTTTTTCCTGGGCATCTACAAACAAGCGTCGACCTGGTTGGCGAGTTGGTATAGCGCTGGCCTTCTATGCCCAAGGTTGCGGGTTCGATCCCGGGCCAGGTCGATGGCATTTAAGTGTGCTTAAATGCAACAGGCTCATGTCAGTAGATTTACTGGCATGTAAAAGAACTCCTGCGGGACAAAATTCTGGCACATCCGGCGACGCTGATATAACCTCTGCAGTTGCGAGCGTCGTTAAATAAAACATAACATTATCTACAAACAAGTGAATAAAAATGCACGAGTGAATGATTGAATGTCTAAACAAATAAGTAAATATATAAAATAATAAAAAGTAAATAAATAAATAGACCAATAAATAAATAAATACGTTAATTAATTAATATGTGTATAAGCAAATAAATAAATAAATACGTAAGTGAATAAATTAATAGGCACAAATAAACAGATTAATTAATTAAGAAATGTAAATATTTATGCATGGATAAAAAAATAAGCTATTATGTGGATAAGCGAATAAATAAATAAATAAATACATGAATTAATTAATTAAATAATATGTGGATAATCGAATAAATAAATAAATACGTTAATTAATTAATATGTGGATAAGCGAATAAATAAATAAATAAATAAATCTATACTAATAATAAATCTGTAGCCGAAATTTTTCTGGTAATCTTCGATTTTCCAAAAATAATTGGACTAACATATATAATTAACCACCATGAAACCGAAAATCGCTTTTTTGAAAATTTTGTTTGTATGTCTGTCTGTTTGTATGTTTGTTACCTTTTCACGCGATAATGGCTGAACGGATTTCGATGAAAATTGGGATATAAATTAAGTTCGTTGTAACTTAGATTTTTAGCCTATATGGCATTCAAAATACATTATTTAAAAGGGGATTATAATGGGGCCAGAATTAAATAAATCGAAATATCTCGCTTATTATTGATTTTTGTGAAAAATGTTACATAACAAAAGTTTCTTTAAAAATAATTTGCGATAAGTTTTATTCCTTGAAACATTTTGATAGGACTGATATTTAATGAGATAAATGAGTTTTAAAATTAAAATGACTGCCATCTAAGGCCGTGTAATGAATTAAAAACAAATGACTTCGTCTATAAGGGCCTTGGACAACAACAATCGAAAGCTATGAAAGATAGCCTACAGAGAATGTTTCTGCGTTTCTATGAAGTAATATCGGAAGCTAAATTAACCGATTTGTATAATCAATTATTATTTCACCATTGGAAAGTGTAGTTTCTCTAGATGGACATAATGCTATAATGTTATTACAGTAACTTGTGAGTGAATCGAGGACAGGTAAGATTAAAATAGCTTCTTATGCACAGAAAACTTGATAGGCTATTCTGTACATTCGTTTCCTGTGTTTCCTAAAATAATTTTTATGCCCAAATGAGGGTCTCTGGATCAAAATGATCGCATTTTAATTTTTTAATTCAACTTAAATTAAGTAACATAATAAACGATTTATCCTTCTATCAAACACGAATGTTCCCTGGATCAAATGTCCTATTTTAATTATATAATTACTTTATATTTATTTCTAACGGGTGCAGCGGAGCGCACGGGTACGGCTAGTAAGTAAATAAATTCATAAATTAATTATTTAATTATATGTGGATAAGAGAATAAATAAATAAATAAATAAATAAATAATTTAATTATGTTTGGATAAGCGAATAAATAAGTAAATAAATAAATAAATAAATAGAAATAAATAAATACATTAATTAGTTAATGTGGATAAGCGAATAAATAAATATATAAATAAAAATGTGTATTAGCGAATAGGCTAAATAAATAAATAATTAAAAAAATAGACATAAATAAACAAATTAATTAATTAATCTAAATATTAATACCTTGATAAATAAAAGAATAAACTAATATGTGAATAAGCGAAAAAATAAATAAACAAATAGACAAAAATAAATGAATTAACTTATTACTTACGTAGTTACTTTCAAATGGCTTTTAAGGAACCCGGAGGTTCATTGCCGCCCTCACATAAGCCCGCCATCGATCCCTATCCTGTGCAAGATTAATCCATTCTCTACCATCATATCCCACCTCCCTCAAATACATTTTAATATTATCTTCCCATCTACGTCTCGGCCTCCCGAGAGGTCTTTATCCCTCCGGCCTCCCAACTAACACTCTATATGCATTTCTGGTTTCGCCCATACGTGCTACATGCCCTGCCCATCTCAAACGTCTGGATTTAATGTTCCTAATTATGTCAGGTGAAGAATACAATGCGTGCAGTTCTGTGTTGTGTAACTTTCTCCATTCTCCTGTAACTTCATCCCTCTTAAATGAATTATTTAATAAATGTAAAGATTAATGCCTGGATAAGTAAATAAATAGATTGAAATGAAAAGTAATGAACAACAAGGAAATTCAATACATTGGTTGAATGTAGGCAGCAGTTGTGAGCTGGTGAACTGTGCGTGTTGCATAAGTAACTTGAATGGGGAGAAGAATTAATAGTATAGTATAAATCAGAAGTTAAATAATTTCAATTACACTTAAGGAATGAGTAAATACTGGTAATTAATTTATATACAAGGTTAGTTAAAAGTCCCGCACCACCTAAATAACTTTTGAAGCATACGGTTCACTGACATGAAACTTGGTATGTGAGGATAACCATATATTAAGAACTCAATAATGGTATTACCGAGTTTTTTCTACTTCCGGTTTAACCGGAAGTAACTCCAACTCTCTTATTTTAAATGGAACACCCAATATATATTTTTTTTATTTTTGAATAGTGCTCATTAAGAGCTTTTCAAAAAGTACCCACACTTGATACTTCTGTACAAATTCAGTGTTGCTAAGTCAAGAAAACAGAAAAGTGTATCGAATATTAAAATAATAAAATACTCCTTCCTTAACAAAAACAAAACAAAGCTAGCTCACCTTCTAAATTATGTGTTCAAATTGGTAGCCCTCAGCTGCTTTACAATGTGTCACTCGATCATAGAAACCATTAAGGAATGATTTAACCAGGCTTTAGGAATATCTTGCACCACTTCCGTTTTTATTTAGCAACACTGAATTTGTACAGAAGTATCAAGTGTGGGTACTTTTTGAAAAGCTCTTAATGAGTTTTATTAAAAAGATAATAAAATATATTGGGTGTTCCATTTAAAATAAAAGAGTTGGAGTTACTTCCGGTTAAACCGGAAGTAGAAAAAACTCGGTAATACCATTATTGAGTTCTTAGCATATGGTTATCCTCACATACCAAGTTTCATATCACTGAACCGTATGCTTCAAAAGTTATTTAGGTGGTGCGGGACTTTTAACTAACCCTGTATAATAACAATTAACAGTTTGCTGTACTGAGGATAGTGATGAAATTGTGTGGAAGGCAACTAATGGATTAAAGTAAATGAAATTGACAAATACATCAATCGGCATCAGCCGATAATCGAACAATAGACCGTGTAAATTTGTGCAATACATCAGTAATTAATGAAAGGTAGCAGTGAACTTAATTAATTGAAAGTAATGTTTTAATACAACATAAAAGCACTAAAAGCAACTGCAAGAAGAAATATTGATACAGAGTGTCCCAAAAATTCTAGACAAAACTCTTTCTGTTACAGAAAGCTTGTAAAATGTTATATTTATGTACGTCCAAAAACGCTTCGTTTTTCAGTAGCTTGGAGGAGTAATATGGTGAGGTGATCAGAATTTAATTTATTTCGTAATTTAAGTGGTTGCTGCACACTGATTTGCTGTGCCAGTTGTACGGTCTGCCAATTAATTTAATGGAGTGCACTCATTTATTTCTGTAGTGGGAATATATCTAGTAGAACAATCGACAGTGAACTTTATTTATTGTTTCGTTGTGAAAACAGTATGGAAGCACGTTGTTTGTAACAGGGAAGGTATCCGGGTAGAAAATATTCAGTCGCGTCCATCGTTGCCTTGGTGTCAACGTAAGTCTTGAAACTGGCCCCAAAGTTAGTGGGGGACCAAGATGTACGACCCCTGATGTACAGGAATCCTGGATACAGCAAGATCAACTACCGTTGAGTTCATTATGGTTTATTGTCTGGGGTTAAAGAGCAAATGCTACATGCCGAGCACATTCGGACGTGTCCTTGAAACAAGTGTGCTGTTTTAGAACGGAAGGTTGATGTGGGCTATTCCATATGAAGTCGATCAGTAAAAACCTCGCATTTTTTTATACTCTAATTTTTTCCCTACTTATACAAGGTGCTGAGGAGAGTGCATTTACAAAAATACACTATCGAAAGTCAAACGGTTTTCGTATTATTGAGCGACAAATTTAGCGTATTTTAGAAAAACAAGCCTCTTTCAGCGCTCAGAACTCTGGAACCATTTACTGCAGAACATTGAACGAGAGCTCATTTTGAAGCTGACATTTGGTAGGTTATGTGAAGAAGTAATCCTTATTTTTATGGTATACAGAGAGACAGATAATCTGATTTTACTTGCTTTTAGACTTTTTGGCCATTTGTAAAAATGTAAAAAAAATATTGAGAAAGAACCTTGCATTATTAAGAGGGATTCGGCATTGTTTGCTTAGTGGTATGGCAATAAGTTTCGAGGGTATTAAATAGATTATTTTCACACGCCTAGACTTGAACGGCGCAGTACTGCACGCACTGGCCGAGAGCTGAAGATAAGCGAGTGTTGGGCGTCATTTTACTCTTGTGTTTATGAAAACCTGTGATAAAGCTAGCACAGCCATGCGCTGCTAGACGACACATCACGTGTTTGTCTCCTGGCCTTGCTTGCCTCGGCTAGCTCCCGTCTCACAGTCAGTTGGTTAGTTCACGCGCGTACTATTTATTTTCTTTATTTGATATTTTCAATACTTTCTTATCAACGGTACACCAGTAAAAAATATGTGTTTATTTGTACTTTCAATGCGGAATCTAACCATATATTTTTAAAATACTTTTTCCTAGCCAAAGGCGTCTTAATGAGGAAAAATCTAAATTTCTCCATTTCCATAAAAAAATAAGAAAATCTGTTTACATGTCAATATAAACTTTAATTTCTCAGCATCAAAATAAACCATGATTTTGATCATTGGGTGAAAGGGTTTCGGAGCCACAACAGTTTAAAGTTGCTAATTTTATGAAAATACGATAAATTTAAATATTTTTAATTTAAACACTATGAAGTTCTGATGCCTCAAACTTTGCACAAAGCATTGTATCACAGTTGTCAACGGACAGAAAAAGTTTCATTGTATTTAGAAATTGTAAGGTCAATTTTCTCTATATTTCGGTGGATTTGAGATGGAATAGCTCATATGTTGAATATACTTTATGTAACATACACTTATATAACTACATAATGTCATGAAAAATACATTTTTATAAATAAAACTTCAAGAATTTCCGAATCTATATAAATATAACGATTTTATACGCTTTCCATTCTTGGTGTACATTTCTAAACTTCGACCAACGTTTCTGGGACACTCTGTATAACATAGAATACATGGAAAGCAAGTAGTACATTGAGTTGCGTGAATTAAGTACATTGAATAATGATTAAATAAAGTGAAGAAGCTGTTCATTGAATATCGACAGCTTTCAATTGGGTGTTCCCATTAGAGTCTGCACCGTTACTTCTTGCAGAACCTTTGAAAATTGCATTGTTTCCAAACTTTATTCATTCTCCCGAACTTTATAAACCATCAGATATAAGTATAATACTCACCTTCTATGCAGATATTATATCTCATGTGTTTTGTTTCTCTCTGTTTCCCTGACAACGCACACAGTCGTAGCTGCTGAAATGCACAATGTATAAGGAAAAAAAAATTGAAAATCAGTGTCATGGTAACTGTATATTGTAGCCGTTAGCAGTACAGCTTCTAATGACGTTTTCTTTCTTTTCCAGGTAAGTTTTCACCACCATTGTTATTGAAAGTGGAGAGGAATGTTGAAGATTTATTGTGAGTACAGTTTATCTGATCTATTGAAATTTATTTGTAAATAGCCTGTCTTTTATTTATCGGTTTATCAAGACAATACTTGTCCCGTGCTAATTTCACAACAGTACTACATCCCGCGAAGCTTGAGTTGTGAGGGTTCTAGGAACAATAGACTGTGCTGGTACTATTTCGCTTTGTCTGTAATGAAGCGATATTAGCGATCCTTGTGGTTAGCAACTATCTATGGATGCATATACAGGATGTTTCAAAAATACGGGGCATAACTTCAGGTATGTATTTCCCACATGTAGACAATCAAAATATTTCATTACAACATGTGTCCGGAAATGCTTCATTTCCGAGTTACGGCCTTCACAACATTAAAATTCACCGGAACGTTTTTCTTTCCGCAGGTCATTGTCATTACAGAAGATGTTCAAAATGTCCACCTCCTGCTTGAATACAGACCTCACATCGATGTCTCATTGACCTGCGAACACGATCTCAAACTCCAGGAGTATTGCGTATGTCCTCAGAACATGCCACAATTCGATTCCGAAGAGATTCCAAATCAGGTACCGGAGACGAATAAACCAATGATTTTAAATGGCCCCACAAGTAGAAATCGAGAGGGTTCAGATCAGGTGAGCGTGGAGGCCAAGCAATTGGGCCACCTCTACCTATCCATCGATCAGGAAACCTTCGATCCAAGTACCGGCAGGCCGTACAACTGAAGTGTGCAGGAGCGCCATCATGCAAGAAGTGAATGTGTTGACGATTGATCAGTGGAGTGTTTTCTAAAACATGAGGTATGGTGTTTTCCAGGAAGTTTGTGTACGCCTGCCCCGTAAGTCTGTTTACAAGTACATGGGGTCCAACTAATCATACATCGATGTGAGGTCTGTATTCAAGCAGGAGGTGGACATTTTGAACATCTTCTGTAATGACAACGACCTGCGGAAAGAAAAACGTTCCGGTGAATTTCAGTGTTGTGAAGGCCATAACTCGGAAATGAAGCATTTCCGGACACATGTTGTAATGAACTATTTTGATTGTCTACATGTGGGAAATACATACCTGAAATTATGCCCCGTATTTTTGAAACACCCTGTATATACTACGTATTGAGCTTCGTGACTGTATATATATTAGACTGTGGTTATATTGTATTGACAAGTAATTTGAAACATTCTGTATAAAGCTTAGTGACGTGACCTCTTTAATGTTCCATTTGTCTGTTGTCCACGGTTGTCTCTCGCCAGATGATGGATGTGTACGACGTCACATTTTATCGAGAATTATAGAGAAAATATCCCCTTTCAGATTGTTTGAAATAAATTATTGTAGAATTCTGTAGCCTACGGAAATATTTTATTGGTGCGTTATTCCAGTACTGCCAACATTGCACTTGACGGCTGTACATGCTGCAGACATGAGTAGCAATTCGTACATAAATAATGGCGTGTTATGAAGCAAGGACTTACAGATGAATTGACTTTTCCGACACGTTGAACTGAAGTGACCATTAAAAAATCAAAGAGAGCTCAACTGCCACAATCGATATGGTTTGAATACGGCTCTAGGTTCAAATGCCAGAAATTTCCCTGCTATAAAAATATTTCCACAGGGTGTAATTCTGTGTTGTTCACGTGACTTGGTTTATATAAGTGGAATCACTGTGCATTTATGACAACGAATGACTTTAGTAATATGCGTTACAAGAGCGGTATGTTGAAGTTTTCATGTTCGAGGAAAAATTTGAAAAAGCGAAACGCAGTTGAGCTTTTTTAATTTCCGAGAATTCAAGGAAAACATACCGCTCGTGTATCGTACATTATTTTGTGCGAAGATCGTTTATTACATACCTGAAAGACGAATTTCTAATTAGTTGCAATGAAATCTCCATCTTGGTTTCTGTTCAATGACGGCAAATTTGCAAAACAAAAAATATCTATCTTCAACATTGTTGCTTTAAAATGTTTTCTGTATTTACTATACTCCAGCAGGCCGTGATATACGTCTGTCTTTTTTTTTTCCTCCAGTCTATGATGAGTCTAGAATCTTGTTGATTTTTTCACGGCTTCCTTAACGTTACTCGCATCACGAATGCAGTAACTTTAGTGGAGTAGTAGACTTTACTTAATTTTTGCAAATATTTAAAAACAATAATTAACAGTGCAATTTAGGTGAAATTGCAGTGGTAAGTTTCCAATTTATAATTATTACTATGTTAAACGTCTCTAAAAATAATATGTTAAAAGCCTAAAGCAGTAAAATCAATATGTCACTTAAGCGGTAAGAAGAGGGAAATTGTTGTATGTGTGTTACGTTGGGAATACTGAATGTGGAATTTTAGTCTTTCCGCGGATTGGTTTTGTGCGGAAACCAAGCAAATACGCACGATCTCGCACAAAAGTAGTTATTGTAGTACGATCTGCGCCGTCAGAAATACAACCTCACAGTTTTCACCCCCGTGGTGCAGCTGCCAGCTTAGCAAACAATCTACAGCACAAACACGAGTCAGTTTTCTCGTCCAGCAATATGGAACTAAATCTCCAACGTTAGAAGGTATCCCTTTCGGGACAACAAACTTGAGGACTATCGGTAGTCTGTTGCTTTTGTTTAGGATATCTTAGGATGATTTTCATTCGGACACACTGTAGTGTGCGTACCGATATTCTTTTTCGTGGTAAGCATAATGTCCCACGCCTTGACGTCGTGGTCTAAGGTATACTGCCTAGGACTGGCGTTACAGAATGCGTGCTGGTTCGAGTCCTCCTAGGGGAAGAAATTTTCTCATGAAATTTCGGCCAGTGTATGGGACCGGTGCCCACCTAGCATCGTCATGCTCTCGGAGAAGTGTGATAGGAACGAAATCCGGCTGGAGGGACAATCATGCTAACCATACAATACCTACATTTTGGTTGGATGATCGTCCACCTCTGCTTTGGCACGTGAACGTTAAGTGAGCAGTTAAGTGGTCAGTCTGGGCCCTTAAAAGGGCTGTAGTGTCACGTTTATTATTATTATTATTATTATTATTATTATTATTATTATTATTATTATTATTATTATTATTATTATACAGTGAAACATATAGCAGAGTCCGTATAGGTCAGTTTCTATCTGATGCTTTTCCAATTCACTGCGGGCTAAAGCAGGGAGATGCACTATCACCTTTACTTTTTAACTTTGCTCTAGAGTATGCCATTAGGAAAGTCCAGGATAACAGAGAGGGTTTGGAATTGAACGGGTCACATCAGCTGCTTGTCTATGCGGATGACGTGAATATGTTAGGAGAAAATACACAAACGATTAGGGAAAACACGGGAATTTTACTGGAAGCAAGTAAAGAGATAGGTTTGGAAGTAAATCCCGAAAAGACAAAGTATATGATTATGTCTCGTGACCAGAATATTGTACGAAATGGAAATATAAAAACTGGAGATTTATCCTTCGAAGAGGTGGAAAAATTCAAATATCTTGGAGCAACAGTAACAAATATAAATGACACTCGGGAGGAAATTAAACACAGAATAAATATGGGAAATGCCTCTTATTATTCGGTTGAGAAGCTTTTATCATCCAGTCTGCTGTCAGAAAATCTGAAAGTTAGAATTTATAAAACAGTTATATTACCGGTTGTTTTGTTGGGTTGTGAAACTTGGACTCTCACTTTGAGAGAGGAACAGAGATTAAGGGTGTTTGGGAATAAGGTGCTTAGGAAAATATTTGGGGCTAAGAGGGATGAAGTTACAGGAGAATGGAGAAAGTTACACAACGCAGAACTGCACGCATTGTATTCTTCACCTGACATAATTAGGAACATTAAATCCAGACGTTTGAGATGGGCAGGGCATATAGCACGTATGGGCGAATCCAGAAATGCATATAGAGTGTTAGTTGGGAGACCGGAGGGAAAAAGACCTTTAGGGAGGCGGAGACATAGATGGGAGGATAATATTAAAATGTATTTGAGGGAGGTGGGATATGATGGTAGAGACTGGATTGATCTTGCTCAGGATAGGGACCGGTGGCGGGCTTATGTGAGGGCGGCAATGAACCTCGGGTTCCTTAAAAGCCAGTAAGTAAGTATTATTATTATAAGCGTAATGTAAGAGTAAGATCAGCGCTGCGTCAAATTAAACTGTGGGTTGCTTAGTAACGGATACACCCTAAGTATGACGGACCTCAGAGAAAACGATTTTCTGAACTGTTTGAATGACTTTAATCACAGTAAGTTCAGAACGGTAAGAAAAGGGCAATAAAACATAGTTATATGCAAAATGGTCACAAAATAAAAATACTTTTTAAAACTATACATTTCGTAATAAATATGTAAATAAATATCAATAGTTGAATATTTATTGCCCTTGTAATATTACAACATGATGCAATTACAACATGCGAAACAATTATTGCATGTTGAAACACGTGCTATTAAATATTATAGATGGATCTATATTGTGTAATGTACAAAACACGGTATGTGAGGAACCATGATCTTTTCAAATACGTAATTTTATTAGATTCTGCAGTAGATTGGGATTTAGTTTGGATATTACAGACATAAAGACATTTCCAACTTGTTAACAACAATAGCTTGAGTGTTGCACCATTTTACTTAGAGGTAGTATCATGGCTGTCTTCGTTAGCAAATTATTTCCTTAAATTAACGTATTTAAGTCCGCTGAACCATATAATATATTGTGAATTCAACAGAACTGAACATTTCGTGTTGTAACAGTCCTACCAACAACCAAAAAGCGAAATCTGTAATAGAGTAAACTCGTAGTTTGCCTTCCATCTTCATTTCGCGAGTTAAGAGTTATTATTGTACGACCGCTAGATGGACACCATTAATAGCGATGTTCATCTGTTTGTTTAATCCCTCGCACAAGTTTGCGAGCGACGTTATTCAGCTGTCACCTGTTGCTGCTTCCTGCCTCCAGATGGAGTTGTTGTAGTTTGATTCAGCTTTATCAGCCCCATTGATTTCAGTGTGTACAGAGAGGCACGAAATGTTAGCCCAGCCGTTTTTACTTTAATTTCAACAATCGCCGCGGATATATGTCGTATTCAGTTGAAGTTGGTTTGTATTTAATTGGAATGTTCATTGTTTTTAGTGGAAAACAAAAGAATGAAGAAAAAACACATTAGCCGAGAATAGTTGGAGGTTGCCATGGCTACTGCTACTATAACATACGAAATATGACTTGGAAGATATCCCTCGAAAAGTGAAGAGAAAAATTTTATGAAAAGAAACCGAAATTATTTTAAATAGAGAATATGAAATACATTTTAGTTCAAAATACACTCTACTGTCCTTAATAATTAGTTGAGAAAGGTAAAAATTTTAATAATATCACTTATTTAATTTAATTCAAGACAGTAAATATCTTCGTCTACTGGAAGTGTCAAAACTGTGGTGACGTCACCCAGCGTTCCTAGCTTTCTTCAGGTACAGCTTAGGTTATGCAGGGACATCATTTTATTTTTACTTCAATTTTTATTGTACCTGAGTTTTTTAATGTAATTCACTCCCACCCCTTCTACTAATGAAGTTCAACCGTCCTCCACACAGATCCAAGACCGCATATACAGTCATAGTAGCCTTGCGGTCATAGTAAACAGTAGGTTCCAAAAATATGTTCGCTTTTTCCAGTGACGAAAGAGCTTTCAATATTGAATCATTTTCGCACAGGTACTGTCGTCCATTTGCCTACGTCGTGTCCCGGTTTCCCCCACCAGCTTTTATTCGCCAGCTAGTGGCTGGGCTGTCTTAGCTCTTTTCTGAGAACATTAATTTCTGTTAGGAATTGGACGTCTACGTAATATTATACAATTGTTTAAAGTAACTTAAATAAAAGGGCCTCGTTATGTAATTAACTGTCACGTCATTTCCTCCCTTTCTACGACCCTACGACGTAACCACTTGGACGGACAGTAGATAGCATGTCTGAGTAATTTTATCTTTTCGGATCGGGCAGAAGTGAAGATTGAATTTACAGTATGTAAGGTACTCTTTTATAGAGTAGGTACAGAATTATTTCAACATGAGTTACTAGTACGAAGGACGAAACTGGTAATTGGAATTAGGTACAATAGTCTATAGTGCGATAATATGCACATTAGAACTGAAGCCTGTATGGAAATGAACGGCCAACATTTTAAAAAATGTGTTTAAATATCCATATTATGATTATTTTTCAATTTAACTTCATTCTCTATATTGTACGCTAATGTGCTGTAGACAGTATAATATACACTGCATAATGAATACGTCCGCATGGACAGCTCAGTTCGTGAGTAAAAACACTCATTGTTAATACTGTACTGTATTTTGATTAAACAAAAACCTAATGAAAATGGTCAAACTCAAAAGTGCAATATTTCCTAGTTTACGTAAATGGATGAACTACTTTTCTTCCCCCCTATAGGTAGTAAAGTGATTTGTTTGTATATTACGCCAGTATCATCGAACTCCAGTAGTGGAAGGGGGTAGCAAATGGCGTTGATCCAGAGGTATAGCCAGGTTAATATTAAACATGTTAGTAAAAATAAAATGATGTCCCTGTAGTTCAGGCTGTGCTCTCTGGTATTGGTTGCATTCTATTATTATTATTGATTTATCGAAACCCAAAGCGATGATTGCTAAAGAAGTGAGGTAGTCACAATGCACATCCTAACAAGCCGGGTTCATTACTGTAGCTGTTGGTCGATATGCGCGCCAACAATGCAAACACCGAGGTGGATTCAGGGCGAACCGCTAATTTTGTCCATTGTAGTCTGAGGCTCGTTCTTTGATTATCTCGTAACAATGCTGATGCAGGAAGTTTCGCTGGCAGTGTTCGAGGATACTTTGAAGTGATTTGCGAAAAGGCGTTTGAATATATTCCGACCAGAGGTGACGGAAGTGACGTTTGTCTTCTGACATAGGGCTATGATTTTCTCGGTCAAGTTTTATTACTCTACAGCCACTGCCAACGGACTCCTAAGGAATATTCACACGTTTATCACTGGGATTGTGGCGCTGGAAATCAATTTAGAGCACTTTTATCTCAGCCACGACACATTTCAATTTTTATTGTACAATATAAATGCAGTTATCACACAATGACACAATAATTCTTGCAGATAACACAGAAACAACTTCGGAATCGTAATTAACAGAGTCGCAGTTTCACTTCACTTCCACTAGATGACTCAGAATTCCAGCACACCATATTGTAACTTTTAATTCAAACAAGAATGTAATTTTATCGTTTCACAATAGTCAGTTTCTATAATTTAGTTTAAATATTCCCGTCAACAATGGGATTTCCACTCCACACAGCAACACAGTATCCCTTATTGCACTCCACAGACGACAATGACAATTTACCTGGATTATTGAGAACAACAATGAACTGTTAATCTTAAGAAATGTCCACAAAGCACTATTTACAAAACAGAACTGTCAGTTCACAGTTCGTTTGCCTTGGCTAGTTCTTCTAGATCAGTCACTCGAGTCCACTGCACTCAAACTCAGGACTTCCAGCTCCCACAGTTACGGACACAACTCAAGTCGAACTCCGGTCTCGAAGCTGGCTTGCTGTCCAACGACTACAACAACTGCTGCTAGCTAACTTGCGACTCTTCTTTTATAACCAAACCATAGTTTCCAGAGAGTACGATACTGGGAATTTCTACGGATGTCCAGAAGATGGCACCTCTCGATTTCTCTGGATTTCTCCCCTCTCTGCCGCGGTCGCCGTCTCTCCTCTCCTCTCTACGCCACAGCACATGCCCCAGGAAGCAGATGCGCGCGCAACTTCCGCGCCGAACCACGGCCGACTTTGCCCTCCTTCTGCCGGTCGTGAGATCGTTTCCCGGCTGTCACAATATTTTATAGGTGTAGCAGGGATGCCAATATCTGCAAACGAAGTGAAACTGTGACGAATGTTACAACAGGTGTGCTAAACGTCAGGAATAATGCAATAGGTGTGTAGCACGTTAGGTTAGGTTAGGTTAGGTTAGGTTAGGTGTGTAAGATAATATGAATGGTTACCACAGTTGGCGACACTGCAATCATTCTCCCGCTCCACCGTCACATCGACGAAATGTGGCCGCCTTCTTCCTTCAAGTACGACGATTTTCCTATATAAGTAAGGAACCAATTTAGGGTGGGTTGGGTGGCACCACATCGAGTTTCTACTATACCACACTACAAAACTAAGGTTTTTTCAGTGTTTGTTTTTAACTCCCTACACTGGCAATACATGACTGAAACTTCACCTTTTTCTCTTCTGCTGGTGCTGAGAGGGGTGGGGGGGGGAAATTGACCGTCACATAAAAATTCAACCCCCTCGTCTAGTATTCCCCTTCTTCTCTTAGTATTCCTATAGTCCCGTCGCTCTAATTTCCGGCAGCCAATCACGTTGCAGGTCGGCTACATTTAAACGTGTGCGTCTTGTGATTCGCTGATGAAGACGTTATTAATTTGTTAGGGCTCGATAAATACTTAATATAATCGAGTCCACACCTGTGGAGTAACGGTCAGCGCGTCTGGCTGCGAAACCAGGTGGCCCGGGTTCGAATCCCGGTCGGGGCAAGTTATCTGGTTGAGGTTTTTTCCGGGGTTTTCCCTCAACCCAATACGAGCAAATGCTGGGTAACTTTCGGTGCTGGACCCCGGACTCATTTCACCGGCATTATCACCTTCATTTCATTCAGACGCTAAATAACCTAGATGTTGATACAGCGTCGTAAAATAAAAAAATATAATCGCCCGCCATTTTGGCTCTTTCGTTGGCGTTCGCAGAAAGCACACGAAGACGTTATTTGCCGCTCAATTATTTGCTGAATTACAATGCGTTTGATTTATTACCATAGGAGCTATGACATGATAATGTTTAACGGTGTGGCAAATAGATTCCTCGTATGGTAGCTCGGCAACGAAAGAACAATAATGGCGAACGATACTACCTACCTAGACTTTATAGAGCCTTCACTTCCTAAGACGTAAGCAAAGAGGAGGAGTTACGCCGGGAATAACAGCGACACGACTATAGTATAGGCTAGTGACGTTAGTCTGAACGGTGTAGTTACGATTCCTACCACAGGCTCCCGTCCAAGCGTGATTATGTGTAGGGGTCCCTTGCTCAACGACAGGAATGGTTTAGCACGGGATTTCGAGGGGAATCCCCGACGTTTACAAATGGGATTATATTGTAAGGTGAAACGCCGGCAATGAGATAAGTGCGCGCAAGAATGTAACCGCATTACACCAATACCGCGCTATCATTTTGGATTTTTTCGTCCGGAAAACACAATTCATGAGACAAAACGAATAGCAGTCGACGAGCGTGACAAAAACGTATCAATGAGTGGGGCTCGAGGTGACGACCTCCTGGAGGTCAGAGACACACTGATAGGGTCAGACCTGCTGGTAATCAGTCTAAGTCCTTCACATTTCTCTGAATTCTGTTAGTTTATCAGAGGTGAAACATTCAGTGTACTGTGTGATGTATTCCACTGCTTGGAGAAAATATGAATTTCCTGAATTGAAACATGACTGTACGAGGCAACCTGGAATATGGGAGTCAGCGGCAGAAGAAGCTGCCCCGGTGACATGTTTGACGGCAGAATTCCGCTGGGGCAGCTGAGGATCCGGGTGTGTTTGGCACAGCGAGATAAAAATTCACCACTGTTAAAAACGTGTTCAAAATTCAAGGAATTGCCTGTATGGGTGTAAAATATGGGAACTGGATTCCACCGCTATGTATGTATGTATGTATGTATGTATGTATGTATGTATGTATGTATGTATGTATGTATGTATGTATGTATGTATGTATGTATGTATGTATGTATTCACAGTGCATTGGGTATATACCCGGTGGCAGTGGTAACTAATTACACTCAATAATGACAATAATAAACTTATTGATTAATAATACTAATAATTAATACTAACAATAAATAATAATAATAATAATAATAATAATAATAATAATAATAATAATAATAATGCGTGTTATTATTCGGTTGAGAAGCTCTTATCATCCAGTCTGCTGTCGAAAAATCTGAAAGTTAGAATTTATAAAACAGTTATGTTACCGGTTGTTCTGTATGGTTGTGAAACTTGGACTGTTACTCTGAGAGAGGAACATAGGTTAAGGGTGTTTGAGAATAAGGTGCTTAGGAAAATATTTGGGGCCAAGAGGGATGAAGTTACAGGAGAATGGAGAAAGTTACACAACACAGAACTGCACGCATTTTATTCTTCACCTGACATAATTAGGAACATTAAATCCAGACGTTTGAGATGGGCAGGGCATGTAGCACGTATGGGCGAATCCAGAAATGCATATAGTGTGTTAGTTGGGAGACCGGAGGGAAAAAGACCTTTAGGGAGGCCGAGACGTAGATGGGAAGATAATATTAAAATGTATTTGAGGGAGGTGGGGTATAATGATAGAGACTGGATTAATCTTGCACAGGATAGGGACCGCTGGCGGGCTTATGTGAGGGCGGCAATGAACCTCCGGGTTCCTTAAAAGCCATTTGTAAGTAAGTAATAATAATAATAACAGGGAATATCGTAAATTAAATGAAGCACGATCACTTAAAATAACATTTGAAATAAATCTAATTTGTATCTTAAACCTAGGATCGAACTAAAACCCACGAGTATGATATGTTCATATCTGCACAAGTACCTTTCAAATTACACTCATTTCGCTGTCAACTCACTCACTGCACTGGAACTACGATACATTTCACTGATACTATCCTGATTTCACTAACACTTCAAAAACATTTCACTGTTCAAATACTTTGCACTGCCACTATAAACTATAAAGCTTCACTGACAGGAACACGTTTCACTTACACAACACACTTCACTGACACAACATACTTCTTCACTGATACAACACTTCAATAACAACATATCATTTACATCCTTTAAATACTGTGTATAATTATCGTCTATTAGTAAAGTCCTTAAGCCTATTTTAAATACATTTTTGGTTGTTGGTAAAGCCTTTAGTAAGTCTGCAGGTAAAGCATTCCAGTCCCTGATAGTACGATTGAGAAAAGAAAACTTTCCAGTGTCCGTCCTCTGCCTTCTTTCCCTCAATTTATATGAGTGGTCGTTCCTTGAAGAGTAATTTGGCGGCTGCAACCTATTTTTTATTTCTCTCCAGGCAGGCTCACCTCTATGTTTTGAACAGTGCGCATAATCGAATTCGCGTTCTCCTGTCCGTGAGTGTGTCCCATTTTAATGGTGAATTTTTCCGACAACATTTGAGAGCCCGTTTTTGAATCTTTTCCAGTGTCTTAATATGTTCTATCTGTAAGGATCCCAACATGCAGCACCATATTCCATTACTGGACGTACTAGTGATTTATATGCAATCTCTTTGGATTTATCAGAACCTTTTCTTAGTACCCTCATCACAAAGTGTAGCGCTCTCCATGCTTTTCCCGCTGTGTCTGTAACGTGTTCCCCCCAAATGTAATATAAAATTATTATTACAATATTGAAGATAAAGTTAAAATAATGTTGGGGCTGCTATGAATCTCTAGGTTTCATTGCTATGTTTACAGTTTTTATATTTTGTATCTGTATTTACTTCTTGTTTACGTCTCTTTACATATTCTTTTTTCGTTTTCATAATGTGAATGAATATAATTTCGTCTTGTCTATTATAATGTAGTCTGGCCTCTTAATTGCTAGTACAGCTACCTGTTGCATCTTGACGTTGCTATACATTCTTTCAGTGTCCTCCTATGTATCTATCTCTAGAGAAATAAATAAATAGATAAATAAATAAATAAATTCAATTAATGAATGAATCAATCAATAAATAAATAAATTCAATTAATGAATAAATACAAAATTAAAAAAATTAATAAGTACATAAATAAGTATAAATAAATAAATAAACGAATAAATAAATACATAAATTCAATTAACGAATACATACAAAATTTAAAAGACAAATAAGTAAATAAATAAATAAATAAATAAATAAATAAATTCAATTAATGAATAAATACAAAATTTGAAAGATAAATAAGTAGATAAATAAATAAATAAATAAATAAATAAATAAATAAATAAATTCAATTAATGAATACATACACAATTTAAAAGATAAATAGGTAAATAAATAAATACATAAATAAATAAATGAGCGAGTGAATAAATGAATAAATAAGTAAATAAATAAGTAGATATATAAATAAATAAATAAATAGTAAATAAATACATGAGTAAAGGCAATGAATTTATTAATGAATAGATATAACATTTAAAAGATAGATATTTATTTTGCTAAAACATGTACCCCATGTATGGTATCGTCATAAAGTACAAATTAAAATACATGAATATTACAAAAATTCTTCTAGATCATATAATGGATTTATTTCTTAAACGGATAAAAAAAATTAGGACAGTTGATTGTAGGATGAAAACACAGCTTATTTTGTGTAATTTCCTAAATTTAATCAATAAGGATGATTTCTGTTCTCTCTTGAAGGGTATACACCATTTTAAATAATTTAATACACAAACACAACTATTACAAGAAATGCTCGATAAGTTTTTGTAGCTTTATTCTCTTCAGCTCTAATCAACAATAACAACAATCCAGGTTGCCAGGCGACGATAGAAAACAAAAGATGTGAGAACAAATGAATGAGATGTGTGAACAATTGAATACTCTTTCAAATTGAATTATCACAAGATAGGGGTGCCATTTGAAATTTCAAAGTAGAAGTGGCTGGGGGTATGGGGGTGAAAACTAATTTGCAATTAAGACTGGTTTTAAACTTCCCCCTCAATATTTAAAATGACGTGTTTCTTTTGTTTAATGAAATTTAATTTAAATTATATAGTTATGTAGACTGGGAAGTTGTATATAGTAAAGATTTGGTGCAGATGTGTTGTTAAAATTACTCTGGCTAAAAAAGAACATTCCGGATACGAAGTCCCAGTCACTCATGTGGCAAGCCTGCTCCTTCATGATCAGTTGGAACGCTCTTGTTTTCGTGCAGTGTCTATCGTTGTAGATAACGCTCATCTGTAAACGAAATTACCCCCTCCTTGCTGTGAAGAATTGTAAATCGGTCCATTAACCAGGGACACGTCCGCCTGTATAATTGATCAGCCTCGTCCAACACAAACATCTACCACCACATTCCATTTCATTCTTGTTTTTATTTTCATCCTCGATTTCTTGTTTCATTTTTCAGAATTTCCTTTAATTTTCCTCCTTTTTACCTTCCTTCTCCATTCCTACTTCCTATTTCTTCTCTTTTCTGGTTTATTTCTTTGCTTCCTCCATTCCTACATTCGTGTCCAGTTTTTCTTTCTTGTTTTGTTTATTTCACCCTTTCGTATTTCATTTATTTTAACATCAAACGTCTAAGTGAAACTCTATACAGATAAGATCGTCCCATTTTCACCGTCTGATGTCACCTTTGGTACCATGGAAACAGAATAAGAAGTAATAGGAATGTTGTGCCTCGTGATTTTCAACGCGGTCCGACCCGCTCCATTTCTATTATTTTACTGTTATAAGTCATACTCATTGCATTCATATGGCTGGTGTTAGGTTACGTCAATTTTTTATTTTGCCTTCAAAATTCTCTAGAGTTCCTTCAGAGGAACGGCGAAAATGTAGTGAGACAAATGGCCAAAAGGCTTGGAGGTCACATAGAAATTTCTTCTCTGTCCCAGTTTTCCTTACAAGGACGAGTTTTCGAGTACCTTTCAATATTAGTCATGGAAATATTAGTTATTAGCCGTACCCGTGCGCTCCGCTGCACCCGTTAGAAATAAATATAAAGTAATTACATAATTAAAATAGGACATTTGAGCCAGGGAACATTCGTGTTTGATAGAAGGATAAATCGTTTAATATGTCACTTAATTGAAATTGTATTTAAATAATTAAAATGCTATCATTTTGGTCCAGAGACACTCATTTGGTGCAATGACAATTCCTTTAACATGTTTCTTAATTGTTATTATATGCAACCATAGTTTAATGAAGATATACATCATTTAGATTTAATGTGTACATAAATATTATTTTAAGAAATACAGGAAACGAATATTCAGAATAGCCTATCAAGTTTTCTGTGCATAAGAAGCTATTTTAATCTTACCTGTCCTCAATTCACTCACAAGTTACTGTAATAACATTATAGCATTATGTCCATCCAGAGAAACTAAACTTTTCCAATGGTGAATTAATAATGAATTATATAAATCGGTTAGTTTAACTTCCGATATTACTTCATACAGAAACATTCTCGGTAGGCTATATTTTATAGCTTTCGATTGTTGTTGTCCAAGGCCCCTTATACACGAAGTCATTTGTTTTTTATTTCATTACACCGCCTTAGATGGCAGTCATTTTAATTTTAAAACTCATTTATCTCATTAAATATCAGTCCTATCAAAATTTTTCAAAGAATATTACTTATCGGAAATTATTTAAAAAAAAACTTTTGTTATGTAACATTTTTCACAAAAGTCAATAATAAGCGAGATATTTCGATTTATTAAATTCAGGCCCCCTTATAACCCTCCCCCCTTTTAAATAACGTATTTTGAATACCATATAGCCTAAAATCTAAGTTACAACGAACTTAATTTTTATTCCAGTTTTCATCGAAATCCGTTCAGCCATTATCGCGTGAAAAGGTAACAAACATCCAGACAGACAGACAGACATAAGAAAAAAATTTCAAAAAAGCGATTTTCGGTTTCAGGATGGTTAATTATACATGTTAACACCAATTATTTTCGGAAAATCGAAAATTACTAGAAAAATTTTGGCTACAGATTTATTATTAGTAATAGATATGGGTAATGTGTGTACACGAATTCAACCGAGAAAACACAGAACACCACCTGATAAAGCCAATAAATAAACCCTTCGGTGGAAGTAAAAAATTCAACTCCCTGTATTTTGCACAACGTTATATTTTAGTAACTGCAAACTGTACAAATTCTTTTAATTTCATATCTCAGTATTAATTAGAGTGTTTCGAAATAACAAAGAACAAAATCTTTCGTGTTTGCTAACCCAGAAGTCCTTTCTGAATTCCCCCGCTCCTACTTTCCAAGTACAGGCACGAACCAAGCCCTTCCAGACCACAATTAAAAATGAATATAAATTATTTACTTCTCGGCCAATTATGTTCGCGAATGTGACCTGCTTCCCGTTCTGCGCCGATGGTATAAAATATGTTTTCAGTAACAGACACGCCTAATTAAAATCAAACAAAAGAATGTCGCTGCGGGTGATATCGACATGAGTCTGCATTCGAAATGTGCTGCATTTCTATTGTTATCATGGCCTACTGTATTGCGTCCAGTAATTAGTTCGGTTTTTATCCAGCTCATTTCTAACACAGTGATTTTTCCTTTTCCACTATTGCTAAACAGAGCGATTGTGTTTTGTTTCTTAAGACGTACACTTACAGAAACCTTAACGAATGATCTGGACTATTCTCATATTATTATTATTATTATTATTATTATTATTATTATTATTATTATTATTATTATTATTATTATTATTATTATTATTATTATTATTATTTACTTACTGGCTTTTAAGGAACCCGGAGGTTCATTGCCGCCCTCACATAAGCCCGCCATTGGTCCCTATCCTGAGCAAGATTAATCCAGTCTCTACCATCATATCCCACCTCCCTCAAATCCATTTTAATATTATCCTCCCATCTACGTCTCGGCCTCCCTAAAGATCTCTTTCCTTCCGGCCTCCAAACTAACACTCTATACGCATTTCTGGATTTGCCCATACGTGCTACATGCCCTGCCCATCTCAAACGTCTGGATTTAATGTTCCTAATTATGTCAGGTGAAGAATACAATGCGTGCAGTTCTGTGTTGTGTAACTTTCTCCATTCTCCTGTAACTTCATCCCTCTTAGCCACAAATATTTTCCTAAGATCCTTATTCTCAAACACCCTTAACCTATGTTCCTCTCTCAAAGTGAGAGTCCAAGTTTCACAGCCATACAGAACAACCGGTAATATAACTGTTTTATAAATTCCAACTTTCAGATTTTTTGACAGCAGACTGGATGATAAAAGCTTCTCAACCGAATAATAACAGGCATTTCCCATATTTATTCTGCGTTTATAATTTATATTTGTTGCTGTTGCTCCCAGATATTTGAACTTCTCCATCTCTTCAAAGGATAAATCTCCAATTTTTGTATTTCCATTTCGTACAATATTCTGGTCACGAGACATAATCATATACTTTGTCTTTTCGGGATTTACTTTTAAACTGATTTATTATTATTATTATTATTATTATTATTATTATTATTATTGTTATTATTATTATTATTATTGTTATTTTCAGGTATAATACTTTCCCTTAGTTCGTATTTCTTAACTAGCACACTGCCTATAGAACAATTTAGTTTCCTTTAAGGACTCTCTTCCTACCTGGCCTTCACATTCATATCTTTCTACTTTCTCATTAGTAGACTGTGAAAAGTGTGTGCTGTGTTTTTTATGCTGCTGTTGTAAAGGTTAACATGCTAGCTTTGCATCCGAGGTTCACCGTTCGATTCTAGCCATGCAAGAGGTGTCTATCTGCCACTTACTGGTTAGAATACGATTTTGACCACAATACAACAACTTACCCAGCGAATAATGAAAACTATCAAATCTCAGTAGCAAATACATCTCGAAGTCTTCCCTATTCCTTGTTTTCAGTTGTTAGGTTTGAAGAATAAATAGAAAACCACGTAAAATAAATAAATACCTGTAATTAAAAAGAAAACGAAATTTTCTACGATATTATATATTAACAAAAATGTTTGCTTTGGTTTAGGTCTCTGTCCATTCCCCTAAGACTGCCCACATATAAGTTAACAAGGCTGTTAACTTATATGTGGGTACATCTGCCTAGACTTTGGAGAAAATTAGAAATGGTCAAATGAACTTTAGCTGCATTATTATTTTATTTCTGGCTGAGTAGAAGGGAAGTCCTGACGGCCTTAATTCAGCCAGAATAAATAAATACATAGATAAATAAACAAATAAATGAAAAATAATAAATAAATACATACATGTATATTATTTATATATTATTATTTTAATGTACCGAAGTACATATGATATTTCCATGCAGATATTCTGCGTCATCATACGATGAAAGAATAATGGAACGGAGAAAAATTCTCTACGGCGCCGGGACTTGAACCCGGGTTTTCAGCACTACGTGCTGATGCTTTATCCACTAAGCCACACCGGATACCACCCCGGCGGCGGACAGAATCGTCTCAGATTAAGTTCCAACTCTTGGGTTCCCTCTAGTGGCCGCCCTCTGCACTACGTTCAAATCCCGGCGCCGGAGAGAATTTTTCTCCGTTCCATTATTCTTTCATCGTATGATGACGCAGAATATCTGCATGGAAATATCATATGTACTTCGGTACATTAAAATAATGTATATGATATGCGTAAATCACTTCGTGGTTTAAGACGGCGCTTATTCCGTCGGATCCCGGCCAACTAGTCACTCATATCGAGTGCACCTCAGCACATGTGTGGACTTCGGTCCTATGTTCATAGATATCTATGACGTAGTGCAGAGGGCGGCCACTAGAGGCAACCCAAGAGGTGGAGCTTAATCTGAGACGATTCTGTCCGACGCCGGGGTGGTATCCGGTGTGGCTTAGTGGATAAAGCATCAGCACGTAGAGCTGAAAACCCGGATTCAAATCCCGGCGCCGGAGAGAATTTTTCTCCGTTGCATTATTCTTTCATCGTATAATACATACATAGATAAATAAACAAATAAATGAAAAATAATAAATAAATAAACACATAGATAAATAAATAAATAAAAAAGTAATAAATACATAAATAAACAAATAAATAAATGTACTCGTATGCATCATATGAATGAATGAATGCATAAATAATTCAAAAGTAAACTAATAAGAAAGCAAATATATAAATAAATTAGTGAACAAATTAAATAGTAAATTAACAAACAAGTAAAAGTAAAAAGTAAGTAAATATGTAAACATGTAAATAAGAAAAATAAAAAAATAAAGAAAAAAAAATAAGTAAATATGTAAACAAGTGTTACGCTAAATAAATAAATAATAAATAAAGAATCAGATATATGAATAAATAAATTAGTATGCAAATGAACTGGTAAATAAAAAATAAATAAACGAAAAATAAGGAAATATATAACCAGATAAAAAGAATAAAGTAAATAAATAAATATATTAGTAAACAAATGAACAAGTAAATAAATAAATAAATAAGAAAATATAAGCATAAAATTAATTGGTAAACAAATAAATTCAATATCAAATAAAAATAAGTAAATATTAAAACAACTAAATAAATAAAAAATAAATAAATAGACAACCAAATAAATAAGTAAACAAATGAACTGGTAAATAAAAATAAATAAACAAACGAAAATAAGTAAATATGTAAACAAAAAAGGTGGATAAATATATTAGTAAACAAATTAACTAGTAAATAAATAAATAAGCAAGTATATAAATAAAATTAGTTAGTAAATAAATAGACAAAAATATGAAAACAACTAAATAAATAAACGAAGAAAAAATAAATAACGAAAATAAATAAAAGGTAAATAAGTATATTAATTAATTAATTAATACTTAAATAAATAAATAAAATAAATAACGAAAATAAATAAAAGGTAAATAAGTATATTAATTAATTAATTAATTAATACTTAAATAAATAAATAAAATAAATAAACAAAATAAGTAAAATAAATAAGTAAATAAATAAATAAACAATTTAGGTATTATAGGGAATGCATTCAGTGTAGAATCCAGAAACTGAACTTACTAGGGTAAGCATCAAATGGATCTATTCAGGTACAGACTACCACATACACTTACTGCTGACGTCATAACTCCAGTTCTGAAACGCTCTTGCCAAATTCTGAGTCATCATATTCACTCTGTTTAATTTTTTTTTATTCACTTTATATTAATATATGTCTATTTTAATTGTCTTTCTACAAAATTTTTGTAAACATTTAATATTGTAAAATTCATGTAGGAGAGTATACTGAGTCCTTCTGGCTACCTCCAATGGGAAGCAGTTATTATCTTATCTTATTTATCATTTGAATATATTATAACCGATAGCGTCCTTAGCAACGTGGCGAAGAAACTGAATTGTTGGCAAACGCGTAGAACTTATTGAGAAAATTTGTTTCCATGGTGACACTTTTATTAATGTGAGTGACACTTTGTGTTTGTATTGACAACAGCTATATTCCTAGACATAGTGAATGCTACCTAGCGGCAGTTCCGAGAAACACATGGAACTGGCGAACTCTTTGATATTCCCGACTGGTGCAATTACGCGGACAGGGACAGCTGCTAATGTGCCTGCAGCCACGCTTCTAATTTTCTCGCTAGCTCTGTACTTCCTGATGAGAACTCTTCTTATTGGGGAGGTTTTTCGTACGGGCTGTGATTAAGGCAGAGGATCCTGCATTCAAAGCTTGCAGTCTTCTGTTTTAAGAGTCCACCTCGATGTGGTAATTAAAGATCTGAGAGAGGAAATGACCACTTCGGTATAGTGTTCAGAATACAGGGTGTCCCAAAAGTGACTTCACCTAATTAAGGTACTAGTGCTACGAGGATTACGATTTTTTTTGCTACTTTTACAAGTTTCGGAAAGTTCAGAATGTTCAGGAATAACATTTGAATGATGGAAGGGAGTATGGAGTATTTCTTCTGATATCCTCCAGAGTTCTCTTTTATAAACTTTCCTTTGTGTTAAGACTGTATGTGACTTTACTAATGAAACAACTGACAGCGTAGATGGCAATTTCAGTGTAAGGTAAAATGATGGGGAACGGGATAAAAAGTTGTTTAGTTTCAGTTTTGGCCATTATCTGGTGCTGCTGTTACAAAGTTCATTGTATTAAGTTTGCTTTGAGTGTAGTTCAGCTGTAAAGCTTACTTTTAAGTAGAATCCAGTTACAGTGAATAATAACCTAAGTTACAGCAGTTGTTCAAAGTGTTGTCAGCCAGTGATCACACATTTACGACATGTTTTGGTGAAATTTCATTCGCACAAAAAAGTTAACCACAGTTATATCTAGTAATGGCGATGGATAAAATTATATTTCGTTTATGTACTATAAAACGACCCATATAAACCCGGGATATTGTTTTGTTAGCGTAATGTTTAAAATGAATACTTTGGTTATGATGAGAAACACAGTTCCTCTGTGGTTAGTTTTCATGAGAAATTAAATATGTCAGTATTAATTTGGAATTAAATACAACACAATTTTAATAGTCGAGTTTATAAAAGAAACTCTCTAACATTTTAGAAGCATATCGTAGGTATAACATTAGTAATTTTTCTGTAATTTCTCTGTTTTCATTTGTTTCACGTCGCTTAGCAACTGTTTCTATCCAGATTCCACAAAGTTTATACTCTTACTAGTTTATAAAAGAAAATCTTAGAAGCAGATCGTAGGTATAACATAGGTAATTTTCCTGTCATTTCTCTAGTTTCATTTGTTTCACGTCGCGTAGCAACAGTTCCACAAAGTTCACACTCTTACGTCAACTTTTATAGCTGCTTCTTTCAACAGCATTAAGGCTAAGAGAGACTGCTTTCCAGGCAGATAAAGTGCGATTTGCATCGATCGAGGGTTTAAGCCCCGGTTGTCTTGGGGTCAGCTAATGCAGTCGTCGTCACTCAAGCGAGTTCTGTTAAGCTGCGCACTTAGGGTCTGATTGTCTGCCGCAAATCCCTTCCGAAGAAGAAGAATGTTCCGCAATCTGTACGCAGATCAAAGACAACTTTGCGGGACCCTCCACGCCGCAGAACTAATCTCTTGGAGTCCCGTCTTCACAGAAAATTACTTTATCGTGATAGGAATTGAGACAGATGCCGGGATATTTCTAGAACTGCGATTTATCTGCCGCTGGTACACCGAAGAATGCAGTTGGCAGGCCTGTGCCCCTTGACACTTTTATCCAGATTTCCTAAACGTTTATATATATTTTTTTGTGATTTGTCTGGAATTTCTCACATTTCTTTAATAGTCTTTCCATATTTTAATGAAACAACGGAAAATTTTAACTTGGTTGGAATTAGCAAGAATGACTTCTACTGTAGTAGTGAATAGCTAACTGAATTACTAGCTTACTGAACACTAACTAGTTAACTGACATTGACTGACTACTTGATTGAACTCATTAGGTGACTCATTGGATTACTGAATTATTGACTCACTAGCAAATTGACCTATTAAGTGACTGAGGAAATGACAGAATTATTATTTGACTCACTGAATAGCTGGCTTCAATGACTTACTTGATATGAGACTCATTAGGTGATTCACTAGTTAACAGACTTATTAAATGATTCGCTGAATAACTGATTTATTTAACTCACCAGTGAACTGACTTATTAAATGGCTCAGTAAATAGCAGAATTATTAAGTGACTCACTAGATAACTGACTTAAATGACTCACTTGATAACAGACTCATATGACTCACTGGATAACTGACTTATTAACTCACTAGGCAACTGACTAAGTAAATTGCAGAATTATTAGCTGACTCACTAGCTAACTGACTTAAATGACTCACTCGATAACAGACTCATATGACTCACTGGATAACTGACTTATTAACTCACTAGGCAACTGACTAAGCAAATTGCAGAATTATTAGCTGACTGACTAGCTAACTGACTTAAAGGACTCACTTGATAAGACTCATATGACTCACTGGATTACTGACTTAAATGATTCACTTGATAACAGACTCATATGACTCACTAGATAACTGACTTAAATGACTCACTTGATAACAGACTCATATGACTCACTGGATAACTGACTTAAATGACTCACTTGATAACAGACTCATATGACTCACTGGATAACTGACTTAAATGACTCACTTGATAACACTCATGTGACTCACTGGATAACTGACTTAAATGACTCACTTGATAACAGACTCATATGACTGACTAGCTAACTGACTTAAAGGACTCACTTGATAACAGACTCATATGACTCACTAGCTAACTGACTTAAATGACTCACTTGATAACAGACTCATATGACTCACTAGATAACTGACTTAAATGACTCACTTGATAACAGACTCATATGACTCACTGGATAACTGACTTAAATGACTCACTTGATAACAGACTCATGTGACTCACTGGATAACTAACTTAAATGACTCACTTGATAACAGACTCATATGACTCACTAGATAACTGACTTAAATGACTCACTTGATAACAGACTCATATGACTCACTGGATAACTGACTTATTAACTCACTAGGCAACTGACTAAGTAAATTGCAGAATTATTAGCTGACTCATTAGACAATGACTTAAATGACTCACTCGATAACAGACTCATATGACTCACTGGATAATAACTGACTTATTGACTCATTGGGCAACTGATCTATTAAATAACTGAGTAAATGGTAGAATTATTTACTGATTCATTGGATAAGTAACTAATATGACTCACTCGATAACAGATTCATTGAGTAACTCGCCAGGTAAAGGACTCATTTAGACACTCACTAGATAACAGACTTATTCATTCCCTAAACGATTGATTTATTAAGTGATTCACTGGATATTTAACTTTTTAAGTGACTCAATACATAACTGAATTCTTAAGTGACTCCCTTGGTATCTGACTTAATAACTCAATACATATCTGGCTTATTAAGTAACTCACTGGATAAATGATATACTGACTCAGTACACAACTCACTTATGAAGTGACTGACTAAATGACAGGATTCTTATGGTCATTTCACGACGCTTTATCAAATGCTATGATTATTTAGTGTCTGGGTTAGATGAAGGTGATAATGCCAGTGAAATGAGTCCAGGGTCCAGTGCCGAAAGTTACCCAGCATTTGCTCTTAATGGGTTGAGGGAAAACCTCGGAAAAAGTCAACCAGGTAACTTGTCCCAACGAGGATTTGAACCAGGGTCCGCTCGTTTCTCGGTTACTCCACAGCGGTGGACGACAGGATTGTTAAGTGACTTAAGTCGGTCATGTTTGTAATAGATTTATTGACTCACTAGGTAACTAACTCAATTATTTACTGAATTACTGACAAATAAGTATCTAGCTTTGTAAGTTACTCAATGCATAACTGGCTTGGTATTTAGTATCTATTTATTTATTTAACATAGCAGAGATAAGGTCATCATGCCCTCTCTTCCCCTCTACCAGAGTATTACAAGAATACAATATTTATTAACATCACAAGATTTGTTGGGTGACTCAATGCGTACCTGAATTACTTTTTTCACTTTTATTAAATTTTCCACTTTTTTTCCGATCAGAATATATACAGATTGTTCATTAATATTACTCATCACGTCTAATTTTTTAATTTCACTTAAAAACTTCCATACAAAAGCTGTTAGAGATAAACTATACAATATGATACCAGTTTTCGAAAAAAAAAAAAAAAAAAAAAAAACAAAGTTAGTTATTGAAGCATACAGGGTGTGACGGTAAACTTTATTTTTTTTAGTGGCACCCTATATTAAGATTCACATATTCCGAATCTCCATTAAGTTTTTCGTATGAATGTGTAGAAATTTTACCCATTCGCCCGTTTCATGTCAACATGATTTTACGTCACAAGTTTGAAGTCCACGAAACAAGTTTAATAAATAATTAGGAACGTAAAACGGGTGTATGGGTAAAATTTCTACACATTCATACGTAAAACTTAATGGAGATTCGGAATATGTGAATGTTAAAATAGAGTGTCATTTTTAATAGTACATTATGCTACGAGCCTATAATGGTAGTAATTAAGACGCGAGTATGCTTGTTTATGAAACGAGCGCAAGCGAGTTTCATAATTTTCATGCGAGCGTCTTAATTACCATTATAGGCAAGTTTCATACGACTTTTTATGCTCGACCATATTTCTAACTTGAAATTATTCATAAGTATTCATGTTATTCTTATCTGACTGGAGAGCGGAAGTGACCTTGTGCAATATCTCGTAAATCGTGAGATGTGCGCAGACGCGAAAGTATTGATTTTTTCCGAGGAACAAATGTCATTGACCTTGATATAATCTAGAGAGTAAAATGAACATTAATCTTGAAATAACCTTGAAATTGATTGAGACATTGAAAAACGAGATGACAAATTGAATTTATTTGAATATTATTTACAATTAACGCTAATTGTTATAGTAACAGAACATAACCTTCTGCGACAGTATTGGATTTCCAGCCTCCGTGACGTTTCGCTAGTTGTCTTTCGATTGCATATCCGAGAATAATCGATACTTGCGCTTCCATATTGCTACAATGGTCCTTTCTGATTGGTGGAACACCTGAACGTTAATGAATAGGTGTACTTTAATGAGGTGTATTAAAGGGCTTCTACCAGGTGTATAATTACTACATTTCGGCATGGTCGAGCATAAAAAATGAAGTTCACTGTCACACCCTGTATGTCTGAATAACTAACTTTTTTTTTTTTTCGAAGACTGGTATCATTGTGTGGTTTATCTCTAACAGCTTTTGTATGGAAGTTTTTTTTAGTGGAATTAAAAAATAAGACGTAATGAATATTAATGAACACTCTGTATAGTTTATTAAAGTTATCATTTACGCCCTATGAACGGCAGGTTTGATACATGTTAGACTACATAGCACCAATAATAAAATCTGTATCTTTATCATTGCTTGTCTCAAAACAACGTTTTGCAATCTTCAATGTTCCATTTCTCAGCAACTACAAGTCCAATTTGATTCAGATTTTGCACAGTAGTGCATTATACTGTATTACATCAAATATCGAGCAATCGTACTGATGTGTCTTTCATACTGCTTGTTAAATATTATGAAAAGTTATTTTTTTTCGGTTGGAAATGTTGAACATTACAAATAATTAATTTTTGTGTCATGGTAATGAAGATATGAGATTTTTGTTTCATAGATTGTAACATAAGGCTTCTAACATGTGTGAAAAAATATTCGCACTTCTGCGTATGACAGTTTTTCAGAAAAAGTACAATAAAAAACAATGTTCTTTTATCTGTAGTATTGTCACGAGAGGTCTGAGATTTATCTGCGAAATCTCAGACCTCGAGTGACATTTATTAGGACTATTTCGTGAATAAAATAAAAATGTAAATAATATATCCCTAAAATTCGATCACAAAATGTTAATAACTGTATATTGACGAATACTTAACCTATTCAGACATTGTGAAGTTGAAATAGATGAATATCGGTTATTGCAATAAAGAAATTCGATGTTATTATTCAGTAATGCCAATTGCGAAAAGCGAAATACAGGTTCAACAATGTAAATTACATGTACTGCACTTTTCTATTATTATTATAACAAATACATTTTCATTATCTGCTGAAATCATAATTTAATTTAACAGTAACAGTGGGGACAGCTATATACCTATGCTTATGTATTCACAGCGAGACATGTTGCTACACAGTGAAGCCATCTCTGTATAGATAGGCCTAATTAAAACACGAATTTTATTACGCCCTACGGAAGGCAGTTTGATCAAAGACATTATTACTATGCAAGGGCTTTGGGTTTGATATGCGATGATGTTACATAAATTTGAACATCTGACTTTCTATTAATTGTTTAATTTCATTCACAAAATACAAATTTTATAGGCTACAATTATAGGTTAAGTTACCTGTGGGAGCAGGACCAATGTCAGGTGTGCCTTATTTCGACCGTTACAATGAGTGCTATACGAAAGCATTCTTTATAGCTCGATTCCAATCGCGTATGCGTGCAATCTGGGAAGAATATTGAAAGAATCAAGTTCAAAAGGTACGTTCAATTAAGAAGCATGAAGATTTTGTGTCTACATGGTGCGCCGTTTTGAACGTCGTCTTCACTACGTAAATATATTAATTAATATTAAATATCAATCTTGAATTCATTGCTTTAAACTTGAAAGAAAAGTTTAACCGTGTAGTTGCATCTTAATGTATTCATGATCATCAATTTACGCGAAACAGTTGGCGACAACGACTAAACAAAAGAACGACCATGTGAGAAATTGATAGCGATAAATCTAGCTGCAAAAATTATCGCAAAGTGTGACTGTGATTGGTTGGAATTCAAAATTTCATTACACTTTATTGGTCGAAAATGGAATGACGTCATATAAACGAAATAGTCGAAAAGAAACGTAATTCCAAAGAACTAATCGATATAGCTAAATCAGAATGAAACTCATGTTACATATACAAGACACACATATACAGATTTCTACAAAATTTGGTTATTATTGGTTGACTAGTTTGTGGGATAAAAGGAAATACATGTTAACCTGTCAATTCTCAACCACTCCTTACATATACAATTGATTATCTGACATTGACTCATTGATTAGTTGGCTTAAGTGAGTCACTAAATGACTGATGTACTCACTGAATGGCTCTCTAAGTAACCGACTCACTAAGTAAGTTACTGAGTTAATTTTAAACCTGTTTTCGACACTCCTTCATCGTCTACTCAGACGTGGTATTTCGTGCCCCTTTTACAAACTTGACTTGTCATTACTTTGCGAAATAGAGTCATCCAGCGTCGAAATATGATCCCCCTAATTAATTTATTAAGGTTTTTCATGTCCTAAACTCCTGCAACTTTAAATCAGATTTCAAAGATTAGATGTTTAATTTTTAACTCACTCAAAGCCGCTTTGAAGCTGAGGTCGTATTATTTTAAAATGTATGAGTTTAAAAGGTTTGCTAGTGACGAGGATAGACCTCGTGGTCTGCAGACAGTTCTTCTCTTGCATGGGTTCACTTTAGAGGGTTCTCTACTGTTAACCACCCACCTCTTCATACATTATGCTTCCAGTCTTGCCCAGATGTCCAATTAGCAAGTTTGAAGCTGTTTTTTACATCCCACTTCTATATTAAAGATTAATTTAATATCCTATGGATTTATATGAACAAGACAAGAACATCGGCCTTCTGAGAAAAACTACACATGGAGTACGAGATTCTGTGCTTCATTTTTCCATAATTTTTTGCCCAAGAGCAGGTCATTCAATGCAAACCCAGGAATGATCCAAACTTTCCTATTTTCTGCTCTTTCTTTTAGTCTCCTCATATGATCCATATATCTTAATGTCGTCTATCATCTGATATCTTCTTCTGCCCCGAACTCTTCTCCCGTTCACCATTCCTTCCAGTGCATCCTTCAGTAGGCAGTTTCTTCTCAGCCAGTGACCCAGCCAATTCCTTTTTCTCTTCCTGATCAGTTTCAGCATCATTCTTTCTTCACCCACTCTTTCCAACACAGCTTCATTTCTTATTCTGTCTGTCCATTTCACACGCTCCATTCTTCTCCATATCCACATTTCAAATGCTTCTAGTCGCTTCTCTTCACTTCGTCGTAATGTCCTTGGTTCTGCCCATACAATGCCACACTCCACACAAAGCTCTTCACTAGTCTCTTCCTCAGTTCTTTCTCCATAGGTCCGCAGATGCTCCTTTTTCTATTGAAAGCTTCCTTGGCCATTGCTATCCTCCTTTTGACTTCCTGGCAGCAGCTCATGTTACTGCTTATAGTACACCCCAAGTATTTGAAGCTGTCCACTTGCTCTACTGCCTCATTTAGTATTCGCACGTTTACCTTCTTTATTTTTCTTCCTATAACCATGGTCTTCGTCTTGTTGGCATTTATCTTCATCCCATACTGCTCACAGCTGTCATTTAGCTCCAGTAGCATATCCCTTAGTATCGTCTCCTCTTCTGCTAACAACGCCATATCATCAGCAAATCTTATACACGTTATTATTCTTCCTCCTACTGTCACCCCTCCTATGTTCTGAAAACAGTTCTTCATTAAATCCTCCAAGTAGATATACTAAATTACACCAGGCGCTATAATTGCTATCTTCTGTTTCAATTGATGCATAGTCCAATGTCCTTTATTTATCCCCACAAAAAAATTCACTGAATGTGTATGGTCGGAACACACGTTGATGCTTCAACCCATATGTACCACACATTCACTTTCATAACATCTCTAATTTACTCATAAATCACGTTTGGGTGCTGCCAACTCCATGTTTTTTTTTTAATTCAATGTTACAAGTGATTCGCAAATATGACACATCTGGGCTTTGTCTGGCCCCCAGGAAGCTCCGATCTCACACGCATGGATTTCTTCATGTGGGGAAAAGTGAAGGGCATTCTTTACCCGGACAGAATTCTTGACTTCAAATATTTTGATTGGTTCATCATATTACATTCTACACAGTTTATCAAAAATACAGCTATGCATTTGATTGTATCGTGTGGCGAGAGTATTATTGTTACAGGAAATATGACATTACTGTTGGGCGAATCCAGAAATGCATACAGAATGTTAGTTGGGAGACCGGAGGAAAAAAGAATTTTGGGAAGGCCGAGACGTAGATGGGAAGATAATATTAAAATGGATTTGAGAGAGGTGGGATATGATGGTAGAGACTGGATTAATCTTGCTCAGGATAGGGACCGATGGCGGGCTTATGAGAGGGCGGCAATGAACGTCCGGGTTCCTTAAAAGCCATTTGTAACGAAGTATAAATAAATAAACAAATAAATAAATAAATAAAATGGCTAGATAGATAAAATAAATGAATAAATAAAGAATTAAATAAATGCGTAATTAAAAAAATAACACATAAATAGAATATAAATTAATAAGTAGATATTGAATAATTAAATAAACAGTTAAGTAAATACGTAAGTAAAAAGATCAATAAGTAGCTAAATAGATTAAATATGTACATAAATAAATGATAAATAAATAGATTGATTAAATAAATGAATAAATACATAATTAAATAAATATCTAGATAGATTAAATAAATAAATACCTAATTAAATATATAAATAAGTAAGTATAAACATACCTGAGGTGTAATTTAATTTTTTACATTTAGTCCAGGAAGTATTAATACACTTTTTACATTTTACTTAAAAGTGTTCTGTGTGAGCAAATTTGAAGTAACCTAATAAAAATTTTTATGTGTTGTATATTATGATATAATCTGTATTTCCATTATACCTTAACGAATTCATTTTAAAAAATAAGAAGATAAATACATAATTTCATAAATAGATAGGAAAAATAAATAAATAAATAAATAAATAAATAAATAAATAAGTAAATAAATAAATAAATAAATAAGTAAATAAATAAATAAGTAAATAAAGAAATAAGTAAGTAAATAAATAAGTAAATAAGTAAGTAAATAAATAAGCAAATAAATAAGTAAATAAGTAAATAAATAAATAAGTAAATAAATAAATAAGTAAATAAATAAATAAATAAATAAGTAAATAAATAAGTAAATAAATAAATAAATAAGTAAATAAATAAATATGTAAATAAATAAATGAATAAGTAAATAAGTAAATAAATAAATAAGTAAATAAATAAATAAGTAAATAGATAAATAAATGAATAAATAAATGAATAAATAAATAAATGAATAAATAAATAAATGAATAAATAAATAAATGAAAATAAATAAATAAATAAGTAAATAAATAAATGAATAAATAAATAAGTAAATAATTAAATAAAGAAGTAAATAAATAAGTAATAAATAAATAAATAAATAAATAAATTGTTTTGAAATGCGTAAGTGAGAAATTCTGTCGTCTCTTTCATAGCATTTTTTTTTAATCTCATAGCCTACCTTCTTTCTTAATTCCTTACAAGAAAACTGTATCAATGTAACGAAGTAATATTAATATTCAGAAGGGCCTCCATGCTGAATGATTCATGAAGCTCCGTCTGTGATTGGTTATTTAAATATTTCTAGTTTAGACCTAAATTAACGCCAGGTCGAATGTCTGATTGCATTAGTTCTCACGACAATCGATCACACTGTGGACTGTTTGGAATCGCAACTGCCGTAGTCACATATCGAGCCCAGTCTACCGAGAAATTGCCCACCAGACATCTGGAAGACAAGGGCAGAGGGGAAAGTGAAGGGTTCAGCGTGATTGGTGCCAATAAATGGGCCAGGCAAGTTTGACTGAAGGGTGTGCGAATGTAAGATACATTTTTTCACGATCGTGTTTTTGTTTATATTTACAGCTATTGTTGTTAGACCTTGAAAGTTAGAATTTCCACACAGAAACTTGTTGCTAGGGTAACCATTCTTCATAACATGAACCTATACTGAAATAGACATCAATACACTTAATGTTACTTGGTTACCATTACAGTCAGTTTTACGAAGGCTTTGGAATAATATTGCTCTAAATTTTCAATGCAAAATATATTGTATTTACAATTTTAAAAATACTGTCGTCCAAAAAATGTTGTACAAAAGGCCTACACGTTTGTGAAGTGCGTTACAAAATCTCGAAAATTGAAAAATTCGCTCTTCTAGTTTTTTTAACTTTTTCTAGATTTTGTAAAATAATTTTCTAACCTTGTGTCGTAATATATTGTATTCAAATAATAATAATAATAATAATAATAATAATAATAATAATAATAATAATAATAATAATAATAATAATAATAATAATAACAACAGTTTTTCGTCACGTTGTAGAATATTTCGTCTCTTCGAACTTGAAATATTTTTGTCATCATTATCCATTTGATATAGCTCGGTCTGTAGAATATACAGGGTGAGACATAAGTAATGCCATTTATTTTAGGAGGTTATTCTTTGAGATATTTCAAACAAAACAGTTCAATACAAATTTTTTTCTCTTTTTCGCTTCTTTTTCGAGATAAAAATTGCTTTTTTATATTAAACATTTCATAGCGTGTTTTCGGAAAGCCATTGATTTAATTCCCAATATGCTCAGTCAATTTAAGAGAGCAGTGTATTCATTTCATTCATTCAGTATTCTACCCAAGGGCAGGTCTTTCACTGCAAACCCAGCATTCTCCAGTCTTTCCTATTTTCTGCCTTCCTCTTAGTCTCCTCATATGATCCATATATCTTAATGTCGTCTATCATCTGACATTTTCTTCTGCCCTGAACTCTTCTCCCGTTCACCATTCCTTCCAGTGCATCCTTCAGTAGGCAGTTTCTTCTCAGCCAGTGACCCAGCCAATTCCTTTTCCTCTTCCTGATCAGTTTCTTTCTTCACCCACTCTTTCCAACACAGCTTCATTTCTTATTCTGTCTGTCCATTTCACACGCTCCATTCTTCTCCATATCCACATTCCAAGTGTTTCTATTCGCTTCTCTTCACTTCGTCAGCAGTGTATTATGATAATAAATGACTGAACGAATTTTAGTTTTGTCCTTTAAATGTACAGAAATTTTATCCGAACAAATGTAGCTTTTCGTCCTGTGCAGGAATTTTAAAATGTTGCATTTGTCCGGATCAAATTTCTGCACATTTAAAGGACAAAACTAAAATTCTTTCAATCATTTATTATCATAATACTCTGCTCTCTTAAACTGACTGAGCATATTGGGAATTAAATTATCGCTGTGAAATATAAAACGATTTTTATCTTGTAAAGGAAGCAAAAACGAGCAAAATTGTATTACAAATTTTTTGTTTAAAATCCCCCTAGCAATAACCCATTAAATTTAATGACGTTACTTACTGCACACCCTGTATACTGATATAATAATACTATAACATGCATAGCCTATTATATATTAATTAAAGTACATTACGTACAGTAACTAAAAATGTCCTTAGGCCTGATGCGATGCAACTGAACACACGCTATGAACCCAAAAGCGTCGTACGAAACAAAACGATAATTTGGTATGATATCAGTGTTGCCATCTGATAAACGTTAAACCAGTTAATGCTAATTGCGGACCTGAAATACGATGCCAAAGCAATGAAACGCTCTTGCAATAAAGATACTATAGAAAATGTGCATGAAAAATACACGGAGATAGTCTGTATGAGCATATATTCCACTTAAAAACTTATAATCCCGCATCTCTCTGGCGCTTAAATGACCTTTTTTGTCCAATGGCCTTCCAGTTGAAACATCTAGTTCATTTTCAATCGCTTTAAATAATGCTGTGTTGCTTTTCTGTGTCCATTTCTCTTACTGTGTAGCTACAGATTGAGTTTTAATTATGAAATGCACTTATTCTAAATACAGGGTGTGTAATATGATTGAAAACAAGGTTGTGTGAACTGTAGTACGTATTATTGCTGTTGTAAGAGTCCGAATTTTATAAATATTGGCGTAACGTAGCCTTGATTTTTCCGGTACACCCCAAATATATTCTACAGTTATTCTACAATTTATTTGAAACATAGGGAAGTGTTTACGTCATATAAAATGGACAAACATTTGCATGTGTTATTTAAATACCATTTAACCGAAAATGGCATTAACTTTCTCATTTAAAATGGAACATCCTGTATATTTTTTTACGATGACTTATCATCAGTGATGTGTCATAAGTGAGTTTTACGTTGTCAGTCTTTTTGTAAATGCCATTAAAATAAAAGTAACATAGGCTTTGAATAATTCTTTAAAGTCTGAGTTCTTTACACAGAACAAAGGAATTTCAACACACTAATCCTGAATAATAACACAATAGTAATATGCGTTACAAGAGCGGTATGTTGAAGTTTTCATGTTCGAGGAAAAGTTTGAAAAAGCGAAACGTAGTTGAGCTTTTTTAATTTCCGAGAATTGAAAGAAAACATACCGCTCGTGTATCGTACATTATTTTGTGCGAAGATCGTTTATTACATACCTGAAAGAGGAATTTCTAATTAGTTGCAATGAAATCTCCATCTTGGTTTCTGTTCAGTGACGGCAAATTTGCAAAACAAAAATATCTATCTTCAACATTGTTGCTTTAAAATGTTTTCTGTGTTCACTATACTCCAGCAGGCCGTGATATACGTCTGTCTTTTTTTCCCCCAGTCTATGATGAGTCTGGAATCTTGTTGATTTTTTCACGGCTTCCTTAATGTTACTTGCATCACGAATGCAGTAACTTTAGTGGAGTAGTAGAGTTTACTTAATTTTTGCAAATATTTAAAAACAATAATTAACAGTGCAATTTAGGTGAAATTGCAGTGGTAAGTTTCCAATTTATAATTATTACTATATTGAACGTCTCTAAAAATAATATGTTAAAAGCCCAAAGCAGTAAAATGAATGTCGCGCTTAAGCGGTAAGAAGAGGGAAATTGTTATGTGTGTTACGTTGGGAATACTGAATGTGGTATTTCACACTTACCGCGTATTGGTCCTGTGCGGAAACCAAGCAAATACGCACGATCTCGCACAAAACTTCATGTGTGTTGTTTGAAATGGCCACATTCTTTAGGCTATTAGAAAACATTTGTCTGTAATAGAAATTTTTCATTTTGTTTCATTTGAAAAAATATATATTCTTCCATATTTCTATAAAAAGCGTCTCTAAAAATTTAGTCTTAAAATGTAATTGTTTATCTAAAAATTATTATTTAAATATTAAAATTATGCTAAAGATATTTTAAAAAACGTTCTTTATGGAGTGAAATGTCATAGGAATTTCGAATTTATCTTTAAAAATGGCTGAGATATATTTATATTAGTGAATTACTGTATCACGGTATTTTTTAAAATCTGGACGTCATTTTTTAATCTAATCTCGAATTTAAGTTGTTGCACTAATGATATTTCTAAATACAAAAACAAAAAAAAAAATTATGCATCCATAATTAGGAAAGAAATTCAAATTTCAATATCTCCTTCCCTTAACCATACTGCGTACACCGCGTTAGAAAAAATTATAATATACAAAAATAGCCTATGTGACTACAACAAACGTAACGAAATGCACTGTCTATGTGTCTTTATATCTATTCACTGGCCGTGCGGAAGCTTGGTTGCCCCGGATACTTGCCAGCCAAGTGAACATCAACTCTTTAATCGTCTTTTGTTTCTCTCATAGGATTAAGGCGCACTTCGCTTGTTAGCACGCCTGCCTCTGTTTAATTCCCTGACAAGGAATTCCACTTTAAAAACTTCCCCCCCAGGAGCCTGTCCGGCGACATCAAACTTTTAAAACTTTGTAAGATTTTTCCGGCTCACCTGTAAGCTTCAAATTAAACTACGAGAGATGACTGGAAATATTACTACAGACAAACCATTATTATTATTATTATTATTATTATTATTATTATTATTATTATTATTATGTCTCGTGACGAGAATATTGTACGAAATGGAAATATAAAAACTGGAAATTTATCTTTTGAAGAGGTGGAGAAGTTCAAATATCTTGGAGCAACAGTAACAAATATAAATGACACTCGGGAGGAAATTAAACACAGAATAAATATGGGAAATGCCTGTTATTATTCGGTTGAGAAGCTTTTATCATCCAGTCTGCTGTCAAAAAATCTGAAAGTTAGAATTTATAAAACAGTTATATTACCGGTTGTTCTGTATGGTTGTGAAACTTGGACTCTCACTTTGAGAGAGGAACATAGGTTAAGGATGTTCGAGAAAAAGGTGCTTAGGAAGATATTTGGGATTAAGAGGGATGAAGTTACAGGAGAATGGAGAAAGTTACACAACACAGAACTACACGCATTGTGTTCTTCACCTGACATAATTAGGAACATTAAATCCAGACGTTTGAGATGGGCAGGGCATGTAGCACATATGGGCGAATCCAGAAATGCATATAAAGTGTTAGTTGGGAGACCTGAGGGAAAAATATCTTTGGGGAGGCCGAGACGTAGATGGGAAGATAATATTAAAATGTATTTGAGGGAGGTGGGATATGATGATAGAGACTGGATTAATCTTGCTCAGGATAGGGACCAATGGCGGGCTAATATAACTTAGAGAGAACATGAACTTAAATTAACATTTATACAATAAAAAAGCTGGGTTAAACTTGACATAATTGTTAATTATTTAACTTTTTCCCATTTTTGTGCAATATTGTTTTTCTTATTGTAGCCGTAACAAGTAATATCACTGTTATATTTTATGCCGAATATTACTTCTGTCGTGCTGTTGGCTAACACGTTAGCAATAATAAATTAATTAATTTAAACCTAACCAATATTGCAGTGGTTGGATTTCAATATGAAAAGCTTAGCAATATCAACCAGCCCCTGTATAAACGCTAGCTAATCATTTTATTACATTATCGATTGCGTATCTCTCGGTTAGGAATTTGAATTTTAAGTTCCATGAATTAGATATTAGGCTTTCGACTCAATCAATTCTACAGCCCAAAAAATACCAACCTGCACATGTAATTCTAGGAAAGTTGAAAAAAATACATTTATGAAACATGAAGTGATTTAATAAATTCCCAACTCTGGGATCGGTCACTAATTACAAACCATTTTGTTCTTCGTCAGATCTCTCCAATCCCCGTTTGTTGGTTTGCTGTCGAAGAACAATGATTTCATCGTATCGGGATATCCGCTTATCATAGATAGATAGATAGATAGATAGATAGATAGATAGATAGATAGATAGATAGATAGATAGATAGATAGATAGATAGATAGATAGATAGATAGATAGATAGATAGATAGGTAGGTAGATTATTTTGCAAAAACATGTGGAACATGTATGGCATCGTCATATATAAATTATAATACATGATATCATACAATGGGTACAAATTAAGATACATGAATATTAAAAAACTCATCGACATCATACAATGGATTTGCCAATAATATAGTCCTAATTCGTGTCCTAAAAACTCGGAATGGAAGATTCCTTATATCAACAGGTAGACTATTAAATAATTTAAAAGCAAAGAATAGAAAACTATTTTGAAGTGTTGTACTGAATACAGGGTGCCTCTCAATTTATTCATGGGAGGCAAATTTTTGTATCAAAACGAAATTAGAAAGACATAATAAGGAGAACTTATTTCAATGCCTGCGAAGATATTTTATGAGATGTAGATAATATTTCAAGAAGTAAATACGTGATTACATTTATTTTTTTTAATTTATTGGGTTATTTTACTACGCTGTATCAACATCTAGGTTATTTAGCGTCTGAATGATATGAAGGTTGAAAATGCTGGTGAAATGAGTCCGGGGTCCAGCACCGAAAGTTACCCAGCATTTGCTCGTATTGGAAAAACCTCAACCAGCTAACGCCCCGACCGGGATTCGAACCCGGGCCACCTGGTTTCGCAGCCAGACGCGCTGACCGTTACTCCACAGGTGTGGACTACACTTGTATCGAAGTAATAGAATTATATATATAGAAATTTAATTATACAGCTTAATTGTGGCCTGAGCAGAAATGAGAATTACAATCAATAGACATGAGATTTAAAAAATATATTGCATGATACATATTTATTGATAGGAGGTGAATTTAAATTAGGAATATCTGTAAAAGGTGGGATATACTATTTCATTTTAAAAATCTGTGCTTGTCCATTTTTGGGAATGAAACTACAGTGTGTTGGTTTGAATGTTTTACTTTTGTTTCGGTTTACAAATGGACAGTATGGGTCTGTTATAAGAGAAGTAATTAATGTAGGACATGCAATATATTTCCTCTATTTCTGAAGCGACATTCGAAATAAATCCCAGCTTAAAACAAATTTTTTTCATATGGTTCACGCAAAGTGTATGGTACATGTATATTATCAACAGTAATGTCACTAGAGGTTTTGATTTATCTACAGAAAATCAAAACTCGAGTGGGATTTAATTGACTATTACACGATTAGAAGAAAGTATGTAAAGATTAGAAGTAACGAAGTAATCCAATACAATAAAATATTAATTGACTTAAAAAAATACAACTGTCTTCAAATGTATTATTGTACCATCTCAACATTACGCTAGATGGCAGTAGTGTGTTATGTTTAGCTGTTCTCTTGTTATCAGTTGTGCCAACTATGGAATCTTCATTGAACTCTGTGGACTGTTACTAGTCAAGAAGGCCTTGTTGATTCAGTTTCATTTTTATTAAAACATTTGCATTCCATTTCAATCATCCGGATCCCAGTAATCAACGTCACTTGACAGATGATTTTCAATAAATCTTAGTATTAAACAATCTCTGATACGTGACTATCCATAATATCATATAGCAGAAGCTATAACATAACCTAACTAATATACACAAGTGTTAGCAAAGTTTTAATTAGGGATGATGAAATAAACAAGAAACGTTTTAATGAACTATGATGAAATAAAAAATAAACATGAATAATTTTAAAAGAATTATTGAAAGTACAATTTTCAAATTTGAATGTGGTTGGTGGTTCAGTTGATGTTACATTGGACGTGTGCGTAAAAGAAGTGAACTCGTTGATGTACATGGTGTATCCCTCAACTTATTCAGGATTTCCGAATGGTGCTCTTCATATATGACCAGTGATCTTTATTAATTCTTGTTCTTGAATGCCAATGCGAGTCATATTTGAAACTGCTGTGCATCGACTGGAGTGGTTTGTAATTTTCTGCTTTTTGACGGCCAGACCAGTGCAGTTTGAAATGTTGGCAAACAAAGAAATAAATGCTAGGGTAGTGATAAAATTAAACAAATGCTAGAGACGCGATAAAAATAAACAAATGCTAGGGACGCGATAAAATTAAACAAATGCTAGGGACGCGATAAAAATAAACAAATGCTAGGGACGCGATAAAATTAAACAAATGCTAGGGACGCGATAAAATTAAACAAATGCTAGGGACGCGATAAAATTAAACAAATGCTAGGGACGCGATAAAATTAAGCAAATGCTAGGGACGCGATAAAATTAAACAAATGCTAGGGACGCGATAACATTAAACAAATGCTAGGGACGCGATAAAATTAAACAAATGCTAGGGACGCGATAAAATTAAACAAATGCTAGGGACGCGATAAAATTAAACAAATGCTAGGGACGCGATAAAATTAAGCAAATGCTAGCGACGCGATAAAATTCAACAAATGCTAGGGACGCGATAAAATTCAACAAATGCTAGGGACGCGATAAAATTAAGCAAATGCTAGGGACGCGATAAAATTAAACAAATGCTAGGGACGCGATAACATTAACAAATGCTAGGGACGCGATAAAATTAAACAAATGCTAGGGACGCGATAAAATTAAACAAATGCTAGGGACGCGATAACATTAAACAAATGCTAGGGACGCGATAAAAATAAACAAATGCTAGGGACGCGATAACATTAAACAAATGCTAGGGACGCGATAAAATTAAACAAATGCTAGGGACGCGATAAAATTAAACAAATGCTAGGGACGCGATAAAAATAAACAAATGCTAGGGACGCCATAAAATTAAACAAATGCTAGGGACGCGATAAAAATAAACAAATGCTAGGGACGCGATAAAATTAAACAAATGCTAGGGACGCGATAAAAATAAACAAATGCTAGGGACGCGATAAAATTCAACAAATGCTAGGGACGCGATAAAATTCAACAAATGCTAGGGACGCGATAAAATTAAACAAATGCTAGGGACGCGATAAAATTAAACAAATGCTAGGGACGCGATAAAATTAAGCAAATGCTAGGGACGCGATAAAATTAAACAAATGCTAGGGACGCGATAACATTAAGCAAATGCTAGGGACGCGATAAAATTAAACAAATGCTAGGGACGCGATAAAATTAAACAAATGCTAGGGACGCGATAAAATTAAACAAATGCTAGGGACGCGATAACATTAAACAAATGCTAGGGACGCGATAAAATTAAACAAATGCTAGGGACGCGATAAAATTAAACAAATGCTAGGGACGCGATAAAATTAAGCAAATGCTAGGGACGCGATAAAATTAAACAAATGCTAGGGACGCGATAAAATTCAACAAATGCTAGGGACGCGATAAAATTAAGCAAATGCTAGGGACGCGATAAAATTAAACAAATGCTAGGGACGCGATAAAATTAAACAAATGCTAGGGACGCGATAACATTTAACAAATGCTATGGACGCGATAAAATTAAACAAATGCTAGAGACGCGATAACATTAAACAAATGCTAGGGACGCGATAACATTAAACAAATGCTGGGGACGCGATAAAATTAAACAAATGCTAGGGACGCGATAAAATTAAACAAATGCTAGGGACGCGATAAAATTAAATAAATGCTAGGGACGCGATAAAATTGTGCGATAAGCAGCCATGATTTGTTGAAAGACGTCTTTTCGTACCGTTTTATTGGTCAAAAGTAGTGTGACGTAGTAAAAGTGTAATAGTCACTTTAATATTGCAGAACTTGCGACTACAAATCAAACGAAAGACGGAACAGGTCTGTAGCTGCGCTCGATGCCGAGATATTACTAAGAGAGGCCACTTTGTTTTCTAATCTTATTTTGGCCATAATTTAAGATTTATCCCGTTTGGACAAGTGATGTCGGGACATTCAGAGAACCTCTAGACCACAGTGGGTTAGGGTAATATGATAACAGGTTGAAAGTTTTTTCGTTTGTTTTCCTTAATAATTGACTACTTTTTTATTACTTTGATATTTATTTTAGGTTATTGTTCATTTTTAGAATTAGAATAATGTTCTATATCATGTTTTAGTTTTTCAATTTTTTTTTCCTTTCCCGCGTCACAAAAACAATCCTGCGGACCACTGTTTACAAACTCTAACCTGAATAATCGCACCTGAACCAACAGAATTCAACACTATGACGAAACGATTGTATTTATTCCACAATATATTTGTTTTTGTGCTTTGGAGTTGATATTGATTGCAATTTATTCAGTTTGAATGTGAAGCTATTAGAACTTTTTTGTGTGTTACGTTGGCGATCATGTCGTGGACAATGGGATGCTTGATTTGCAGACATGTAAATATCAATTCATATAATGATCGATGATTATCGGGCGGTTATGCAATGTGCACTACCTGTTATGGAATCATGTGTTATAATTGAATTAGATTTTACATAAACATCCGTTTTATTCCCTTAAACCAGATTGTCTTCACCATATACGCTGCATTTCATTTCAATTATAATTCCAGTGCTAATTACCACTGTCCGCAATTAGGACAAAACCTGAATCAAACAAAATAAACAGTGCAATGCAAATGGAAAACAGTTTATAGCGTACTCATAAATAGGGACCGTACTTTATCCCAGGAGATCCCTGCGGTGGGTGATTGGTTTGACTTCCAGCGGCCCGGATTCGAGTCTCGGTCAGGTCTGGAATTTTTCATTGGAAAACCGATAGTGCCACTTGTAGAGGTTGGGGTTTTTCTCGGGGTTCCCTATATTAGGCACCAACATAATTTCGTCAACATTTCTTCATTTCGTAATTATTCCATAGCATTCCCCAAATGCCGGATGGAGACTCAAGGATATACAGCGAACCTTAGTGTAGTCAGCCGGTGTGGGTTTGGGAATGTACGAAATAGATCGTAATAGGTCGCAGTGCTTGGCCAAATTCCAATGTCCTACGACGCTACAGGGTTAAGTATTACTGGAGGTTTAACTGGACGACGCGCGTGCATCTAGCAAGCGAGGTAATTGACTGACAGCTCACGCGACTCTTGTTTCGTAAAATGGGACAGAAGAAAACATGGACCACTTCAACAAGTACACTAATATTTACAATTTAAATTACTTATTGCATGTACACGAGAATACAATATTTTTACTATTTACACTATAATAAAGAATGTAGGGCTACATTGACCAAACATTACTTACTTACTGGCTTTTAAGGAACCCGGAGGTTCATGGCCGCCTCACATAAGCCCGCCATTGGTCCCTATCCTGAGCAAGAGTAATCCAGTCTCTACCATCATATCCCACCTCCCTCAAATACATTTTAATATTATCCTCCCATCTACGTCTCGGCCTCCCCAAAGGTCTTTTTCCCTCCGGCCTCCCAACTAACACTCTATATACATTTCTGGATTCGCCCATACGTGCTACATGCCCTGCCCATCTCAAACGTCTGGATTTAATGTTCCTAATTATGTCAGGTGAAGAATACAATGCGTGCAGTTCTGCGTTGTGTAACTTTCTCCATTCTCCTGTAACTTCATCCCTCATAGCCCCAAATATTTTCCTAAGCACCTTATTCTCAAACACCCTTAACCTCTCTTCCTCTCTCAGAGTGAGAGTCCAAGTTTCACAACCATACAGAACAACCGGTAATATAACTGTTTTATAAATTCTAACTTTCAGATTTTTTGACAGCAGAATAACAACAACAATAATAATAACAATGTTGTTATTATTATTATTATTATTATTATTATTATTATTACTCCATTCCTTTTTGTATTGATGTTACTTATATTTGCTATGACTGTATTTTTATACTAGTTGAGTTGACAAAAAGGCGTAATAACCTTAAATTTGGCATTAGCAGTAAAAATAAATAAATGAACAAATAATTTAAATTGTAGGAAAGGTGATCGTAGTAACAATCTTGATCACTAGAATGAATTTTCGACAATCTTCAAGGTCTAATTTTGCATCAGGAATAGAACGTCAACTGCAGGACAAACAAGACACAAGTTTTCCCTGACATTACCTGTGCCACGCGCGAAATATGACGTCACGTCAATATAGTCTATAAATAATCTTATCTCCGTACGCCCTGGGAGAGAATACCGTCTCTAGCCATGGCGTCTTGGACCACTGTGTATACATACATTAACACTTAAAGTTCATTAATGAGCGTTGAACTGGGGACTTCGATACAGCACGTGGGGTCGCGTGTCCCTCAGCACTAACAACGCACCTGATCATTAAGAGAAAAAGTTTGGTCTAACGCAAACAAAAAGGACAGCTGTTTAACTGCATATGATCCCCAGTTTCTTATCTGCACTCTCGGAAATTAAAGGTGATTGTAGGTTGACGTGGAACTGTTCCAAGTAAGTATATGCTGTGCAGGTTTCGTGCAGCGCGCAAGAAAGGGGCAGAAATGTGGTGAATACAACGTGACTTTCCTTATTACGCAAGACGGGGAAAGAGCAAGAATTTCAACGAGGAAACTTGAAAATTTAGACTTATAAATTTTCCTACTAGAATCGCTTTTTGGGGGACAAAGCCTAATTGGGATTTTGCGGTCTTTGATCGTGTCAAAAATCCTGATAGAACTAATATTTAACGCTAGCAGTGAATTTCGGTGAAGTCCGGAGGTCCTAATTAGTCAAATCCACTCTCCTCACCTCCACGCTGGGGTCCTGGGATCTTTTAAGATGAGAAAGAGAGAGTGGTGTGCGGAAAGCAACGGGAAGCTATTGCATTTATCTTTCCCAAGAAAAAGCTGCGTTGGAAAGAGTGGGTGAAGAAAGAATGATGCTGAAACTGATCAGGAAGAGGAAAAGGAATTGGCTGGGTCACTGGCTGAGAAGAAACTGCCTACTGAAGGATGCACTGGAAGGAATGGTGAACGGGAGAAGAGTTCGGGCAGAAGAAGATATCAGATGATAGACGACATTAAGATATATGGATCATATGAGGAGACAAAGAGGAAGGCAGAAAATAGGGAAGACTGGAGAATCCTGGGTTTGCAGTGAAAGACCTACCCTTGGGTAGAAGACTAAGAATGAATGAATCGCCCTTTTTTTCTTCTCTTCACGGAATTTCGTATCGTTTAATGTAGTGTTACAGGTAAAATGGTAGGAATTTTATTTCCGAAACGTTCTTGTCTGTACTTCAAAATTGTTGGATGGGGTCGCATTTATATTTGTGATAACATAACTTACATATAATATATAATTTTTATTTATTTATGCTTTTATTTTTTGTTTCTGTTTATTTATTTATGCATATATTTATTTATTTATTTAGTAGGCCTATATACTTTATTTATTTATTTACTTATTTATTTATTTACTCATTTAATTATTTATTTATTTACTTATTTATTTCTTTGCTTATTTATTTAATTATTTACTTATTTATTTACTTATTTATTTACTTACTTATTTACTTATTTGTTTATTTAGTTGTATATTTATTTACTTATTTTCTTATTTATTTATTTATTTATTTACTCATTTACTTATTTATTTATTTATTACATAATTTCCTATTTTCCAAAATCCATCTTTCGTCAGTTTTGAGAACTGTTTGCATTTCAGTACAAAACAAAACACATACTACAATAAACAAGAGGCTATTACATGAAGGTCATGATCTGCAGGATTGCTGACATACTTATAGCTCAAATTCAATTGGTTATTAAAAACTTCAAGACTTACTAAAAATAATTTACAGATCTGATTCTGCGGTGTGTAATTTTCTAAATACAGCTGTGTATTGGATATTAAAATCTACAAAACTTGAAGTGGTTTGATGACATTATTACCATTAGAAATGAAATATTATTATAGTTAATGCCATGATGTGACTATTTTTCATTAATTATACATATTAATGCTATATTGATGATATGAAAGTGAAACGTTTTGGGGTTATGTAAGTAGATGTAGAGAATATCTTAAAGTATATCTTCATTTCTGTAATTTACTGAGTGGCGGCTATATATAACTACAAAACTTAAGTAAGATAATAATATTGTTATTAAAAATCAAATATTTTTGTAGTTATTAATCAAGTGGGGTTGGGTCTTTTTCATATACTTAATGGCGGTGTGGTGTAGATATTTATATGCGTCATTCTCTTCAGTTTTGACTCAAGAGAGCGCAAAGATTACAGTTCCTAAGGAAAGACCAAAAGGTATTACTTACTGATAAAATAAGAGGCCTACAAGATTTTGTAGTCTCCAGATCATTTCAGCAAGATCTCTTAGCAGGATAAAAAGATTTCACCCTCTACATTTCAAGCTCTACATGCAGCAGCTATACCAAGATGCTATGTCTATTGTTCGAAAGCATAGCAAACCTGACTTTTTTTTTAACTTTCACCTACAATCCACAATGACCTGAAATAGCTATTGCTTTACTCCCACATGAAAAACCCACTGATCGTCCTGACACTGTTACTTGCGTTTTCGCGTTGAAACTCAAAAACTGAAGGTGGATAGGGTCAAGAAAAAGTATTTGGCATAAAAAAACATTCAGAGGGAGTCTGTTTCATTATTATGGAAGCAAATAACTTTCAAAATGTCTGGTATTCTTTATTGAAAATAAATCTGAAAAAGTTTTATTTGAACGTCTAATGAACTTAGTTTGCAGTATTTGCTGTACAAGCCACTAGTTTTTTTTTATTTCAAGCCTCCATTTATCTATTTTTTATTTGTAGTGTTACAGCAAGCATTTCAAATTTTGTCATTTTTTGTTTCACCATGGATCCCGGAACGGGTACCCACACTCTGCGTCAAAAGTAGTCTGCCCAGGTAATGTTCGAACTCATGTCCAAGCGGAACATCCAATAACATGTCGAACTCGGTACCTTTCAGCTAGTTCTTAAAGAGATTTTGACAATAAGTTGAGTTTCAAGTGGTTTGAAATTTACTGCTTTA